>NC_060127.1:50576156-50883239 GCF_021461395.2 Schistocerca americana
GAAATGGTGACAACACCACTCAGAAATTCTTTTACATTTACTTTTTTCCGTAACCAAAAATTCAATTACAGACCGTCTCTTGAAACGAGTGTCTTCAAAGAATGATTCAAATGGCTCTGAGCACTATGGGACTTAACATCTATGGTCATCAGTCCCCTAGAAGTTAGAACTACTTAAACCTATCTAACCTAAGGACATCACACAACACCCAGTCATCACGAGGCAGAGAAATTCCCTGGCCCCAAACGAGTGTCTTGCGTAGACGCCATTATTATAGAAATACGCACATGGTGGAACACAAAACCCGAATGAAAGCTTCCACCATCTCATACGGAACAGAATTGCAGGATGTTTGAATAGAATCGACAGTCGAATGAGTACGGAATACGGAATGAGAGTAAATAGAAGAAAGACCAAGCTAAGTAGAAGTAGCTGAAATGAGAACAGCGCGAAATTTGGCATTACAATTAGGGATCAAGAAGTAGACGAAGTTAAGAATTCTGTTATGTAGGCGGCAAAATAACCTAAGACGGACGGAGCAAGGAGAACTACAGCCGAAAAAGGCATTCCTGGCAAGGAGAAGTCTGCTATATTCCGTTAATCATAAGAATAAACCTGATGTAAACGAACACAAACGCGATGATTGTTCAGAAGCCGTAGCACACGTACTCTGGTGTTGTTACGGTCTCGGAAGTAGGTCCTACTTATGTATTACATATATTACTACTAAGTAACGTTAAATGAAACATTAAGACATTCAAATCCGTTAACA
Source organism: Schistocerca americana (assembly GCF_021461395.2). NCBI lineage: Eukaryota > Metazoa > Arthropoda > Insecta > Orthoptera > Acrididae > Schistocerca > Schistocerca americana. The sequence continues at coordinate 50,576,929 of NC_060127.1, forward strand.
GCCATCAACGTTTTTCTTTATCACGCTTTAGCTACGTACTTTTTATTCAAAAAATCGTGTACAGTTACAGCCTCTGCACTGTTGTGCTCTGATTGTCGCGCTGTTAAATCGCAGCATGCAAATGGCCGAAGCTGCTTCCTGTTCTGTACTGAAACACGCGTGTGGAACACACAACAAATAGGTTGTTCTTAATGTTAATCATAAATTTACAGAGATAATCGGCTTTGAAGTTTTCCAAGAGCTGCATTAGATGTTGTTTTTGTGGTCTTCAGTCCTGAGACTGGTTTGTTGCAGTTCTTCATGCTACTCTATCCTGTGCAAGCTTCATCTCCCACTACCTACTGCAGCCTACATCCTTCTGAATCTGCGTGGTGTATTCATATCTTGGTCTCCCTCTACGGTTTTTACCCTCCACGCTGCCCTCCAATACTAAATTGGTGATCCCTTGATGCCTCAGAACATGTCCTACCAACCGATCCCTTCTTCTAGTCGAGTTGTGCCACAAACTTCTCTTCTCCCCAATTCTGTTCAATACCTCCTCATTAATTATGTCGTCTACCCATCTAATCTTCAACATTATTCTGTAGCACCACATTTCGAAAGCATCTATTCTCTTCTTGTCCAAACTATTTATCGTTCATGTTTCACTTCCACACATAGCTACACTCCATGCAAATACTTTCAGAAACGACTTCCTGACACTTAAATCTATACTCGATGTTAACAAATTTCTCTTCTTCAGAAACGCTTTCCTTGCCATTGCCAGTCTACATTTTATATCCTCTCTACTTCGACCATCATCAGTTATTTTGCTCCCCAAATAGCAGAACTCCTTTACTACTTTAAGCGTCTCACTTCCTAATCTAAGTCCCTCAGCAGCATCCGACTTAGTTCGACTACATTCCATTTTCCTCGTTTTGCTTTTGTTGATGTTCATCTTATATCCTCCTTTCAAGAGACTGTACATTCCATTCAAATACTCTTACAGGTCTCTGACAGAATTAAAATGTCATCGCCAAACCTCAAAGTTTTTATTTTTTCCCGATGGATTTTAATTCCTACTCCAAATTTTTCTTTGGTTTCCGCCTACTGCTTCCTCAGTGTACAGATTGAATAACATCGAGGACAGGCTTCAACCCTGTCTCACTCCATTCCCAACCACTGCTTCCCTTTCATGTCCCTCGACTCTTATAACTGCCATCTGGTTTCAGTACAAATTGTAAATAGCCTTTCGCTCCCTATATTTTACCCCTGCCACCTTCAGAATTTGAAAGAGAGTATTCCAGTCCACATTGCCAAAAGCTTCTCTAAGTCTACAAATGCTAGAAACGTAGATTTGCCTTTTCTTAATCTATCTTCTAAGATAAGTCGTAGGATCAGTATTGCCTTACGTGTTCCAACATTTCTACGGAATCGAAACTGATCTTCCACGAGGTCGGCTTCGAGCAGTTTTTCCATTCGTCTGTAAAGAACTCACGTTAGTATTTTGCAGCTTTGACTTATTAAACTGACAGTTCGGTAATTTTCACATCTGTCAACACCTGTTTTCTTTGGGATTGGATTTATTATATTCTTCTTGAAGTCTGAGGATATTTCGCCTGTCTCATACATCTTGCTCACCAGATGGTAGCGTTTTGTCAGGACTAGCTTGCCAACGCTGTCAGTAGTTCTAATGGAATGTTGTCTACTCCCAGGGTACTTGTGTCGACTTAGGTCTCTCAGTGCTCTGTCAAACTCTTCACGCAGTATCATATCTCCCATTTCATCTTCATCTACATCCTCTTCCATTTCCATAATATTGTCCTCAAGTACATCGCCTTTGTATAGACCCTATATATAGGCCTTCCAACTTTCTGCTTTCCCTTCTTTGCTTAGAACTGGGTTTTCATCTGAGCTCTTGATATTCATGCAAATCGTTCTCTTATCTGCAAAGGTCTCTTTAATTTTCCTGTAGGCAATATCTATCTTACCCCTAGTGAGATAAGCCTCTACATACTTACATTTGTCCTCTCGCCATCCCTGCTTAGCCATTTTGCACTTCCTGTCGATCCATTTTTGAGACGTTTGTATTCTTTTTTGCCTGCTTCATTTACGCATTTTTCTCCTTTTATCAATTAAATGCAATATTTCTTCTGTTACCCAAGGATTTCTACTAGCCCTCGTCTTTTTACCTACTTGATCCTCTGCTGCCTTCACTACTTCACCCCTCAAAGCTACCCATTATTCGTCTACTGTATTTCTTTCCCCAATCCTGTCAATCGTTCCCTAATGCTCTCCCTGAAATTTTCTACAACCTCTGGTTCTGTTAATTTACCCAGGTCCCATCTCCTTAAATTCCCACCTTTTTGCAGTTTCTTCAGTTTTATTCTACAGTTCAGAACCAATAGTTGTGGTGAGAGTCATCATCTACCGCTGGAAATGTCTTAAAATTTAAAACCTGAAACTTCCTGGCAGATTAAAACTGGGTGCCGGACCGAGACTCGAAATCAGGAGAGTTTGAGTCTCGGTCCGCCACTCAGTTTTAATCTGCCAGGAAGTTTCATATCAGCGCACATTCCGCTGTAGAGAAAAAATTGCATTCTAGAAATTTAAAACCTGATTCCTTAATCTCTGTCTTACCCTTATATAATCTATCTGATACCTTCTAGTATCTCCAGGCTCCTTCTATGTATACAACCTTCTTTCGTGGTTCTTGAACCAAGTGTTAGCTATGATTAAGTTATACTCTGCGCAAAAGTCTACCAGGCGGCTTCCTCTTTCATTTCTTACCGCCAATCCATATTCACCTACTATGTTTCCTTCTCTCCCTTTTCCTACTCTCGAATTCTTGTCACCCATGACTATTAAATTTTCGTCTCCCTTCACTACCTGGATTATTTCTTTTGTTTCATCATACAGTTCATCAATTTCTTCATCATCTGCAGAGCTAGTTGGCATATAAACATCTACTACTGTGGTAGGCGTGGGCTTCGTGTCTATCTTGGCCACAATAATGCGTTCACTCTGCTGTTTGTAGTAGCTTACCCGCACTCCTATTTTTTTATTCATTATTAAACCTACTCTTGCATCACCCCTATTTGATTTTGTATTTATAGCCCTGTATTCACCTGACCAAAAGTCTTATTCCTCCTGCCACCGAACTTCACTAATTCCCACAATATCTAACTTTAACCTATCCATTTCCCTTTTTAAATTTTCTAACGTAGCTGCCCGATTAAGGTATCTGGACATTCCACGCTTAGATCCCTAGAACGCCAGTTTTCTTTCTCCTGATAACGACGTCCTCTTGAGTAGTCCCCGTCCGGAGATCCGAATGGGGGACTATTTTACCTCCGGAATGTTTTACGAAAGAGGACGCCATCATCATCCAACCATCCAGTAAAGGTGAATGCCCTCGGGAAAAATTACGGCTGTAGTTTCCCCTTGCTTTCAGCCGTTCGTAGTACCAGCACAGCAAGGCCGTTTTGGTTAGTGTTACAATGCCAGATAATTCAATCATCCAGACTGTTGCCCCTGCAACTACTGAAAAGGCTGCTGCCTTTCTTCAGGAACCACACGTTTGTCTGGCCTCTCAACAGATACCCCTCCGTTGTGGTTGCACCTACGGTACGGCTATCTGTATCGCTGAGGCACGCAAGCCTCCCCACCAACGGCAAGGTCCATGGTTCATGTGGGGGCTGTGTTAGATACAGTTTAGACATCAGCAAGCATTGAATGCATAGCGGAATCGGCAGCGCGTTAGTGATAATTTACTGTAATTCATGGTTCGCTGGTTCATGACTCTCCTTAGTGTTTTTTTGTTTTCCTATATCTTGTAACTCTAAGAATCATCGTCATTTTTATAAATAATGCACGTCTTCTTGTTTCTAATTACTTACTGCATGCGAAATATCTGTTTGTATTTCAAATATAAATTATTAATTATCAATATTTTATGAAAGACTATTAATAAAGGTTGCTTAAATTAAGAAAACGTAACAATTTAATTTATTAAGGCACAATTGAAAAAGCAAATACTCTTTATCCTACCACAGACGTGTATAAGTGTCGTAGCAATATGACAAACAATCAATTTCGCAGCATCGAGCACATCATACAAATGCTGCAATTTTGCATTTTCCACTGTACCATTACAATATGAACACAACAGAACTGATCTGGAGCCAAGCTGAGGGATTTGACGCGAGAAATAACGAAACTGTTAAGCTGCCAGGCCTACTGTAACTAACGCACGCACCCTTCTCACGCATCCCTGCGCAACGTTTGCGCGATATAGAACAAGGCGGCATAAAAGAAGAGGAGAAAATGCGGCGCGTGGGTGGTTCCGTGGATTCTGTTGTTGATAGGCTAGTTGTCACCGTAGCAGATTCCAGAGTCAGATTTTTACTCTGCAGCGGAGTGTGAGCTGTTATGAAACTTCGTGGCAGATTAAAACTGTGTGCCGGACCGAGACTCATTCTGGAAACGTCCCTCAGGCTGTGGCTAAGCCATGCCTCCGCAATAGCCTTTCTTTCAGGAGTGCTAGTTCTGCAAGGTTCGCAGGAGAGCTTCCGTAAAGTTTGGAAGGTAGGAGACGAGATACTGGCAGAAGTAAAGCTGTGAGTGCCGGGCGTGAGTCGTGCTTGGGTTGCTCAGATGGTAGAGCACTTGCTCGCGAAAGGCAAATATCACGAGTTATAGTCTCGGTCCGGCACACAGTTTTAATCTGCCAAGAAGTTTCATATCAGCGCACACACTGCAGCAGAGTGAAAATCTTATTCTGTTTGATAGCTGGTAAGAGCAGAAACGCAAATATTCCAAGAAATTGGAGTTCAAGGTCGTATTACAGAACAGTTAACAGCTCGAGCGTCATTTATTTGGCACTGAAACTGCCTATTAACAACGGAACAAAATGACTGCTTCTTTTCTTTGATCTCAGGTGTGACAAGTTTCATCTCACAGAAGTAACAGTAGTTAAAACAGTGACTGCTGGAACAAATGTAAGATTAAACAAAATAACAGAGGAAACCTAGAAGAAGATCAGGCTACCTTCAGGAAGCGTCGGTCCTCTGCGGATAAGATTTTCACCCTTAAACAAAACATAGAAAAAAGAGAAAATAAGATTTAGAACATCATATCGCATTTAGATTTGAAAAAGAGATGCTTTTAATGACCTTAAAATAAATAAACACACGGGAGTATTGAGTGCTAGATGATACCTCCACCATTTCATTCGAGTTTTAAAGAGAGAATATATAGAATTACATATGTTGCTGCTAACATACACTACCGGCCATTAAAATTGCTACACCAAGAAGAAATGTAGATGATAAACGGGTATTCATTGGAGAAATATATTATACTAGAACTGACATCTGATTACATTTTCACGCAATTTGGGATTCTGCTAACAGTCATTGGATCTCGACCAACGCGCGCAGCAATGTCACGATATGATAAATCGAAATCACGATAGGCTACAATCCGACCTGTATCAAAGTCGGGAACGTGATGGTACGCATTTCTCCTCCTTACACGAGGCATCACAACGTTTCACCAGGCAACGCCGCTCAACTGTTGTTTGTGTATGAGAAATCGGTTGGAAACTTTCCCTACGTCAGCACGTTGTAGGTGTCGCCACCGGCGCCAACCTTGTGTGAATGCTCTGAAAAGCTAATCATTTGCATATCAGATCATCTTCTTGTCGGTTAAATTTCGCGTCTGCAGCACGTCATTTCGTGGTTTAGCAATTTTAATGGCCAGTAGTGTCGGAAGGTGTGAAGGTATTACAATAAAATGGACATATTGAGTACGAAGGAGGCGGTGGATCACCCTCTCTGGTTAATAAAGTCTACCCCACCAGCACAGATAATTTCAATACTTCGCTAATAAAAAGCAGAGAAAAGGCGATTCTCTTAATATTTCATGTGTCTCCATAGTCTCAGCTCACCTCGTGAAACTCAAAAAAAGTGTCCGCTTGCTTAGCTAGTTCGCAATTGCAATGGCGGCGGCCTGCAGGCTCCGTGCAGCTGTCGTCGCTATAGATTTCGATCGATAAAGTGAGCCACCGTTTCCTGTTTTCGGTCGCAGCCCTAATGGATATCCGACCTCCCTTCACTGACGTCCTCCGGCGTCTTTACAACAGTGCCAGTTCACATGTCCAAGTCAATGGACGTTTAGCACGGCCGGTACCTATCTGCCGTTGCATACGTACCCACCTGTACGCCATTGCCCTAGACCCCTCATTGGGGGCCGGACAACCAAGCTCTCTGGCCTTAGTCTTCGCCAACACTCTTTTCGCTGTCGGTCATATGCTGATGACCTCTCCCTTCTGCTCCGGATCTGAGATTCGATCAGTCCCCGAATTGTTCACATATTATGGGGCTGACGCTGGCAGTGCCTTGAATGTCGCCAAATCCTCTGCAATGCACATTGGACGAGGCCTCCAGGAATGTGACTTGCCACCCTTGCCGTTTGTGCAGACTTTCCGGTACCTGGACATTACCTGTATCCCCACGGTCCCACGCACAGCGGCAACGAATTTCCGTCACCTGTTACACGTCATCCGCAATGACGTCTGCCAGAACCACTTGCGCCCCCAGGAACTTCTCAATCGTTATGTGGCATCAAAATTGGTCCACATCGCACAAGTTCACCCTCTGCCGACGGCGATTCGGCCTTTGGCTATTGTCTTATGGCTGGTTCCATGTTTAAAGTCCGTTATGAGACACTTACCCTGTCATCTCCGATGTCAATGTCCGCATACGAGCTCCGGCCTTTGTAAGTAGGCTGTTTAGGTTTTGATGTTGGTAACATCACGTAGCGCTCTGTATGAAAACAACTGACTGTGCTGTGTGCAGTCTGTGGCTGGTTGGCATTGTTGGAATATTCACTGTTGTAGTGTAGGGCAATTGGCTGTTAACATCGCGTAGCGTTGTGCAGTTGGAGGTGAGCCGCCAGCAGTGGTGGATGTGGGGAGAGAGATGGCGGAGTTTTGAGAGCGGACGATCTGGACGTGTGTCCGTCAGAAAAAGGAAATTTGTAAGACTGTGTTTCATGAACTTATATATATATTATGACTTTTGAACACTATTAAGGTAAATACATTGTTTGTTCTCTATCAAAATCTTTCATTTGCTAACTACGCCTATCAGTAGTTAGCGCCTTCAGTAGTTGGAATCTTTTATTTAGCTGGCAGTATTGGCGCTCGCTGTATTGCAGTAGTTTGAGTAACGGAGATTTTTTTAAGATAAGTGATTCATGAAAGGTATAGGTTATTGTTAGTCAGGGCCATTCTTTTGTAGGGATTATTGAAAGTCAGACTGCGTTGCGCTAAAAATATTGTGTGTCAGTTTAGTGTTGATCAGAATAAGTAAAGAGAGAAATGTCTGAGTACGTTCAGCTGGTTGAAAATCAAATAACGTAGAGGTTTTCCAGCACTGTCATTTATAAATTTTTCTAAGGGGACGTTTCACCTTTTTTATGAATACCATGAGAAGACCGTGGACCAGACGGGGTACATCTCTGACACGCAGCTTGCATGATGTGCTCCTGCCTGCTTCCACCTCACCTCCGGTGTCTGTCGGCCATATCGTGCCTCATTTGTCTCACATTTCGACCTTTTTCGTCCACTGCAGTTACGCGCCCGCCCAGGACTAAGGATTTTTACAGCCTACTATTGCACCGCGTTTTGCGGAATGTGATGGATACCAAACATCCCTCCATCCAGTCGCCCATAGTGTGGACTACCATCCACCAGTCCTTCTTCCCTACAGATGTTCGGGCACTGTGGTGTCACATATTCGATAGGACATTTGCCACGAAACAGCGCCTGCACAACATTAATTTGTCGGATTTCCCTCTTTGTGTCCTTTGCCAGCACCTCCACACTTTATTTTTATTTTTTCGTATGGCTAGGGCCCCTGTCTGGCAGACCGTTCGCAGGGTGCCGGTTTGTCAATTTGGCGCCACTTTGGCGACCTGCAGTCGATGAGGATGATGATGAGGGCAGCACAACACCCAGTCCCTGGGTAGAGAAAATTCCCCGGCCCAGTCGGGAATCAAACCTGGGCCCAGAGAACTGACAATCTGTCACGCTGACCATTCAGCTACCAGGGGCGGACAACTGAACATTGATGACCACTGTCTGACATGTGCCTCTTCGGAAGATGTCTGGCGCTTCGCTGCTATCTGCGAGTGCCACCAGACACAATCGGAGGACAAACATTTTTCCGCCGCCAAATATCATGTCATTACGTGGATCAAGCGGTGGACGGCCGCTTACCTCTTTCATGAGGGACCTAACTCCCGCCTCGACTTCTGGACCTATTTACGAACAGCCCATGCAACTCTCGAAAACACGCCACGTTACCGAACATTATTTGCTAACTATCTTCATGGGGTCTTTGTCAGACGTCGACACTGAGGGGTGAGCGGGGGGGGGGGGGGGGGGGGGGCTGCAACACACCCCTTCCCCCACACCCGCCGGCGGTGTGTCTGGCTTTAAGCCCCCCATGATCGATTCTACCTCTGACTTTCGCGGATCGGAGAGCGCACCGTAGATGTGCGAATTTTATTTCTTTTTCTTTTCCTTTATCCAGCATTTATGTTTTTTTCTCTGTCGCTGACGTAAGTTCCACATATTTTGATAATAATAGTCAGTATTACAAAAACAAAATTCAAATAAATGAACAACAAGAAAGCCTTCTGAACTGTGATTTATTTTCAAAGAATATTCTTAAGAATTTATTTTATCTACTAGCGATTCATCAAGAACATTAACACATTTAATCACACTATGTAAGCATGGAAGTAGTTGCCAGGGAGTAACTAATGAAATCATAACCAAATTCCTTTTAACAAATGGGATTTTTATTCACTTTAATAGTGCCTAAAAGCATTTTTTTAAAAGAAACAGATTTAAAATTATAATCAGAAAGCACCCTCTAAATATCAAAGTTACAATTTATTCAGAGGCAGAAAGAAACAAGTTTTGACTGCATCAGCTTTTGGGCAGAGAACCTTGCAGCTCCCTTTCGACACGGCCTTAGTTGCGACCGCTCACAACAGCCTCCGAATCGCTACACTGGTGCAAATCTGCAACACACCAGCTTACTTTAAACTAAGAATTTTAACAATTTCCACAAGCACACAAACTATGCATCCCCCGTAGGAGGGATGGAAATGGTACAAAACACTAACAATTAAAATATTGACCTTGCCACCGAAGGTGCAACTTGATTTTAACTTATAAGACAAGTCTTACGGTGAAAGGGTGGCAACTTTATATACTAAAATGATCATTTAAATAAAAGCCCATGAAATGCAATCTTATATAAAATTCGACAAGGTTGGCCAAGCAATAGTTAAGATGGTCTACAGTACACAGATCCCGCCTCTCAAGATCAAAGGCAATAATATCAAAGTTTCCAAAAATCAAAATATATTTCAGGTATCAGGCCGTTACACTCCAAGCAACAAAATCGTTAACACACCAAATCCGACAAACATGACAGAGGCAGCTACTAACGTACGGTAGATTGATAGGGAGTTTACCGAACAACCACAAGTTGCTCTAACCCGCCCCTACTCCACAAGGGAAAAACGGACCACCCAATTTATAAACAACCACATTCCCGCGGGTGGGAAAACGGAGAAGAATGGTGGGACGACACCAAAGCAAAACGGCTGGTGACCTCACCAAGAAAACAAGTAGAATTTAACAAGAGTAAATCAAACAAGATATCACGAATCACTTAACTTCTAATAAACTGCGATTTCTCGAGAAGACCTGGCGCAGCACCTCCAAATCGCTCTCCCGAACCGTCCGCTGCCAGCCGCTTCAACGGACGCAGGAAGGCGCGCCGATCTCCCGTCTCACGGCGTCGCAGCTCGCCCCGGCCAGCCCGATGTCGTGGGTTGACTCCTGTTGCTCTCGTGTCGACCGCGAAGCCACTACCCGTCGCTATACGCCGCGGCCCACTGGACTCACGTGGAGACCTCACATGCGCCGACGCTCAAGACGGACAAGTTATCTTCACAAGTTATCTTGTGGCCCAGTGCGCGACCGACCAACCGATCGATCCAACAGCCAATGACCATTGCCTGAGCAAACTCGAGCAGACTGGCGGCCTAACGCGCAGACTCAGAGGCAGGAACTAAGCCCCGACCGGGCGACCACTCGCTGAGTTCTCTTACTGACGGAGTGGAAAGGCTCTCATTTTGTCGGCTTTAAAGGTTGATCCGAACGACAAACATACTAGCTAGCACTCCGAACGACAGACACTAACTGCCAAACAAATGCGGACGAGAGACAGACTAGCAAGCTGGGGACGCGAGACTGACCCAGACTGACCGACTGGCGAGTTTTCTTTTTTTTTTTACTTTATTGTTATTTTGACACCTGAACAATCAGGTAGGCTGGCAGCAGCACAATACGCCGCTCTTCAGCCGAAGAGAGTACAAGGAGATAAACAAAGAAGAGACATCACTTAGAAAAACGGCGGGTAAAAACGGGAGACACAAGAACATAAAAGCACAAGAAGCCGTTCACACTTGATGACAATCCACACTGCAAACTGGAGACCCGACGCACAAACACTCAAGAAGACGATGGCACTGGTGAACAATGGAGCGTGACGGCGAAACTGAACACTAAACATGACGGCACACACGATACACTGATGGCGGTGATCTCCGGCGCGCGAATGTCCACTGAGCGTGTGCGAGTCCGGGGACCTGCCAAGAGGGGAACAGGGGTGAGGAGGGGGAGAGGGGAGGAAAGGAGGATGCCATGGCTTAGGAGACAGGGACAGGAGGAGAGGGACAGGGGAGGGGAGGCCCGGGGGACGAGGGGGGAAAAAGGGAGAAGGGAGGGAAAAGGGAGGGATGGTGCCCAGAGGAGTAAGCACAGGAGGAGGGCGGGAGGATCAAAGTTGGTAGGAGGGGTAGATGGAGGGGAGGAGGGCATCATCAGGGAGAGGGAGCTGGCGGAAGCCACCTTGGGAGAGGGTAAGGAGGGTGGAGAGATGGAGACCGGGCGGGACGTGGGAATACAGGCGCGGCAGCGGGTGGGGGCGGGAGAGGATCGGGGAGACAAGCGGGTGAGGAGGATCAAGTTTACGGGAGGTGTACAGGATCCGTATCCTTTCAAGGAAAAGGAGGAGGTGGGGGAAGGGGATGAGATCATACAGGATCCGTGTGGGGGAGGGGAGACGGATGCGATAGGCGAGGCGGAGAGCATGGCGTTCCAGGATTTGGAGGGATTTATAAAAGGGAGGGGGAGCGGAGATCCATGCGGGATGGGCACAACAAAGGATAGGGCGGATGAGGGATTTATAGGTGTGGAGGATGGTGGAGGGGTCCAGACCCCACGTGCGGCCGGAAAGGAGCTTGAGGAGACGGAGGCGGGAACGTGCCTTGGCTTGGATTGTCTGGAGATGGGGAGTCCAGGAGAGGCGACGGTCGAGGGTGACGCCAAGGTACTTAAGGGTGGGAGTAAGGGCGATGGGACGGCCATAGACGGTGAGATAGAAATCAAGGAGGCGGAAGGAAGGGGTGGTTTTGCCTACAATGATCGCCTGGGTTTTGGAAGGATTGACCTTGAGCAACCACTGGTTGCACCAAGCGGTGAACCGGTCAAGATGGGATTGGAGAAGGCGTTGGGAGCGTTGCAGGGTGGGGGCAAGGGCAAGGAAGGCGGTGTCATCGGCAAACTGGAGAAGGTGGACAGGGGGTGACGGCGGTGGCATGTCCGCCGTGTACAAAAGGTACAGAAGGGGGGAGAGGACGGAGCCTTGGGGCACACCAGCGGAGGGGAAAAAGGTATAGGAATCGGTGTTATGGATGGTGACATAGGAAGGACGGCGGGAGAGAAAGGAACCGATCAGACGGACGTAGTTAATGGGAAGGGCGAAGGTTTGGAGCTTGAAGAGGAGACCGGAATGCCATACGCGGTCATAAGCACGTTCGAGGTCAAGAGAGAGGAAGATTGCGGAGCGACGGGAATTGAGCTGTTCGGAAAGGAGATGAGTGAGGTGAAGGAGAAGATCGTCGGAAGAGAAGGACGGCCGAAAGCCACACTGGGTAACGGGAAGGAGGAGGTGCTGGCGGAGATGCTGGTGGATGCGGCGGGTGAGGATAGATTCCAGGACCTTGCTGAAGACCGAGGTAAGGCTGATGGGACGGTAGGAGGAGACGGCGGACGGTGGTTTGCCGGGTTTAAGGAACATGAGGATACGGGAGGTTTTCCACAGGTCGGGGTAGTAACCGGTGGACAGGACTACATTGTAGAGCCTGGCCAGGGTGGAGAGAAAAGAGACAGGAGCTTCACGGAGGTGACGGTAGCTGACACGATCATGACCAGGAGCGGTGTTGCGTTTTGTGCGGAGTGTAGCAATGAGATCCTGTGTAGTGATTGGAGTATTGAGGCCCGTGTGTGCAATGTTGTCCAAGTACTGGAAACCAGGAGCGAGGGGAGGGACAGAGGTGTCAGTTCGACCGCGGATATCCGGGAAGAGGGAGTAGTCGAACTGGGGATCATCGGGGATGGAAAACACATCGGACAGGTAGGAGGCAAAGTGGTTAGCCTTACTAAGGGCGTCAGGGAAGGGGTGATCATCATGGAGAAGAGGATAGTAGGGGGAGGGCTTAGTTCCAGTAAGGCGACGGAAGGCGGACCAGAACTTGGACGAGTGTATAGGGAGGGTAGCATTTAAACGGGTGCAGGTCTGTCGCCAGTCCCGGCGTTTCTTAGCCCCGAGCAAATTACGAATGTGTCGCTGGAGTTGCCGGTGGCGTCGTAGTGTGTCCAGGTCACGCGTGTGGAGGAAGGCACGGTAGAGACGACGGGATTCACGGAGGAGGAGAACGGCCTGTGGGGGTAAGGTAGGACGGTGGGGGTGGATGGCGACAGTAGGGACGTGGGCCTCCACGGCCTCAGACAAGGTCTGCTGGAGAAAGGAGGCGGTATGGGTGACATCGTCAGGGTGGTGGTAGGTGAAGGGGTGGCTATCGACCTGGGTGGAAAGGGTATCCCGGTAGGCATTCCAGTCGGCACGGGAATAGTCGTGGACATACGTAGGGGGAGGGTCAGTACGAGGGTCGGGGCGAGGGCGACGACCGTCTGAAACGGTGAGGAGGACAGGGAGATGGTCGCTACCAATAGGCTCCAGGACATCCACCGTTATGCGGCCAAGGAGGTTGGGGGAGAAGAGGATAACATCAGGAGTGGAGTTGGATTCGGGACGGGTGTGCTGGGGGATGGGGATGAGGTCGCCTTGAAGGGAGGAGAGGAACTGATGCCACCGCCGTAACTGGGCGGCGGAATGACTATGGATGTTGAGGTCGGCGGCGATCACGTAGGAGGAGAAGGTACGGTCAATGTGGGAGAGGAAGTCGAAGGGAATAGGGGCGTTAGGGCGGACATAGATGGTGGTGCAGGTAACGGTAAGGCCGGGAAAGAAGAGACTAAGGATCAGGTGTTCGGTGGGGTCAGGAAGGAGAGGTTGGAGCCGAACGGGGATCTGACGGTGGTGACCAATGGCAACTCCGCCACGCGCAACAGGGAGGGGATTATCGGAGCGGTGGAGGAGATAGGGGGAGGTGTGGATGGAGTGGTGGGGTTGTAGGAAGGTTTCATTGAGGAGGAAGGCATCCACACGGTGGGTAGCAAGGGTGTGCAGGAAGAGGTTCTTGTGGGCGGGAAGGGAGCGGATGTTGTTGAAAAGGATACTGTGCTGTCGCGCCATGACAGGGATTTAGACGAGGGTGTCAAGACGGGAGAAGGTGAAATGGGCCTGGTTGTTGGAATAGGTGGTGTACATTTTAAGGTGAAAAATGGAACGGGCGGCGAGGGAGATCTGTTGGAGGGTGTGGGGGCGCTGAAAGGGATGAACATTCTGGAGGACGATGGTGATGAACCTGATGATGTCCTCAGCGGTGGGGGGGGGGGACGAAGGGAATTGCCAGGAGGGGTGGGGGCGTCCAGAGGACGGACAGGTACGGTGAGTTCAGGAGTGGTTGGAGGGGGTCGGGCTTTACACTTTTGGGAGTAGGTGGGATGGGGGAGATTGCAGGTATTACAGGAGGGAGGGGATTGGAGGTTAGGGCACTGCCGGAGGAAGTGCGCTTGCCGAAAATGCGGGCAGGTGGGGGCCTCGCGGCACTCAGCTGTGGGGTGCGCATTATAGTGCAGACACCTCTGGCAGCGCAGGGATTGAGGAGGGGAACGGGAGGGGTCGACCTTGTACCGCTGGTGGAAGAGGAGGGCACCCTCCTTCAGGAGACGGTCAATGGAGGGGGCGTCCTCAGAGAAAACCCGCATGAGGCGGGTGGGGCCGGCCGAGTTGAAAATACAGCGGACCGCCCGCACCTCCAGCGTGGGGTAGGCCTTGAGCTCCGCCAACACCTCCTCCTCCGTGATCGACGAACTGAGCCGCGTGATCACGGCGGTGAGGGTCGGCGGGCGACGCGGGGGTTGGGGTTGGCGGGTAGGAGATGGAGAAGGAGCAGGGGTAAGGGAGGCGTTGGGACCAAAACGGGAGATGGGGAGACGGGAGAGGATGTCAGTATGGAGGGTTGGGCTGGGGGAGGAGATGGGAACAGAATCCCGTCTGGGAGTAAGGAGAGAGATGGGGGCACCAGGGAAATGTTGGCAGAGGAGGAGGGAGAGGTTCCGGGCCTCGAGAAAGGAAGGATCGGGATGGGACAGGACATACTTGTATAAACCGGGGGGGGAGGAGGAGGAGGAGGAGGAGGAGGTGGGAGCAGGGCCAGGCGGCGAGACATCCATGGCACCCTGGGGGGGGGGGGAAGGAGGTCGGGGCAGGGCCTTTTTGGGAGCGGAGGAGGTGGGGGTGCCACTAGGGCGTTTGACGGCGGCAGAAGGGCGGGTGGTGACATGAGGGACAGGAGCGGTGGCGAGGTGGTGGGAAGGGACAGGTCCCGGCGTGGACGCAGCAGTCGGCGCCGGAGATGGTGACGGTGACGGTGAAGGCGACGGTGACTGCGACGATGGTGACGGTGGTGGCGGTGATGGCGAAGGCGACAGGGAGAGCTGGGCGTGGACAGTGGCCCGACGGGCCACCACCCGAGCCGGAGCTGCAGTGACAGGCTGGGGGAGTGAGGGAAAGGATCAGAACGAGAGGAAGAAGGGGGAGAGGGGGCGACAAACAGCGAGGGCGAAGGGAGAGTGAGGAGAGGTGGGATGGAAGGAGGGGGGTGTGACTGGGCACACCAAGTTATAGTAGTGGAGGCGGCGGAAGGTGAGGTATAGACGATGGCGGTGGCGGTAGTGGTGGCGGTGGTGGTGGGGGCGGACATGACGACAGGGAGAAAAAACGCACAACACGAAAAGGAAAGGACACAAACTAGGAACAGACGAAGACGAAGACGCAGACGCAGACGAACGAAGACCAGGGTCGGACGACCAGGGTTGGACGGCGACGGCGACGGCGACGGCGACGGCGACGGCGACGGCGGGCGGCAGGAACGCCGCGGCTGCTGCTGCCGCGGACGGGGCCGGGGCTGCTGCTGCTGCTGCTGCTGCTGGCTGGACCGCTGCTGCTGCTGCTGCTGCTGCCACAGGAGGCTGGCTGGCGGGCGGGCTGGCTGGCTGGCTGGCTGGCTGCTGCCGGTGGGACCGCTGCTGCAGGCCGGGACCGGGAACGGGACCAGCGCCGCTGCTGCTGCTGCTGCTGCTGCTGCTGCTGCCACAGGAGGCTGGCTGGCGGGCGGGCTGGCTGGCTGGCTGGCTGGCTGGCTGGCTGGCTGCTGCTGGTGGGACCGCTGCTGCAGGCCGGGACCGGGAACGGGACCAGCGCCGCTGCTGCTGCTGCTGCTGGTGGACCGCGGCGGCTCTGCTGGGCTGGCTGGCTGGCTGGCTGGCACCTGGAATACCTAGCACTTCGATAAGTGCTGGAATTGCACTATCGAAGGGCGGCAACCTTTCGGTGTACCGCCGGAGATCCGAGACTGGCGAGCTCATAGCGCCCCTTAAATGCACGTGAACAGGAAACCTTTCCCACCAGAGGGGGACACGAAAGCTGCGATTGCCACAGCGGCGCCACCGCCAGAAACTGAGGGCGACTGCTTCACACTACGCGCTGCGGCGCGCTCTTCAAAACAGCAAATTTACCACGGCTCACCTTCCAATTTTGTTGATTTCTGTGTCTCCCACTTTCCCGTGCTCCACAGGCTCGGCGGTGGTGAGGGAAACGCTGTGGCCAGACCTCGGATTTCGACCACTGCCCAATTTTCCCCGCGAGCCCCCACCGGTCCACTACCCCAAAAAAAAAAAAAAAAAAAAATAGTAGCGTGTTTGAAGACCATGCAGCGGGCCCGTGTTAAAGTCCCGGCCGGGTTGGAGATTTTCTCCGCTCGAGGACTGGGTGTTGTCCTCATTATTACCGACGCGTAAGTCGTCCAATGTAGCGTCACTTGAAGTAAGACTTTCCATCCGGCCATCAATGCCATACGATCCTCTCATTTTTCTTTGTCAGAGAAGTCCTTCTGTGGGATGTTGTTCAACGCGCGCGTCGTATTCGCACCTTCATCGGTGTTGTAGGACCACCGGAAACCCACTCTGTACTTTGCCGTTTTGTGTTGGATTCATACTGATAACAACGGCTCTCATCATCCTCGATGATTTTCACTTGAAATGAACTGACCGCGTTTTTCATTTCAATCAAATCGCGGCAGGCGTCCAAACGTCCTTGTTTTTCTTCGGGAGTCAAGGTGCGCGGGACAAACACCGCATGTACTTTTCTCTTCTTCAAAGTCCGCAG
The DNA here is from genome assembly GCF_021461395.2 of Schistocerca americana. Lineage (NCBI taxonomy): Eukaryota > Metazoa > Arthropoda > Insecta > Orthoptera > Acrididae > Schistocerca > Schistocerca americana. Next base: position 50,593,692 of record NC_060127.1, read on the forward strand.
CTCGTGGTCGTTCGGTAGCGTTCTCGCTTTCCGCGCCCGGGTTCCCGGGTTCGATTCCCGGTGGGGTCAGGGATTTTCTCTGCCTCGTGATGACTGGGTGTTGTGTGATATCCTTAGGTTAGTTAGGTTTAAGTAGTTCTAAGTTCTAGGGGGCTGATGACCATAGATGTTAAGTCCCATAGTGCTCGGAGCCATTTTTCTCTTCTTCAAAACATTCTGGGGAATATATTCAACACTTGGTTTAGAAATCTTAGTACGCTGCGCCATTGCGATATGCGACACAGCAACTTTGTTACACTAGTGCCGCACTTCGACTGCTTAACGACGCTTGCTCACGATTGACTAACCAAAATCAAATCCGTTGTTTACATTTTTTAGTTCAAGCTGCCACGGTAGTTGTCCCACTGCCATGGCTTACAGTCAGAAATAAAATCAGTCTCGGAATTTTTTGGACTGACGGCGTAGGTGTATCGGAAAATAATGGAAGAAAGAGGTAAACACTGAAATCAAAATTTACGAAAATAGAGAAAAGGCCGTGTGGCTAGGGCCTCCCGTCGGTTAGATCGTTCGCCTGGTGCAAATCTTTCGAGTTGACGCCACTTCGGCGACTTGCGTGTCGATGAGGATGATATGATGCTGATAAGAACAACAGAGCACCCAGTCCCTGGGCGGAGAGAATCTCCGACCGAGCCGGGAACTGAACGCGGGTCATTAGGTATGACATTCCGACGCGCTGATCACTCAGCTACCAGGGGCGGACAATATTTGCGAAGATAATGTTACTGTTATACAAAAAAGACGATCTCTTAACGGGCTGTGTACATCATACAATGCAAACTTTCACGGCCGGTATTGTCTTCACCGCTTTACCTCCGAGGATGTCTCCCGCAGTCGGAGACGAAACGTCAGGAGAGAGTTTTATACTTCGACCACGGCCTATCAGCCCGGAAGTTTTAAGTGAAGGCTGTGTACAATTTTGGACAAACAGCAAAAGACTGCAAACTAGAATTTTCAGTTCCAAAATCCAAAATGAAGGTTGTCCAAGGAGACCACACCATTGCATTAAAGCTTCCGTGATACAGGTGCTAAATAGCGGTTAACGTAAGTTACGACAAGGGCAGGGATGTAGAAGTAAAGCTGCATCAGCAGAACACTCATTTACGAGTGAGGAAAAGTGGAAGGACAAAAATTTATAGAACCATGGAGTGGGATGTTCAGCAGAACTTCATCAATATTCAAACAGGAGAACTGGATTTCAAAAGATGCTTTAGACTGGATTGAATAAGTAATCACGAAATAAGAACGGGGTTCAAGGATATTACAACTGGAATGTCAGTAGAAAAAAAAAAAAAAAAAAAAAAAAAAACCAGAAGAAAAAGCAAGACCACATGAGCAGAATAGTTCGAAAGCACTGTCTTCTGCGTCCACCTACATACATACTCCGCAAGCCACTATTCGGTGCATGGCGGAGAAAGTCTTGTACGACTACAGTTACATTCGCAAATGTAGCGAGGGAAAAGCTACTGTCTATATTCCTCCGTACCGGGTCTAAATGATCTAGTAGAAATCGTCGGAAGCCCTTTGAGACTGTTTACAGATGATGCGGTTGTCTGTAAGAAAGTGGTGACGCCAGAAGACAATATCGATTTGCAGAACGACCTTCAGAGGATTGATGAATGTTGTAGGCTTTGGCAGTTGATCCTGTACGTCAATAAAGGTAACATATTGCTCAAACATAGGAGAAGAAACCCGCTATTCCAGAAGCACACTATTGATGACAAACTGCTGGTAACAGTAATCTACCATGGGAGTAAAAATCCAGAGCGACCTTAAGTGGAGCGACCACATCAAACTAATGGTAGGAAAAGAAGAAGACAGAACGTGATTCATAGAAAGGAATCTTAAGGAAATGTAACTCATGCACAAATGAAGTAGTTCACAGGGCGTTTGTTCGACCGATTCTTGAATATTGTTCATAAATCTGAGGCGCGATACTAGGTAGGACTTACAGAAGAGAGAGACAGAGAGAGAGAGAGAAGAGGCAATGAAGAGCGGTGCGTTTCGTCACATCGCTTGGTCGGCACGAAGGCGTTACAGAGATGCTCAAACAAACCTAATGGCAGATGTTACAAGATAGGCTTGTGCATCACGGAGAGATTTACTACGGGAATTTCGAGAGAGTACTTTCCGGGAAGAATCGGACAAATATTATTTCCTCCCGCATAAATCTCGCAAAATGTCCACGACGAGAAAATTCGAGAAATTAGAGCATTCGCGAGTGAAACAGGGAGGGGAGGTCAGTCAGTGATGCCAGCAGTACCCTCCGCCACACACCGTCAGGTGGCTTGCGGAGTGTGATGTAGGCACAGACATCTTGTCTTCGTGGTCCTGACCAGCAATGTACATTGGCGGCAGCAGAATCGTTATGCAGTCAGCCGCAAATGCCGCTTCTCTAAACTTTCTCAATACTGTTTCACGAAAAGAACGTCGTCTCCAGTCCAGGACCTCTCATTTGTGTTCGAAGCAACTCCGTAGCGGTCGTGCGGTTCCAGACTGTAGCGCCTTTAACCGCTCGGCCACTTCGGCCGGCTCTAATTAGTGATGCAACCTACGACCCCAAACACGAATCTATAAACAACCGGTAACAAATCCAGCAGCACGCTCTCTGAATCGCTTCGATGTCGTCCTTCTTATCGGCCCCCCCCCCCCCCCCCCCCCCCCCCCCCCCGTCGATACGAAGCACTCGAGCATTGCTCAGGAATGGACCGTGTTTTGTTCCGTTCGCCACCTCCTGTGTAGGTGGGCTGAACTTTCCTAGAATTCTCCCAATAAACCGAATTCGGTCATTCGCCTTTCCTACTATCGACCTTACATGCTCATTCCATTTCATATCTCTTTCCAAGCCACGCAAGAGTAAACTTGCACAGTAATCGCGCGGAAGTAGATAGGATTCAATGTACACGTTTCTAGCCGCAAATGTTTGTTAATGTGATAATAATCAGAGAGCACAGAGCGCAAAATCTGAGAAACAGTTTACATGGCCCAGCAAATCAAACTTTACCACCGCCTCCCGCTTGGTTTCTGCAGATAGATTTTACTAGGGAAAACAATATTTTTCGATTACATTGTACGTTTTTTTTATCTATAGCTGTATGTATACCCTGCCAAATACTCTGATAGCAGAGGGTACTTTGCATACAGTATGACTTCTTCCCGTTACACACGCGCTATTTTTCTATATGTAAATTTGTCTATTTATATGTGACATTAACGAATGCCGTTATCCAAAATTAGCACTTGCACCTAGAGCAAATAATTTTAACTCAAAGCCATTGAGAAGATGCGCCGTATGTGATTTTGATTTCAAGTTGTGATCAGTACGCTCATCCAAAGATTCTGGATGCTCTTACCCTTCCCTTGTAATTTGGCAAAGGACTACTCTGAATGTCAACGCTAGAAGAATAATATATTTTCGGGAAAATACCTACTGTAATTAGTGTTCAAAAATGGTTCAAATGGCTCTGAGCACTATGGGACTCAACTGCTGTGGTCATAAGTCCCCTAGAACTTAGAACTACTTAAACCTAACTAACCTAAGGACATCACACACATCCATGGCCGAGGCAGGATTCGAACCTGCGACCGTAGCGGTCGTGCGGTTCCAGACTGTAGCGCCTTTAACCGCTCGGCCACTTCGGCCGGCTGTAATTAGTGATGCAACCTATGACCCCAAACACGAATCTATAAACAACCGAACTCAGTTTTAGGAAAATCTATATTTCCGCATTTCAATTTTTATTACGTCGTGTCTTCTACATGTCATGTGTCGAATAATGATATAATTTTGCAGGTACATTCACTGGTGCATGCGACTACAGTCTACAAAACTTTTTCAGAACAGAGCGGGTAGTAAAGAAGTAGCAAACTAAAACGTCAATATATTTTTGTTTATTTATAGACGCGATCACATTCTTATGACAAAGTCATAACCGTTTTTGGCTATACAACGACCATGTTCAGATTCTAAAGGTGGCATATTTGACAACGCAACCTGTGTTCAGTGTATGCCGCCTTTAGAATCTGAAGATGATCATTGTATGGCCGAAACTGGTTTGTGTGATAAGAATGTGATTACGTCTATAAATAAACAAAAAATTTTTACAAAATAATTAATCACTAACTCCATTGACAAAATGTCGTTTCTTAAAAGAACGTCATACCTGATGCTGGAGTTTTACTGGTCGAATAGTGAAAATGTCATAAGCGATAAACGTTTTTCCTTTCGTTATTTTGTGGGCTGTGTCAGCGAAAAAGTGCCGAAAAGGCTCGAAATTATATGTAGTTGGAAGTCTATAGCTGCTCTGATTCTCAAATGCTCTATGAATGCGTATATTCTTGGTAGTTTGCGCGCCATCAGTTACCCTACCTCAAGAGACATTTTAGTTTCAAGCTGTAGCGCGTGTCTCACTGGTCAAACTTTTAACGTGAAATTATAGCTCTTAATGACTAGTTTATGACAGCATTTCAATTCTTGACATTCGGTTAGTAATGCTGGACTGCTGAAAATCATACACAATCTAAGACAAATAAATAAATAAAAGAAAAATAAGAAAAAGAAAATAAAAATGCAGCACCACACAGGAACTATCCGCACGAGACGGAAATTGGTAGACGTGATGTAACGTGTACAGACAAACAAATGATTACAGAATGAGATTTTCACTCTGCAGCGGAGGGTGCGCTGATATGAGACTTCCTGGCAGATTAAAACTCTGTACCGGACCGAGACTCGAACTCAGGACCTTTGCCTTTCGCGGGGAAGAGCTCTACCAACTCAGCACGACTCACGCCCCGTCCTCACAGCTCTACTTCTGCCAGTACCTCGTCTCCTACTTTCCAAACTTCACAGAAGCTCTTCTGCGAACCTTGTAGAACTAGCACTCCTGGAAGAAAGGATATTGCAGAGACATGGCTTTGCCACAGCCTGGTAGAGCACTTGCCCATGAAAGGCAACGGTCCCGAGTTCGAGTCTCGGTCCGGCACACAGTTTTAATCAGGCAGGAAGTATCAAACAAATCATTGCAATCCCAGGAAAATTGGATGATTAATTCAAGAGAAAGACCATCACAAATTGAGCAAGTCAATAACTTCTGAAAGCAGTTATTCGGTTTGGCATTCATTGACGTAGTTGTTGGATGCCCTCCAGATGGATATCGTGCCAAATTCTATCCAATGAGCGCCTTAGATTGTCAAAATCCCGGGACGGTTCGAGGCCTCTGTCCATAATGCTCCAAAAGTTCTCAATCGGGGAGAAATCCGGCGGCCTAGCTGCACAAGACAGGGTTTGGCAATCACGACGACAGGCAGTGGAAACTGTGGCGGGCGGCCATTATCTTGCCGAAATGTAAGCCTAGGAAGGCTTGTCATGGAGGGCAACAGAACTGGGTGTATAATATGCTTGACGTACCGCTATGCTGTAAGGGTGCCGCAGACGACAAGCAAAGGGACCCTGATACGAATTGAAATGCCACCCTGGACCATCTCAACTCGTTTTAGGGCGAATTGCGAGCGAGAGTCAGGTTGGTATCCCAGCACTGTCCGGAACGTCTCCAGACTGGAATCTCATTGACTGCAGTAGAAGTGTCTTCAGTTATCAGTCGCGCTTCGAGCTGAGCTACAATGATCTGTGATGGTGCATCTGGATACGCCACGGATAACGGCGTGATACCAAGCTGTCACCCGCCATACGACCTGACAACTAGGAGTGATGGGTCAGGGGAGCCTTTCCATTTCATAGTAGGACGCATTTGGTTGTCATTCGCACCACCTTCACAGCAAAGATTTTTTGTTGCCTTTTATGGGAGTCCATCCTGGCCATACATTTCAGCAAGATAACGCCCCACCGGACACGGGGAGGGTTTCTACTTCTTGCCTTCGTGCTTGCCAAATCCTACCTTGGCCAGCAAGATACCTGGATCTCTTCCCAACTGAACATTTGGGGTCATTATGGCAAGACATCCTACCAGCTCTGAATTTTGACTATCTAAAGCGCTAATTGGACAGAATCTGGTGCGATATCCCACAGAGCACCCAAAAACTCTGTCAATCGATGTCAAGCCGAATAACTGGTTGCATAAGGGCCAGAGGTGGATCAACGTGTTACTGGCTTGCTCAATTTCTGACGTTCTCTCCCTTGAATAGATCACCCAATTCCTCTGAAATTATAACCATTTGCTTGTACATCGCTTCTGCCCATCTCCGTCCCATTCTGATAATTCTTCGTGCCGCCTCTTTCTTTTCTTAAAGTGTATTTGTTGCATCTGAAAGACGTTTTAGAGGTTACCTGCCACTGGTGGGACTGTACACCGTGCAATGTGTTGCCTTTTAATAACATAAATAGGTCAAGCCTTGACTCTGTGTGTTTCATACACAAAGAGAATGGGGAAGGGATGCTAGTGCGGGAGTTTGGGGCCGGGGGGAGTTGAAAGATTCGACTGCTTTTCGAAATTTATGAGTAATTTTCAATTTGTAGAGAATTTAATTTTTAATTTAGAAGTCTCACGCCTTTTATAGGTACGGTAAAGCAAGTGATTCGGAGCCAACAGTTTCATATGAAATGTTTAAAGGTGCGTATATATATCGCAAACTTTAGATGTCAAGTAAGTGGACAAGGACACGTTTGGTGTTTTGAACGGATATTATTCGTGCAGTTAGTGCTTTCAGTTGCCTCCAGGCATTTATGAAAAGCAATCATTAGGGAAGTGACTATGCATACATACCAGTTGTGTTGGAAAAAAGCTATTTTATTCTTTGCTTCCCTCTCATCTGTGATCTGCATCAAGCATTATAACGGGGTTTGTCGTTCAACGTAAGAAACGAGGAAGAAAGTCTTAGCAGTATTTAAGTAGAAAACATTTCCCAGAAGAAAGTTAGTTTTCAAAACCGCCTAGAACTGCTGATAAAACACTTCCTTATGTTCTACCAATTTAAGACTTAAGGTGACATAAAAGTGTATGATAGAACGTGTTTGGCAACGGTGACATAGTAAAAACCATCCGTCGTTGCTGCGGTCACTGAAGAAATTCAGAAGGCCTCAATACGAAAAGCTGGAAATTATGACAGTATGCGTAAAGTGATGAAGTGTGTCAGTGCATTTGACTGTTGACTATGTAATGTGTTTTATTATTGGCAGCAGCTAAGCACGGGGATTGTTATTTTATTTGACACCACAGTAGGATCGTTGCCTTACAGAGTGTTGCAAATAATTTTATGATAGTGGAAGGTTAAGCCATACGTCTTCGCTCGGTCACCATCAGCTATGTGGTTGGATTGAAGAGTTTTTAGCAAACAGAACACGGCATGTTGTTCTCAATGGAGAGACGTCTACAGACGTTAAAGTAATCTCTGGCGTGCCACAGAGGAGTGATATGGGACCATTGCTTTTCACAATATATATAAATGACCTAGTAGATAGTTTCGGAAGTTCCATGCGGCTTTTCGCGGATGATGTTGTAGTTGACGCAGAGAAGTTGCAGCATTAGAAAATTGCAGCGAAATGCAGGAAGATCTGCAGCGGATAGGCACTTGGTGCAGGGAGCGGCAACTGACCCTTAACATAGACAAATGTAATGTATTGCGAATACATATAAAGAAGGATCCTTTGTTGTATGATTACATGATAGCTGAACAAACACTGGTAGCAGTTACTTCAGTAAAATATCTGGGAGTATGCGTACGGAACGATTTGAAGTGGAATGATCAAATAAAATTAATTGTTGGTAAGGCGGGTGCCAGGTTGAGATTCATTGGGAGGGTCCTTAGAAAATGTAGTCCATCAACAAAGGAGGTGGCTTACAAAACACTCGTTCGACCTATACTTGAGTATTGCTCATCAGTGTGGGATCCGTACCAGATCGGGTTGACAAAGGAGGTAGAGAAGGTCCAAAGAAGAGCTGCACGTTTCGTCACAGGGTTATTTGGTAACCATGATAGCGTTACGGAGATGTTTAGTAAACTCAAGTGGTAGACTCTGCAAGAGAGGCGCTCTGCATCGCGGTGTAGCTTGCTGTCCAGGTTTCGAGAGGGTGCGTTTCTGGATGAAGTATCGAATATATTGCTTCCCCTTACTTATACCTCCCGAGGAGATCACGAATGTAAAATTAGAGAGATTCGAGGGCGCATAGGGGCTTTCCGGCAGTCGTTCTTCCCGCGAACCATACGCGACTGGAACAGGAAAGAGAGGTAATGACAGAGCCACGTAAAGTGCCCTCCACCACACACCGTTGGGTGGCTTGCGGAGTATAAATGTAGATGTAGTTGTAGATGTAGATCTTGTACCGCGAAACGAAAGAAGGTCTTTTATTATGGTACATATTATATTTGCAAAAAAAAAAAATGGTTCAAATGGCTCTGAGCACTATGGGACTCAACTGCTGTGGTCATCAGTCCCCTAGAACTTAGAACTACTTAAACCTAACTAACCTAAGGACATCACACACATCCATGCCCGAGGCAGGATTCGAACCTGCGACCGTAGCAGTCGCACGGTTCCGGACTGCGCGCCTAGAACCGCGAGACCACCGCGGCCGGCTATATTTGCAAATGAAGGGCATTTCTTTAATTTACCTATCTTGAACATGATAATTTGTTTTCATTTCCATTAGCTTATATTTCAAAGTGTGTTTAACCTGTAACTTCTTTTTTATAATACTTGTACTTAATCTGATGGCACTTACTTACTGTTGGTGTGTAGCACAATAATAATGCAATAGCTAGACTGTTACATCATTAGGCATTTCTCCGCTCGACCATACCGACAATATGAGGTGGAGTGCCACCAATCATTGAGAAGATTCGAGAAGGTGACTTAGTTGGTGTGGACACATGTACGGGCACCGCCCAGTTTACTCATCATCTCGGCCCACCATCTCACTGTCGAAGGCCAGACACAGCGTGGAAGAGCTTAATAACGATGGCTGGATATTGTAAACAGAGGGAAGCGTTAAATAGTAAGAAACGGCATGCATTGGGCCAGAAAGTAGGCCCGTTTCAGATAGAGGGCACTAAGAAAACTGTTAAATACAGTACTGACAAGATTTTTTTGATCTTAATGTTTTTAACTTTGCGTAGAATACGTGTTCCTGAGTACAAAACCATGGAGCACTTTTTTCGCATTTGACAAAATCTTACTTTCCTAGAGTAATTTTTGAAATTACAGAGAAGGTCTGCAGCATACAAAAACTGAATGTCCTTATTTAAAATCAGAATAAGAATGTACATGGCGTAAATTTTAAGTTGACAAACCAGAATAACTCGAAAAATAAGCTTCACACGAAAAAATGTGTAGAATCCAAAGTTGATTACTTTCGCGGGGGACATCTGCTGGTGCTAAAATTAGACCCCTGGGCGTGGGGCGGGAGGCAACTTTAAAATTTCAAATGGGAACCCCCATTTTCAATTGCAGAATCAGATTTTACATACAATCCGAATCTGCGGAAAAAATTAATATTTGGGTTAATATTTGTAAAAATCTAATTCTTCTCTCTCAAACCCACCCTTTGGGGAGAGAGGGAGAGTTTTAGTCTTAGCGAATTAAAATTTACGAAGTAAATAGATATTTTTTATTTATCCGTAACCATTTTCCACGCAAAAATGAGAGGATGGATTTTCTTGAATTACAGCACCAGATACCAAGAACCAAAACAAATGTTTAAGACAAAATGTACGTAGTTTTTATGAAATATATCATCCACAGATAATGTTTTTTTTAAAAAAAATGTCTCTGAGCACTATGGGACTTCACTGCTGAGGTCATCAGTCACCTAGAACTCAGAACTACTTAAATCCAACTAACCTAAGGACATCACATACATCCATGCCCGAGGCAGGATTCGAACCTGCGACCGTAGCGGTCGCGCGGTTCAAGACTGTAGTGACTAGAACCGCTCGGCCACTGCGGCCGGCTCCTTTTTTGTTTTGTTTTTAAGAATACAAACAATTTGTGATCACATTTTTTTGCAGTTAGGACGTATGTTGGTCGTCAGATGTAAAGTCGATGGATTAGGAAGACTTCGAGAGAACACAGTGTTGATATCTAATTCGGCAGAAAATTTTCTGTTTAACGAACGTTTGCTAGTTAATGTGCTTCTTATCTTGAGATTGTTTCGGTATCTGTACTAGATTAAAAAGAAAGTCATAAAACGCAAACGCTTATTTTGTATAATAAACGTACATTATTAATAAAAACGGATGCCATTTCTAATAAAAGCATAACATAAAACTTTCACACGTATTTTTGAGGAATCGTCAGAAAACTAAATGCTTTCTGCCATACGTGATATTTATTCTACTCCTGTGGAGCCAGAGAACTAAATGGCCTCCAGTGCAATAAAAAAAGGAGTTCGCTGAACAATTCTAATTCTGTCGCGTGTAAACAGAAAGAACCGTAGATACTGCTTGTTACCCTTTTAACCGGCCAAATGTAAACACGATAACAATCTTATTAATCCCATTAACTTTGAGGAAATTGCGTTAACCGTGTTGCTACATCTTTAATACTGATAGAAGAATTCGTTGTGCTATTAAATTCAGTACTTGATTGCAGCTATAAATGAGGTAAATCTGCACGATATGGCATAATGTGTAATGACAGAAGCTCCAATTTTTTGGCCTCTGTCGTGTGACTCACATGTTGGTTTCAAACTTCATCACTGCAGAGATAGAGGCTTTCGCCCTCCATACGTATCTACGATCTATGGCGGGCACCAACACTAGCGTCGTGACTGTCTCCGACAGATGACGTCATTCTCGATTACAAGCAGTCGATGGTCGGCATTTGTCTGTTTGTGCAATATCTGTACCCATATTTTATTTCGATTACTTTCCTTCGAGAAGGCACTACAGTCGTACAAAACTTTTGGAATGACGTCGTTACTGACATCATCTGTGCCGGCCGGTGTGGCCGAGCGGTTCTAGGTCCTTCAGTCTGGAACCACACGACCGCTACGGTGGCGTTCGAATCCTGCCTCGGGCATGGATGTCCTTAGGTTAGTTAGGTTTAAGTAGTTCTAAGTTGTAGGGGACTGATGGCGACCACGTCACAGTACTTTTGTAAACTATATGTAGGCGTCTACGAGAAACCGGATCCTTTCGTTTTAATTTTATCCATATTTTACAGCTGCAGACGTGACAGTATTCATTACAATGGCAGTATGAATTAAAAACGCCTTCAGTCACAAATTTTCGTGTGTTATTAACTGCACGATGCATTTCAGACTCTATGGGTTCATTATAAGGTGTAAATCGTCTTAATACATGATTTATTTTTGTTCCTGAATGAGGTGAAGGGCATGTTCCTGTGACGAAAATGTTTCATGTTAGGTTATAAACTTCGTAAGTCAAATGCGGAGAGTGTGTGCAAAGCAGTGGAAAAATGAAAGGTGTAAACTAATCACATAATCTAAGAAAATCGCTTATAACTTTTTAACACCATAATACTTCGGTTTCTCCATCCTGTTCATGCATATCACTTCACCAAAGTGACAGATTTGTATACAAATTTTTGTAAACATTTCACAGATGTTCTTCAACATGGTGTAATCAAAGATGAATTTATTCGTAGTGTCAGATCTCTAGTTATCAAACAATTGACATATGCAGGGAATAACTTTAGAATAGATCTTTAAAATTACTAAAATAATTGCGGCTTGCGAAATCTGTCTGTTCATTGAACTTAGATTCTGGTTTTTTGATTTTATCGAGGTTGTTCTAACAGATTTTGGGTCTTACCGTTGGCTTCATTGTGCAGTACTGCCAGACTGTTTTCTAGACTGTTGATGATATGTTTCGTTTCCAACATATCTTGTGCAGTAACTGATTCTTCGAAGTGATTGGGCCGGAAAGCATTTACGTGTTCTTGAAAACGGTTTTTGAAGTTACTGCCTGTTTTCCCTATATAGCAGGTAGGACAACTGGGGGGCATGATACTTTGAACACTGCACTGTTGTTGAAATTTTCACTGTACTGTTGTTGAAATTTGGTTTCATGTTATGAACTGAAACACGTATGTAACGCAGCAGCGATGGCGAGGCATTGTAGCATCTGTGACCAGAGAGTATGCGCTTGACCGCGCGAGTGTTGCGAGCGGTTCTCAGTCAGTTGTAGTCTTTGCGAGTTAGTTGTCGCTATGCAGAGTAGCAGTCAGTCAGTCGTTGCGAGTCTGTAGCTCTGTCTAGTTGAGAGCAGTACTCAGTCTGTAGTCGTCATGCAGAGCGGTCGGTCAGTAGTAGCAGCCCAGTGCGGTTGTGTGATGTAGGCGGTCGGCAACAATGGTCAAGTTGAGGAATAAGGTATACTGTTAATTAATATAATCATTAGATAATGAAAAATTTTATTTATTGTAATTATTCTCCAACAAGTCTCCCAATAATAATTTTTTATTTCAAAAGCATTTTCTCAAAAGTTTAATTTTTTTTGAACTAAAGATCTCGTTGCACTTCCCATTTCATTCCACTTCTTTTTGAAGAAAAATTTCACTAGAATTACAAAAAAAAGGAGAATATTATTATTTGCAATGTAGTTCCTCCAAGTGGTGCGCAACAACAAGAGCAGATATGTGACATCCATTTATTCTGAGGTAAGACTTTAATTCTGATTGTTTTACACAGGGCCAAAGACCGATATTTCGGTTTAATTGAATTTTTTGTCACTGAATGGACTTTAATTTTTTGAAGGATTTATATTTGAGTCAGATTGCGAATTTCACATTTTTTGTTGCCATTGTCAGTACATTTCATTGTGGGCAGGTTACGCATAGAGCCATGTCCATCAGCATTTCTAATTAGTATCGTTATTTTCTTTTAAAATTTTTGTGGGGAGGTTACACTTGGCTCCCATTTCTATTAAGTATTGCTAATATTTTCTTTTAAAAAAAATTGCGGTGGGGAGGTTACACTTGGCGACACCCAGTCCAGGATCGTATTTCGTTGAGAGTCTTTTGAACAACAGTCAGATATCTGCTCTTGTTTGCTTAGATATAATTAGGATTTAGCGCAACGCTTTTAATAATATTGTGACTTTCTCTCTACAGGTCAACGGCAATTTGTTGCTTTGTTGTATTTGTGTGTTGCTTTTGCATTGTGTTGATTTGTTTTGTGAAAAATTTTGACTATTGTAAAAATGCCGCGAAAGACTGTGAATAGTGTATCGCGAAGTATTGTGAATGAAATTACCGACTTAAACAACCTGACCGATAGTAATTGTGATACGCAACGTAATGATGACAATCCTGCGTTCACTAACAATCAGTGCATTCCAACCATTAATGATGACTTTTACCTTAATGATGAACAAACGAACCCAATTGTCTCGTCTGTTAATTTGACGACAATTGATGACGCGGGACGCTCTATTGCAATGAGCGCTGCCGAGCTTAACACACCCGATTTGGAAAATTCAAGTAACATACAAACAAATTTTTCGAATGAAAATGGTCAGTGTAGTGAAAGTACGACGGATTTATTTAATTCCGAAATAGGGACTGACAGTGTATGTTTAACTGGCAAACCTTTTTGTAAATTACAGAATGACCAAATGGTCACGCAAAAAGAGACAATTCCAGATCGACCATTGAACAGCACAGAGAATAGAAATGCTAATTTTGAATCGGATCCAATTATGGCATTTTTGCGGGAAAATTTCAAACAACAGAACGAAAAACAAGACAAACTTAGTGAACAGATCAGACAACAGAGTGAAGATTTTAAACAACTTAGGGAACAGAACAAACAAGATAACGAAAATCTTAAACAACAACTCAATGAACAGGTCAAACAACTTAGGGAAGATAACAAACACTTAAATGAAAAACTTGACAATAATGACGAAAATTTCAAACAACTTAGTGAACAAATTACAGCCGTTGCCGCGCAGTGCCATGACACTAAGGAACAGTTGCGCGTGGAAATTGAGGCTTGTTCACAAAAAAATAGCGAAGAAATAAAGTCGGTTGCGCAAGAATTAAGGGAAATGCAAACAGCCGCGACAGATACACTCAGAGACGAAATTAGCGGAGTCGCCAAACAGTGCTCTGAAAAAGCTACACAATTACGGGACGAGTTTAGAGCAATGACGGTAGAACTTTCGCGCACTATGGACGCAAAGATAGACGCGAAATTCGAACAGCAGAACACTCAGATTAACGAGCGCTATAGTCAGCACATACAGAACAGTAATACGCGTTTCCGCAGATTTATTCAAGATCAAAACAAAGTAAAACGACAAGTCATGGAAACAATCACTGCACAGAGACAAGAGGACAAACGTAAAATATTCGCGAAAGCGAAGACGTATGTAGACAATAATATTACTACAGTGTCCGACAAAATTAATACCATAGAACAATTGAACGCGGAATTACAGGATGAAATTTCTGATCTTAAAGCAAAAACAGATACACACACAGTAAATATTCAAACAGTGACAGATAGATTCGAACAACTAGATCTAACACAGGATTGCGATGTCATCAAAGGTGATGTTAAAAAACTGAGCGAAACTACGCGCAAGTTGCAAAAACAGATTAATGCGTCTGATTCTAAAACCGATGATCAGGTTAAAATACTGACTGAAAAATGTGATGAATTGGCCAGTCGTATTGATGTTATCGAAAATACTAATGACAATAAATCAGACGATACTGCACCGGTTTCTTTTATCCAAACACCTGAATTTCAAAATTTACAGCTGACAATTAATGAAATCGATTCATCTAACAACACGTTACGTCGGAAGTTATCAAATTTACAACAAGAAGTAACAGAGATGAAAAACATTTCAGTTAATAACATACCACAACAGACGCCACTTTATGAACATTTGTCAGACTCACGCAGCGTGTATAATGTGAGCAATTTACAGCAACTACGCGACTTAAAATCCGAAAAGCCACGCGAATTAAAATCTGAAAAGCTACGCAACTTGAAAACCGAAATGACAGAGACGAACAGATTCACACGCAAACCCGAACGTGTTCTCAAATTCAGTGACGAGAACGTTGATAATAAGCAGTTTGCATTTGTAAGAAAATGTAAGGAATTTAATAATGGCAGAACACAGATACACGATTTGCACTGTATACGACAATTTATCTTTGTACTTTCACCGCTATTATCTGTAATGGAGAAACTAGCTTTGAACCTGAAGCGACAAATTGCTATTGTATTTTCATCAGCATTGCCTGTAATGAGGAAACTAGAATTAACATGGATACAACTATTTGCTTTTGAATTTTTACCGCTATTGCGTGCAACGCAAAAGCTAAAATTTATTTGCAGTGCGTAATGGACCTCAGGGGATTCATTACGCTTTAATGAATATGTGCCGTAGCGAGCATAGGGCCCCGAGCTGTAGTAGTGCTGTTTCATCTTTAGTTTTCTGCACTGCTGCCTTTTCTTCTACTATCCTTTATATCTATCCAAACTGCTCTTTAACTATTGCTCTACCTAGTATTAAGAAACGTATGTAATGAAAACCGGATACGACAAATCTTTTACCGAATGTGACAATTTTCAGCAGGCACTCCCGTAATGACAACTACCGCCGTAATTTTAATTACAGATAAAATCGTAATCATCAGTATGTGTAAAATTATTAGTAACAGGAACCACATTTTTAGTAACAATAGATGTTTTTCACCACAATAGCATGAAAGTCAACCGCTTAGCATACGTAACCAACAATGCAGTCTACAAGGTCAACCAAACTTTAATGTTTCGCCGCGTGCCACGTATAGTCCCAGCTCCAACAAATAGTAACGCATGGCAGCAAAGAAATAACTACGTACAGACAACACACTATTTCAACTCGCATCGCTATGCGCCGTATAGAAATTACTATCATGACAGACGTAAAAATGATGAGCACAATTTTCAGCGTACATTTAATAACAGTCGATCTTTTCAGCAGCAAGAACATTAGCAACAACACATTATCATGAATGATCCAGACAATAGGTGTCATCCATAGCGTAACACGTCAGTATGAAATAACAGAACAGTTCATACAGTGGATATGCCACAACATTCTCCCGTAAATAATAACACGTACGATAGAATTTAACCAGATACAGCACAGATTGCATACTACAGTAACGCAAACATTACTTTTGACAAGCAGAATTTTGCTCACGAGAATGTTATTTGAAGCATGCTTTGTTGAATGCTCTACTTTTATCGCACCCAGATCTCACCAGAAATTTTTCCATTGCCACTGACAGCTCTAACACCGCTTTAGGTGTACACATTTTCCAGGAAATAGAAGAAGATGGTTCTACAGTAATTAAAAACATCGCATTTGCAAGTCGCATTTTGTCACCTGCTGAACGAAATTATTCCGTCACAGAACTTGAAACATTATGTGTTGTATGGGCTTTCACGAGATTTAGGCACTTTCTTTACGGCAGACATACCACCGTTTACACAGACCATAGAGCTATACAATTTTTTGCTTTCAGCTAAATTTACTCACGACAGATTAAGTAGATGGAAACTATATTTACAAGAAGTTAATTTTACGATTGTTCATATTCCCGGCACACAAAATGTTATAGCAGACGCACTATCGCGTTCTCTCAGTAACAATCAGCAAGACGTAGCAACCAACTTCTGCAAAGCAAATTTCAGTGTCATGTACATTCAGCAGGTTGCATTTGAAAATTTTATTTCATCGTCATTACAGGACATAGCACAAGAACAAAATAAGGACAATGTGTGGAAAGAAATTAAACACCTTTGGCAAGATAGGAAAAATGTTACGATTAGGAACCACTACACTGTACGCAATGACATTCTGTTTCGCCGCTCTCATCCTGACAGCAACATTTGGTTATTATGCATTCCTGACGAACTGGTTAACAAACTAATTTGGTACACTCATTTAAGTTACGCACATTACGGAGCACGAAAATGTTTTCTTATACTGAGACAGAACTGTTATTTTACCAACATGGAAAAACGTATACGACGAGTTTTAGCGTCTTGTAAAATTTGCCAGAAAGCTAAATCAGACACCACTTCACATATTCCTCCTTTATATCCCATTATACCTGTGAAATTAAGACACTTGGCCGCAGTAGATATTTTTGGTCCGATTCCGAGAACTAACAGAGGTTTTTGCTACATTTTTGTCGCTGTTGAGCTCACTTCAAAATTTGTTACTTTCACTCCGTTACGCAAAGCTACTGCTAAAACTGTTTCGAAAGCATTTGTAAAACATTTTCTATCTCATGTAGGGCATGTAATGAAAGTAATTTCTGACAATGGATCTCAATTTCGTAGTAGTGTATGGACACGCATGTTACGAGCTAGAAACATTTCTCCGATCTATATATCCAAGTACCACGCTTCTTCGAACCCTTGTGAAAGATTAATGAAGGAAATTGGTAAGCTGTGCAGAATATACTGCCACAAAAGACATATTGATTGGGATACACACATACTCTCATTCCAAGATGTAATTAATTCCATTCCAAATGAATCCACTATGCTATCTCCGACTGTTATACTGAAAAACGTTGAACCACCGAACAAAATTAAAGAATTAATAGAATTCCCCAAAAATCGTCGCCTACGACACCACGAAATAATTGACATTGCGCTGAACAACATCAAACGTGCCGCAGAGCGCCGGAGAAGACAGCAAAAACAGGTTTGTACACGCCGCGACTTGCACGTTGGACAGAAGATATTAGTACGTACACACTATTTATCCAGCAAATTAAAAGGTAAGTGCAGTAAATTTGAACTTCTATACGCAGGTCCGTATCGGATTCGCAGCATCCCTCATCCCAATGTTGTACACGTCGAAACTTTGAGAACCAGAAAATCGAAAGGCAATCACCATATCTCAAACATTAAACCGTTTATTGAGTGAAACCACTGTATGATTCAACACACTATGATGCCATTTACTAATGCAATTAATTCACCTGACTAATTATTGATGATTATCGTATTTTTTTTCTTGGCAAGTGCCCGGCAAGGTAAGGTTAGCAGGTCGCTCTTCTTGTCGTTACACATCAGACCGTGCATATTTTTCCAGATGAATTTACACATTTACGACTATTTCTGCAATTATATTTATGTGACTACTTATTGATGATTATCGTATTTTTTTTCTTGGCAAGTGCCCGGCAAGGTAAGGTTAGCAGGTCGCTTTTCTTGTCGTTACACATCAGACCGTGCACATTTTCCATTTTTTTGTGTATATGACTGTACTCCAGTTTTGTTTGTATGCACTATGAAATAGTTAAGATATAACACACACCAGTCGACTTTGACATTTTTTTTTGCCTTATGACATCTCAACATCGTGACTGTTTCACATTTTTTTTTTTGCTACTGCATTGTATTATTCTGTGTACATTTTTTCGCATCCGAACACTGTCAATGTCTTGGACATATTACGTTTTCTGTCATGTTATGCTGTATGGTTAATTGTGTCACCATAAACCAGTCATTGTTTAGTGGGTATAGGATTTAAATGCAAGACATTAATCTTTGTTCATCAATTTCAGAAAGGAATGATGATTCTAAGAAATAAATTTAACATAAATGGGAATTTCACCTACGGAATAAACGAAAGGAGATGCAATAACTTTATGAGGAAGAGTAAAGGGATCAGGATTAACAAGCATTAACAAGACTATACTATACTCATCACAGAATAGCAGTCTTAACTAATTTTTTCTTTCAGAATACAAGGTGATTGATGCAGGCTGTCAGAGAGAACTACACATCTTATTTTTAGTGATGAAATATGCTAGAGATAAGGAATAGTTAGGTAATGAGTAATGAAGTGATTTTTTGCAGATGATAGTGAATACTGATGAATAATGATGAAGGAAATGGTATTATGAATAATGAAGTTTTTCTTTACAGGTGATGATAATGGTGAAGTTATGATGATATGGATAATGAAGTTTTTTTCTTTATGCCACGTAGTTATTTAAGTATTTGTTGCGGTTTGCTTTGACAGCAGGTGTTACATTGCATAGTAGGATGACGGAAAGTTTTGGAAAGGACAGCTATGGAACACATTTTATACACATTTCACTACTTGTTAATTCGAAGTTCACTACTTTTCAGCATAGTGTGCGTTTCTTCTTTCAGGTCAATAATCCGTTTTTGTATTTTTTCCAGGAGAAGTTTTTCATGACACTTACTAAACCTGTTACTTATTATACCTGTTCTAGTACTTGCATTTTTATATTTTTTACCCATTTGTGTTTATCATTTATAAATGTGATCACATGTACTGCCTTGTTACATAATCTTGCTACAGCTGACTCATGACGAATGACGTTACCTATCCTCATTTGCAGCAATAGGTCAAAAGCGAAAAGTATTATGCCTCAGCAATTAATTATCGATCCCAACGCAATGCATTGCTACCAAAAAAAATGTATTACCAGTCCCACATAATGTCACTAGTTTATGATAATTCTGAATAATACTGATCAACTCTGAATAGCATGTCACTCGAGTAATGACCTCTTAATGAGACTATATTCAAAATAATGCTTTGTCACTAGCTAATAACTGCCACTGTTTATTGTAATGCCTGTGATTACTAATGATTTGACTGTAATTAACTGATTTTTAATAATGACTTTGTAATGATCTGAATAATACTGAATGATGAACTATGTTTTATTCTATTCAATACTTGATGGCCACTGAGTGCCAATAATTAATGTCAATCAACGAAATTGTTATTAATTATGCCATTAATTAACTCTTGTTTTCAATGTTCATACTTTGTAATTGGAAATAAATGTGATTGTTTAATAATGCTTTGTAATTAGGAAAAGACTAATGATTCTTAATAGATTGGAATGACACATAATTAATTAACTATGGTACTGTTTAATAATGCTTTGTAATTAATTAAGGCTACAAATGATTAATTAATTAACTGTAATTAGACAAATGATTAATTAACGACAAATGATTAATTAACTGTAATTAGACAAATGATTAATTAACGACAAATGATTAATTAACTGTAATTAGACAAATGATTAATTAACGACAAATGATTAATTAACTGTAATTATACAAATGATTAATTAACTGTAATTAGACAAATGATTAATTAATGACAAATGATTAATTAACTGTAATTAGGAAAAGGTTAATGATTCTTAATTATACTCTGTAACTGAAAAGAATGCGATTATTTCATAATATTTTGTAACCAGGAAAAGAAGGCTACTGATTCTATGTAAAACAATTAATGAACATTTTTCTGTAATACTACATACTTGGTACAGAAATGTTCAATAACTGGGCTATGAATGCCACGAACTATCAATGAAGACTGTAATTGTCAATATTATGTGACTTGATGTCCTTCACCTCATAAGCTGACTACCCTGAATTACTGCAATGTCCATTTGTCCTGTTTATCCCAGTGATCATGGAGCACTATATTTGGTTTTGCACTAATTCTACGTTGGTGTGCCTTGTAAGAGTGTGGTGTTGACACGACATGCTGTCCACCACCATGAGCGATGAAGACATTATTATGGTCCCACTGTTTGGTGTACCTAATGTACTGCCAAAATGAAAACATGGAACATTACTACGACAGTTCAGTGTCTTGGCTACACTGATAAATTCTGATGGGAAAAGAACTTCAAGTTGTGTCACTTGGTGTTGTACTACTGTGGAAAGATATGGACTTTCAGAGCAGCTGTGTGCAATCTAAAGTGCTACAACCATGATGCAATCCTTCCCTTTCCTATCCTGATTCTTGTCACATAAAGAAAAAATTTTTTTTGGTAACATCATTTATGTTCATAGGTTATACATTTTTCGATTCGCTAAACTCCAGTGTGAGTACACTTATGTCACTGGTCGACATGATGTTTGCCATTATGTTTATTTGTTGTGAAAATACTAAAGACATTTTTCAGTGCATGTGCACTTTGGACATGAATTTTTTTTGCCATTATGTTTATTTGTTGTGAAAATGCTAAAGACATTTTTCAGTGCATGTACACTTGTCAACATAATATTTTGCCAGTCTGTTTATTTGTTCTGAATATGCTAAAGAATTTTTTCAGTGCCTGTGCACTTTGTTATCTGTCAAATAATTTGTATATACTTTTCTGATTTGCTACTATGTTTTGTACTCACATTTTGTCTTTGTCTGATATATTTTGTACTTAGTGCGTGTGCACAACATTTACTTTATGTACTACATCTAATTATTCTTGCCAGTCTGTTTATTTGTTCTGCATATGCTAAAGAATTTTTTCAGTGCCTGTGCACTTTATCTGTCAAAAAGTTTGTATATACTTTTTTCTGATTTGGTACTATGTTTAGTATTCACATTTTGTCCTTGTCTGATATATTTTGTACTTAGTGCGTGTGCACAACATTTACTTTATGTACTACATCTAATTATTCTTGCCAGTCTGTTTATTTGTTCTGCATATGCTAAAGAATTTTTTCAGTGCCTGTGCACTTTATCTGTCAAAAAGTTTGTATATACTTTTTTCTGATTTGCTACTATGTTTAGTATTCACATTTTGTCCTTGTCTGATATATTTTGTACTTAGTGCGTGTGCACAACATTTAAATATTCTGTAAGTTGTAGGATTTTGTTAATTAAAGAAAAATTTTGCCGCGCTTGGCAAGTCCAAATGACTCACCATCGCTGCCAAATTTTTGCCCCCCGAGTGGAGGGTTATGAAACACGTATGTAACGCAGCAGCGATGGCGAGGCATTGTAGCATCTGTGACCAGAGAGTATGCGCTTGACCGCGCGAGTGTTGCGAGCGGTTCTCAGTCAGTTGTAGTCTTTGCGAGTTAGTTGTCGCTATGCAGAGTAGCAGTCAGTCAGTCGTTGCGAGTCTGTAGCTCTGTCTAGTTGAGAGCAGTACTCAGTCTGTAGTCGTCATGCAGAGCGGTCGGTCAGTAGTAGCAGCCCAGTGCGGTTGTGTGATGTAGGCGGTCGGCAACAATGGTCAAGTTGAGGAATAAGGTATACTGTTAATTAATATAATCATTAGATAATGAAAAATTTTATTTATTGTAATTATTCTCCAACAAGTCTCCCAATAATAATTTTTTATTTCAAAAGCATTTTCTCAAAAGTTTAATTTTTTTTGAACTAAAGATCTCGTTGCACTTCCCATTTCATTCCACTTCTTTTTGAAGAAAAATTTCACTAGAATTACAAAAAAAAGGAGAATATTATTATTTGCAATGTAGTTCCTCCAAGTGGTGCGCAACAACAAGAGCAGATATGTGACATCCATTTATTCTGAGGTAAGACTTTAATTCTGATTGTTTTACACAGGGCCAAAGACCGATATTTCGGTTTAATTGAATTTTTTGTCACTGAATGGACTTTAATTTTTTGAAGGATTTATATTTGAGTCAGATTGCGAATTTCACATTTTTTGTTGCCATTGTCAGTACATTTCATTGTGGGCAGGTTACGCATAGAGCCATGTCCATCAGCATTTCTAATTAGTATCGTTATTTTCTTTTAAAATTTTTGTGGGGAGGTTACACTTGGCTCCCATTTCTATTAAGTATTGCTAATATTTTCTTTTAAAAAAAATTGCGGTGGGGAGGTTACAGAACGAGTAAATTTCCTAAATTATTACTAGTTGAGAATGCTACTCTAGTTTTTTTTTTTCACTCCTAAGGCTGTTTTCTTCTAAATCAGGAGGTTTGTGTGTGGTTGTGTTGCGGTGACTGCATACTACAAGCTATTCCGCTTTTGTGAAGGACGATTAGCCACAGAAACAGAAGTAATTGGAGTAACGAAATGAATAAACCATAATCATATTCGTAGTCTGTAACGAGCCACCGGAGATCGCGGGCCCTTACACCAAAATGTTCAAAAAATCCCAGAACGACCTGCAAAACTTTGTTGGTGGAGTTCAGTGCTTAACCTGTGCACAAGAGCAAATGACGGTGCCTCATCTTGCCTATAATGCTAGTCCATAAATTTTATTTCGTGGTCTCCACGGTACAAACTTTGTTCCGCCACGGTTGATTTTTCAATCTGTTCAAAGCGACAATTTTTCTTGTTTCGATTAACTGGGTGCTAAAATTCCGTTACGTAGATCCAGCATACACTTGGACACAAGGGCAAGGGGTTTCTCCACACTTGTTTGAGAGTCAATAGACTTTTTTTAAACAGTGTGGTAATTTTGACGGAAGGGATGAGGAAGCATATTCTAACTTTGCCCAAACGGGGGGATTGTTTATAATCGAGAAAAGGGTGACTTCTCAGAAACAGTTATTTGCATTCGGTGTAGTGTGCGGAGTTGTAAGCTGTGTAGGGTTGAAAATACCCCTAGATATACGGCGGCCTCTGAGCCTTCTACGGACCTGCCACTGTTTCATGTCTGAAGATGTCCGTCACAGACGAGGATGAAACGTTAGTGAACAGTTTTGCACCTTCACTGCAGCGTCTG
The DNA here is from genome assembly GCF_021461395.2 of Schistocerca americana. NCBI lineage: Eukaryota > Metazoa > Arthropoda > Insecta > Orthoptera > Acrididae > Schistocerca > Schistocerca americana. The sequence goes on from NC_060127.1 coordinate 50,617,189, forward strand.
AATGCGACTCTTTTAACAGAAGGCAACTTTTTTTCACTGGAAGTCATTCACTTGTATTTACAACGATCTGTATGTCCAAAAGCATTGTGTTAAGGAACGCTTTGATGGCTTATTATATTTTTACTATCATCTGGTATCGTTCTTTTGCAAATATATCGAAGCCCAATAATACTGCCGCAGTAGTCCCATTTATCTACATCGGGAATAATTACATATTGTTCCGCACAAGTACCTGTCTTAGGACTTATTTTTTCTTGTGCGCATTAATGACCTTCCAACAGAACTACGTGTTACGTTTGTTTTGTATGTAGATGACTGCGATAAGTAGAAAATATATAGCAGTTTTAGAAAGCGTCGTTAAATAGATTTGTCTTGACGTAAGCTAACAGTTTCATTGCCATTAACCTTTGAAGAACGTCACTACATTGGGGAACAGCAAGAGATTTTCGCTCAATATACAGGGTGACTGTAATTAAAGTTCTAGCTTCAAAACTTTCTAAAAAAGAATTGCTGCTCAGGATGACGTCAAATTTGAACAGAATATTATCGAAAAACGGGAAAAACGTTAAGGAAAAACAAAGAAAATTAACGAAAATTTTCGCACTAGATGGTGCTCTAAGCATCGTAATGCAATGGCTGCGGGTACAAATGACACATGAATGCAGTACGATGGTTGCGGTGTGAGTGGGACATTACACTATCGGCAGTGTCCAATGTGCATGGCAGCACAAGTTTGGTATTGTCAGTATAGTACGCTCATCCACCACGGCGTGGTCCAACAACATCGGATGGGAAAATCGGTCCCTAATTGTCCTGGGGCCAAAAAATGCATAGGAAGCAAAAAGGCATATGTTTCTATTTGTCCTGATACTGGCGCAAGACATATTCAGTATGAATTTTATCCATAGTGGATGCTGTCGAACTCCGTTACTGTTCCTTTATGGGGTTGTAGAAAAATATCCGCTACATTTTTACATCTGCTACGTCTAAGTTCTTTGACCACAGCTCACATGTTTGTATGTAAATATAGTGTATTTCACGAGTGCACATCATAATAGTGTAATATGGAGGTATATTTAGTAAAACTGATAAATGGACATGAAAATGACCATAAGTGTGTAACTAAGTGGCGAAACTATCACCACAGCATAACTGTAATAATGGTGCTTCCTCTTTTTGTAAGTGCAGATATATTTTCGTCAAATGCTGCTTTACCACTTACAATTGTCCCACTTATATCTGTGTAGTCACCAGGAAATAATTTTTTGTATTTATACAGTGATCTCCAACAGTACAAACATGTATATGAATGTATAAACACCTGAAGATGGGCGCAAGCCCAAAACCGGTCGTGTGAGGAATAAACAACCTCTTATTGTGACTGGTAGCGGATATTTTTCTACTACCCCATATTCAGTATGCTGCCCACCGCTCTCAGTCAGAAGCTGAAGTCGAGAAACAGCATGTTCCACAAGAGATCGGAGTGTCTCGAGGGTCACGTTCAGAATGCGTTGCGTAGTGTGAGTCTTCAATTCAACTGCGTTCGTAATTGGGACACTGGACACAATATCTTTCAGATAGCTTCTATAAAGGCACATTTGCATGCCGAGCGTGAGTTTCCGCGGAAACGCGAAATACTAATTAAATAAATAATCAGTGACAAATAAATAAAGCCTATGGCACACAACTGCAGCGCTGTGTCGCTGATAAAACAAAAGCACAATTACGTTACTCTTATGTTTGATTAAGAAAGAGAGAGCTCTGGTAGAAGTGGTGCGAGAAGCACGTATTTTATTTTGTTGTCTGGCACACCGCCATATTTCATGTTATAGAAGAATACTGCGAGTTGCAACCACACTAGGCACTCGATTCTGTAAAGAATTATATTTATAAAAGTAAGTAGGATTATGAACTGTAGGCTTATTCATTGAATATATCTGATTTAACTAACTGTGTAACTTTTTTATGTTTAGTAGACAATCACCTCTGTACGACGTATTGGCATGGCTGGCAAATTATTGTAATATTGAGATTTAGATTATGAGTCCGCACCTACCGCAGCAGTCTTTGGAAACGATTTAATTACGAAGTCCGATTATTCAGTTTTATTTCACGGTCAACTACGAGTAACATTGCCTTTACGAAAAAGCCATTGTCAAGCGTCTGATATCGAATAATTAAACGTCCACGTTCCAGATAAGCAAATACAATTGCAATCACAATCACCATCATACAGATAGAATAATTAACATATTCAAAATAACATTTTTTTTATTTATTTTATTTATTTTATACTTCACAGCCAGAAGTCACACGAACTAAAATCAGGTGATTTGTACGGCCAGGTTTTAGGGAAATGACGACTGATAATTCTCGCATTTCCGAAATGCCTCTACAGCAACAGCAGCGGAGGACCGCCATACTGCATAAATATGATCCTAACCACTCATCCACATCGTTAAAGGGTTGGAATAACGTTGGTGCGCAAAACACTGTCATAGCGTATACTAGTGACGGTTCAAATGGTTCAAATGGCTCTGAGCACTATGGGACTTAACTTCTAGGGTCATCAGTCCCCTAGAACTTAGAACTACTTAAACCTAACTAACCTAAGGATTTATCACACACACCCGTGCCCGAGGCAGGATTCGAACCTGCGACCGTTGCGGCCGCGCGGATCCAGACTGTAGCGCCTAGAACCACTCGGTCACCCCGGCCGGCAGTAGTGACGGTACGAGTAATAGTACCCGCAGAACAGATCTCCAACGAAAAGTATGGCCCCACGATTAACAATGCCTTCAACCCACACCACACAACCACTTCTACAGAATGAAGTGGTTGCGGTAGATCTGCTATCGGATTTTCCGTTGTCCTACAAATTTTGGTATTGAAATGTCATTGGAAATGGATTGGTTGATTTGGGGGGAGGGAACCAAATAGGAGGTCATTGGTCCCATCGGATTAGGAAAGGATGGGGAAGGAAGTCGGCCGTGCCCTTTCAAAGGAACCATCCTGGCATTTGTCTGAAGCGATTTAGGGAAATCACGGAAAAAATGACCGGACGCGGGTTTGAAACGTCGTCCTCACGAATGCGAGTCTAGTGTGCTTACCACCGCGCCACCTCGCTCGGTTGGAAATGGACTTCGTCTGTCCAGAGAATGATCCGTAGCCACTCATTGTACGCTTCCACATGAGCAAGAAATTCTAGAAGGAAGTTTGCTTTGCTGGCAGGTCAGCAGGAAGCAACTCCTGAACATGAGTGATTTTGTATGGATAGCAACGTAGGATGTTTCGTAGGATTTTATACATCGTGCTCACACGCATAGCCAAAATTTGGGGAATTCCCCGTGCACTGCGTGTTTGCACAACACCTGTCGGACCCCTTCTGCGGTGCTGTGGCCACATCTTCGACAGACGTAAAAACAACTGCTTTCCTTGGTCAGCGCGACAGAATGCCAATACTAAGGGTCCGGGCTCGATTCCCGGCTGGGTCGGAGATTTTCTCCGCTCATGGACTGGGTGTTGTGTTGTCCTAATCATCATCATTTCATCCCCATCGACGCGCAAGTCGCCGAAGTGGCGTCAAATCGAAAGACTTGCACCCGGCGAACGGTCTATCCGATGGAAGGCCCTAGTCACACGACATTTACATTTAACAGCTTTCCTTCCTCTGCTGCATTGCACTTCAAAGTATCTGTCTTTTCGAAATTTTAAATCATTTTCTCCAGGCCCTCAGAAGACATCGCACCAACGCCTTTTTTCATACCCCTGAGTGTCTGGAACTTCTGTGGGGCTACTAGCTCACAGTCATCGTGCTTGTAAAAGAGTTTTACCAGCAGCGCTTGATGGTTTGTAGAGACAGTCATATGGGGCGTCTCAAACGCAAACAGAGGAACAGATGCGTGCCACCCATCTTTTATTTAGGATATTCTGCCACTTACAGCGCCGTCTACTGCTAAACTTCTCTTTTTTTCCATAACATTTTCCCCTTCTTCAATAACATTCCGTCCAATTTTGAAGTCATTCTGAGCACTGGTTCATTTTCGAAACTGGAACTTAAATTATAATCACCCTGTATGTATAGGACATAGTGACTGAAGCGGTAGCTAATTTTTTGTTGTCACAGTTTCATAACAAAATCAGTTGAGGCGAGCATGCGTTATAACTTTTGTATAACCTAAGCAAATATTTGTTTGTAGTGCAGATGTCAGACGTAGGTGACTTAAAGATAAAAAAAGTAAGAAAACTTGGCTTACTTTCATCTCATAATGACGTACGCAGCCATATTGTGGAGTTTCCCATGAAATCGAGCTAAAGGTATTCGGGTGCAAAACTGTGTAATACGAGTTATCTGCGGTGTAAGTCCAAAAAGTCTTGGAGAAACATGTTCAAACATTGGTTCTACGTTCTTCTCAGTATATTTATTCCTTAATAAAATTTATTGTTACTAACACTTCTCCCGAATCAGCAGATACTTTTACGAAATCAGTGCGAGGAATAAGAACAGCGTCGATAAAGACTTTAAGTCGCTCACTTAGGCCTACAAAGGTGTCCATCACTCAGGAACACACATTTCAATAACATAGTAACTACTAATAATGAACAGTTTAAGGCGAGCGTACAGCAGTTGTTGGTGGTCACTTTATCCTACTCCACTGATAAATTTCTAAGCCGAACTAATTTTCAATATCTGTGTCACATAACATGAATGCTATCAGATTCGGCACAGTAACGCAATTTGTCTACTCATTTTACTAAGGTTGGAAGATCCTCTTTTTGTTCTTCCGTGTTCGTGATTTAAAAACTGGGTTGTTTTGGAAATCAGCCTTATGCAAACACAATTAGTTTATTTTTATATTTACCCAGACATCTTTCGACACCATTGTGTCATCTTCTGTGGGTCAAATTTTTATTTCTTAAAATTTTAGTGCCCGTTTTCGTCAGTTTTTTTTTTTTTTTTTTTGACTGCATGTCTTCTGCAAAATTTTCCGTCCTGTTTCGAGTCCCTGGTTGGTGTCTCAATCAGCTGCTATTTAGTACATTGCTTTCACTCAATTTTTGACAAATTTCCGCTTACTACTTCACTTCAAATGCACTCACACAAAATGTGGCGAAATGTGATCTGAGCAGACACTTCCGACAACACGGTCTACCTGTCTAACAAAGCCTTCGAAACTATTGTCATTTTTGATGATGCCTTGTTTAGATAACGCTGGCAATTATATACTTTAGGATGTGAATCACTAAACGTTTGTGGCAAGCTCCTAGTTAATGTGAAAATGAAAAAAAAAGATGTATACAATTTTCATTTTTTTCACAGAGGCTTGACAGTCATAACACAATAGAATATCTGGGAGGACCCTATAATGTTTCTGACTCACTTATCGTCTTGTTCTTCGGCACATGTTTCTACAAAGCTCGTGAGGGAACTATATTCCTAGTCGGCTTTCTTCAGAACAAGTGTCGATATGCTAATGATCCGGCCACTGTGACCGAGCGGTTCTAGGAGCTTCAGTCCGGAACCACGCGGCTGCTACGGTCGCAGGTTCGAATCCTGCCTCGGGCATGGATGTGTGTGATGTCCTTAGGTTAGTCAGATTTAAGCAGGGGACTGATGACGTCAGATGTTAAGTCCCATATTGCTTAGAGCCATTTGAACCATTTTATGCTAATGACATTGGTGTTGTCGCTCTAATTACAATGGAAATGACACATTGTACTCATATTACTCGTATTAAGGACGTTCATTTGTTGCCGTTCAAGTGTATTCTCAAATAATAATTTTGAGATCATCCACAGCTGGGCCTGAACTAGGAAACAACGACGGAAGTGTGAGGTGTTTGCTCCAACGTTTCGTTTGATAACGTTTCTTGTCACATCTGTCGAATTACATTGATGGACAGGAACTTTTGAGATGAAGATGCCTCCAGTCGGACATTGGTTTCATAATTTGTGCTTAAATTATTCATACAATAGCATTACGAAGTTGAGATAGCGTCGAACTCACAAACTTACTTCATCGATTAAAATGCAAACACTAGAAATCATGCCACATTAACGAGTGATTATCTTCTTTAATGCATTTTTTAACTGCGTAACGCGTCATTCTTATCGTAAATGCCTTTTTCCTGTGATAATTCTATTCCTTCAAGGGGAAGTGTGAGTTGTTATCATAGCGAAGGATGTTTGTTCTTAAGCGAAGCATAAAATATTGAAAAACAAAGAATAATAGAAATTTAAACATGTAGTTAAAATAGAACTTTAGTGTGTGTTGCAATGTTTCTTGGGGAGAAATGGAAAAGATAAAAGTTGAATGTGTAATGGGTTACATCAACTAGTTCTGTTGATGTTTCTGTCCAGAAATGAAAACGTGTGAGTTTTATTACACGAGAGAGTTTGGACGTTTCGTCATACGCAGTTTTCTTTAGTTTGAAATGTGTCGTATTTATGTCAGCAACTGTTTTCTGTGCGTATCTCTTATGAACACTCCAACTCAGTTTCCTTCCACGATAGTAAAGCGTTATTGAGTTTTGTGACTTAATTTTCACATTGCCAAGTAGCAGTTATCGTCCGCGGAAAACGCGTTTTCTGGCGTGGTAGCCATGCGAACGGCGAGCGCATGGACGTTAGTAGTTCCACGGAATGACAACAGATGGCGTTGGCTGCTCTCTGATGCAACTTCGCCGCCGCCTTCTGCAGCAATCGCCCACCGCCTAAAACCAAACACGGTCATTTCTTCCGTTTTATGTGTTTTTCCCAGCATGAACAGAAATCGGTATAATGCTAGTTCTTCACCAGCACTTATGACACAACTTTTTTCTCGGAATTAGGTAAACACAGGCAGCACCATGAACCCCCATGGACACTCATGAAAGTATCGTCAGTAATCTGCATTGCTTAAATTATTTACGCGGGCAAGTCATAGTGCCTTCTTTTCAACATATCTTACGGCTGTTGTGTAATGCGTTAGTTTCTGTATTATAAAAAACGGTTTTGATATTTCGCTTTATTTCACTTTTATCATGGCTTTCGAATATCGTTGTGCATACTTAGAATGGAGAAATATTCCAAAAGTTTTTATTACTAGAAAGTGCTGCACATATCTGTTCGCAGCTTACAGCTTATAAAAACAAAGGATACGATTGGAATAACGTGTTCATCATTTTTCCCGAACTCATCCTGTTGGTGCTGCACGTGGTAAACCATGCTATAACAGACTGTGAAAATACTCTTAGTTCGCTTTTGTTTTATGAATTCTCTGCTTCTATTGATTCTCTTCCACTATGGATGTTTGCGCTCGCATTTTCCAAAGCTTCTCTGTTTCTAGTGACACGGATTAGAGATAGGATATCTCCTCATATGTCATTCTCGCCGTCCACGGAATTCTAAATGCTCTGTGTCACACTCACATCTCAAGAGTCCATTTTGTTCAAGGAGATTACTTTTAACTTCCAACCATCTAGACTGTAAAGAAGTATCTACCAAACGTAGCACTGCATAAACATTAGTCCAGGTCAAAATCCGAACGAGTATTTTTCTAACTGCTAAGAATCTCCCATCGAGTTTGTTCAATGCGGCATTTCGCTGTCGGCTGTCGGCTAACCATGTGCCAAGAAATTTAAATCAATTGTTAGCGCTCAGTTTACATTTCAACTTGCAATAATACTATCGATGTAATTACTTTATTTTGAGGAGGCAAGAATTACACCTTTGAAATACTTTTCAAAAATTATGATTTAGCACATTAGCGGTTTGTCACTTCTTTATAGAAACACTGGGAGTAACAGTGAAACAAAGGGCCACCCTGAGACCTTAAGAACGGCATATGTCAAATGCGATCATTTGTTTCGAAATGGACGTTATCAATTTGCTACAATCCTTCATGCGTTGCTTGTTGCCGTAACACGTCTTAAGGTTTTGACGCAGCATATGGATGACGCTGATTTCGAAATAAATGATCGTGACCTGATCGTGACCTGAAATTAATGACGTCCTTAGCGCCTGTGAATGGCTCGCTGTTTAAATATAGTAATTACTTGTTCATGCTTGGCATTATTTTAACCTACGAAAGTACATGTATTCGAAGCCCCATAGCTCGAAAAAAGTTCCAGTAAGTTTCAATTTGTTCATTTTAGTGAAGCGTTCTGTAATAACATGAACGAAAGTCTCCAAATTTCGGACAGAATACCGCAATTTACCCACCCGAATAGACACTATGCTGTTACTCTAATATTATACCTTTGCTATAACAACAAGGAAGGTGAAAAAGGAGAACAGCGTTTACAAGTTACACATATTACGCCAACTCTTGGCGGTTGAAAAAATATGGAAGAACAACACTTCGAAAAAGACACCAGAGTAAGAGGAGAGGTAAATAGGGAGAAAAGAGGAAAACTGTCTCACCGGATGTATACAAGCGAATGATAAATTTCATATGTTTTTACGCATTCTACGACTTCGTTACAATTTTGTTCTTCTATTGTACATCTGTCATCAACAATCGATGGCGCTCCCTGCATTTTCCACTTCCTTACTCTGCTGCTAACTTCGTCAATTTTCATGTCATCTAGTATTCTAAGTCTTTTTCTTTTTCTCTATATCTTTCCCGCACTTCGATTATCATTCGTTGCAGGCGATTTTTTTGCATTATGGATACCCAGCCAAGGCGTTTTCCTTCATAATTATGATTTGGTCTAATTTTTTAAATGTTCTGCTCTTAGAAATACTTTTTAATTTGTCAATCTGTCACACAATTTCTCTTTTAGCATTTTTCTCCACAACAAAATTTCAAAATAATATCCAAGTAATTTTTCTCTTCGTTCTGATTGTCTGTGGCGAACTGATGTATTATACTTTACATCTATAATTATATACATCTACATGACGAATACGCAATTCAGAACGAAGTGAGTGATCCAGGGTTCATCGCACCACTCTCAGACTTGTTCTCGACCGTTCGACTCTCGAAAAGTAACACTAAAATCTTTCCGAACGAGCTGTGAGTTCTGTTATTTTATTTAGATGTTAATCTCTAACTTCGTAGGTAGGAGTGAAAAAAAATAATTTCGTATTATTTCGTATTCGTAAGAGAAAGTTGACGACTCAACTTTCGTGAAAATGTCTCGTCACAAAGAGAAAGGCCTTTGATTTAATAAGTCTCCCATTTCGTATTATATCCGAGACGCTCTCTTCCATTTTTCGCGATATTGCAAAACGAGTGGGACTTCTTCGGACTGTCTCGGTGGCCTCCGTCAATCCTATTTTGATAAGGATTCCACACCGCACGGCACTCTTCCAGAAGAAGACGGACGAGACTAACACAGTAGTAGATTTGTTACATCTTCTAAGAGTTATACCAATTAGAAAAAGACTTTGGTTCGCTTACGCCACAGTAATTTCTGTATGATCGTTACAATTTAAATTGTTAGCAATATTAATCCCACGGTATTAAGGTGAATTGACAGCCTTTATAATCATTTGATTTCTCGTATAATTTAATCGATTTCTTTTAGAACTCATGTGGATGACCTCATACTTTTTATTGTTTAGAATGAGCTGCCAGTTTTCGTAACACACAGATCTCTTGTCTACAACACTTTGCATTTTCTTTGACCTTCTAATGACATTACTACGCGGTAAATGACATCATCATCTGCAAACAATCTAAGAAGGCTGCTGAGATCGTCTCGTAAATTTTTTACATACATTAGGAACGCCAGATATCGCCTCTGTTTTACTCCATGATTTTCCGTCAGTTACTACGAACTGTGACATTACTCATGGGAAATCACGTATCCAGTATCACAAATGTGACGATACCCCGTCAAAAGCATCCTGGAAATCTAAAAAATGGAACAAATTTGATATCTTCTGCCGACAGTACTCATTACTTCGCAGGGAAGAAATAGCTATTTGTGATTCACGAAAACGATATTTTCTAAATCCGTGCTATATGCTAATATGTCGTTTTCTTCGAGGGAATTCATAGTGTTTCAACACAGAATCCTACTGCAAATCGACGTCACTGATATGGGCCTGTAATGCAGACGATTACGCTTATTCCCTTTCTTGTGTATTGGTGTGACCTGTGCAACTTCCTAGTCCTTAAGTACGTATCTTACGACGAGCGAGAGAGTGTACGTGTATATGACTGCTAAATATGGACATATTACATGAGCATACTCCGAAAGGAAATTGATTGAGTCAGAATTTCCATCGAAAGACTTACCTTAAATAAGTGATTAAAGCTGCCTCGCTAAACCGAGGATATTTACTTCGAAATTACTCATGTTGGCAGCTGTTCTTGATTCGAATTTTGGAACATTTACTGCGCCTTCTTTGGCGAAGAGCTTTAAGGAAACGTTTGTTTAGTAATTCCGCTTTAGTGGCTCTGTCGTATGTAACAGTAGCATTGCTGTCGTGAAGTGAAGGTACTGATCGCTTCCTGCCGCGGGTGTACTTTACACATGACTAGAATCTCTTTGGATTTTCTGCCAGATGGTTCAAATGGTTCAAATGGCTCTGAGCACTGTGGGACTCAACTGCTGAGGTCATTAGTCCCCTAGAACTTAGAACTAGTTAAACCTAACTAACCTAAGGACATCACAAACATCCATGCCCGAGGCAGGATTCGAACCTGCGACCGTAGCGGTCTTGCAATTCCAGGCTGCAGCGCCTTTAACCGCACGGCCACTTCGGCCGGCTTTCTGCCAGATTTCGAGACAGAGCTTCGTAGAGGAAACTGTTCAAAGCAACTCGCACTGAAGTCCGCGATAAATTTAAACCTACCGCGAAACATCCCCAATCTTAGACATTTTACGTTCTTGGAAGAAATCGAGGTTGTCTCTTAAATAGGCGTCCGTGAGTTGTCCTCCTTTAAAAAAATACTTATATTTTGCGTTTGTTTTGATGAATTTGGGTGTTCTGGCATTCAGTCTCTCTACAAAGAACTTGTGGTCACTAATCCCTGTATTCGTCATGATACTCGCTGTTTCTTAGGATGATTTGTTGCTAAGAGTTCAAGTATGTTTTCACACCCATTTATACTTCTGATGGGTTCCTGAGCAAGTTATTCGAAACAGTTTTTGGAGGAACACTTAGCGAATCTCTTTATTTGTTGTATCAGAATTCCTTTTGTTTCAAACTTTTTACAAATCTCTCGCATTTCCAGATATTCTCTTACCCGTTGATATTCTACTTATTATCTGCTCCACATAATTTCCATTTTATGCCACCAAACTTCCGAAATACCGATACGATGGTACTTATTCCAAAGTGTTCCCTTCCAATGATACTTTTGTTGATTCCCTCCACTTCCGCAGTTCCTACATTTAGCCTCATGTCATATGCTTTTCCCATCTTCAGGACTTATATAATTTTATTTGATGTTCTGGGTGTATTTGAGTCTTTATATTAGTTACGAATACCTCCGAAAGTAGAAATAAAATTAGAAATCATATTGGATTAGTTACATCCGTCTACTATAACACGTATCAACATTTTATGCTATGTTTGTTGCAGTACGAAAGATCGATGTTCCGAATAGTAGTTTGGAGGATAAAATCGGTACATTTGAGCTGTGTTTCGGATAGATTCTACATCTATAGCTACATCTACATGATTACGTTGCAATTCACACTTAAAGGCTTGGCGGAGGCATGTCTCAACCCTTCCACTTAAAATAGCATGCAGGAAATTCAACATTTAAATATTTCCATGCGAGTTCCAGTTTCTGTTTTTATCACTATGATTATGTCTCCCTATCTAGACGCAAGTCAACAAAACATTTTTGCATATGGGGGGAATGTTGGTGATTTAAATTTCGTGAAAAGAACTCGCTGCAACAAAAAACTCCTTTTCTTTTAATAATTACCACTCCAACTCTGTTATCATATCCGTGACTGCATCTTCCTTATGTCGCTATAATTCAAAAAGAGCTTTCCTTCTTTAATCTCTTCCAGTGTCCACTGTTATTCCTATCTGATATGTATTTCGTACCGTATATCAATATCCCAGAAGAGGACGGACAAGCTTAGTTAAGACAGTATCTTCTAAAACGTATTATGCCATTGCACCTAGTTTGTCTTTGGTTCACATTTTATGTATAATTGGTCCGATTTAAGTTGTTCGTAATTGTAGTCCCTAAGTATTTAGTTGAATCATCGATCTTTAAATATCTTTGATTTATAGTGTAACAGAAATTTAATGGAGCTTTTTTAGTACTCACGTGGGACATCTCACAATTTTTGTTGTTCAGGGTCAACTGCCATTTTTCGCAGCATGCAGCTATTTTGTGTAAATAGTTTCGTAATTCATACTGATCTTCTGACGAGTTTGCTAGACGGAACACAATAGAATTATCTGCAAACAGTCTAAGAAGACAGATTGTCTCCTAAATTGTTTATATAGATTAGGAACAGCAGAGAGTCTATAAAATTACCTTGGGCAACGCCAGATATCACTCTTGCTTTACTGAACGACTTCCCGTCCGGTACTGCGAACTGTGCCCTTTCTGACACGATATCACGAATCCAGTCAACAACTGCGGTTGTACTCCATTGCCGAGCAATTTAATTAGAAGACTTCCTGTGAGTTAAGAACCAGTTGTGTTTCACAAGAACGATCAGTATTATGGGTCTGTAATTCAGCGGATTACTTCTAACCGGGATCTGTGGCCGAGCGGTTCTAGGCGCTTCAGTCCGGAACCGCGCGACTGCTGCAGTCGCAGGTTTGAATCCTGCCTCGGGCATGGATGTGTGTGATGTCCTTAGGCTAGTTAGGTTTAAGTAGTTCTAAGTCTAGGGGACTGATGACCTCAGATGTTAAGTCCCATAGTGCTCAGAGCCATTTGAACCATTTTCTTTATTACTTCTATTTCCTTTCTTGTGTATTATTATGACCTGTCCAGTTGTTTTCTACAGTGGCTTCAGTTTTTCGGAATACGTCTACGTGAATTTTTTGAAGCGAAAATCAGTTGAACAACAGACGTAATTTGTTCTGTTGAACAATCGGAATGTGATACATCTCATCCACAATGAAAGAGCCTTTTCACGTTACCCAAACCTCTGAGGGAAGTTTCCGTTGTAGGTGGATCGTTCGTTGTAGTACGTCTACGTAACGACCAACATCTCTGGAGCTGACTGGAATAAAAGTTTTCTTATGCGGTATACTGCTTTCATAATTGTGGACAGAACAGAGGAGAGAATTATAGGTTGCATCGTGGTCATGGCTGCCTTCGTAAAGGAGCCACAGCAGCAGTATCATATATTTTGATGAGAAGGACGCAGAGAATTTTTTTGGAACCTGATTGTAAACAGTTTTTAATTGATCGTTGACCGACATAAGTTTATGATGATCCGCTTTAAACTGACTGTGAGCCTTACAGTCAATCGAGAGGAGATATGATTTTGGGTGATGGGGTGCGTCATTGTAGATCACTAAAACAAGTAAAACCGCCGACGTTTCGATTGACTTTGTCCGATCCTCTTCAGAGCAGTGAACTTTCTTGAGGAGGATAACAGAAAGTGGGTCAAATCGTCGGCAGCTTATTTGTTTCAGAAGTATACGGTGACACGGCCCAATACTTAAAATTATTTCATCCCAAATGACACCGATTGTGGAAGCCCACGAACTTCTGTTAGTCCTTCGTCAATCACGAGAAGTTTTACTCCGACAGTAAACAGCTTTCAGCTGACCGTAAAACATGTTAACAGAATCTTTCGTCGGTTCTTGGTAGAACAACATTATAATAAATAATAGTATAATAATATATAAATTAATATATAAAATAAAAATATAAAATTATAATATTATAATAATTATTAGTTTTGTTTGTTAATAGAAACTGTTATGTTGGCATGCTATTCCTATTTTGTGTTAAAGGTTTTCTGTCTGCTCCATTGTTATTTATGTACTGTTCAATTTTTACTTTTTCATTGCATTACCACCACACTGTCAAAGAGGTTACTTACTGTATGTTTCCACTTCGATCTAGACGTGTTACTCCTCTTCCAATGTTTTTTGCAAACGTTGTAACTTCTTAGTAAATATCTGAAGATGGCCTTGTAAGCCGAAAACCGGTTAACAATAAAAGTAATATTATAGAACAAAAGCAGACCGTAAAACAGTTTTAAATTGTCTGTAATGCAGTTTAATGTGACCGTAAAACTGTTTTAAATTGGTTGTGAACTGTTTTTGAATTAACTGTGAACTGCTTTTGAACTGATCGTGAACTATTATCAGATTGCTCGTGAACTATTTTACATTCATATTAACCCATTTTAAGTTCATGGTGAGCTCTTTTAAATTGAGTGTTAACGGTTTTAAGTTGATTATGAACATCCTGAGTAGATCATAAACAGTTTTGAATTGATCGTGAGCAGTTTTGCAGTGATCACGAGAAGTTTTCGCACTGATAGTAAACTGTTTTAAATTTACGGAACTCTTCCACTTTATATATCGGTCTCGCATCTCACAAGTCATATAAAAACCGGCTTCGATTTCGTCGTAAGCCATCGTCAGATGATCTGTATAAGTTACGTAGTAATTCCTCAAAGTACACTTTCATCTACTCGGAGTAAATAAGAGTTTCGTCTACGCGATAAGATACACTGCGAAGTGAGACGAATACACAAATACTGCAGCTGTCGTCAGCAAATCGAGTGGAATAAACAAATAGAGGACGTCTACATCTACAAGTTTATTCTTCTGATGCGTGACAGGGTGCAAGGCACTACTTCCAGATAATTTCGCTGCCAATCCTCTCTCGAAAGGCGAGAGAAAAATGAACAAAAATATAAAATTGAAATCTTTCCGAGCGGTCTCTAATATAGCTTATTGTATTGCAATTTTCATTCATCCATGTGTAAGACGGAGCCCGTAAAATATTTTTGCATCTTAATGGTTGCCAGTCCAGCGCGCTTATCAAATCCGTGACATTCTCTCCCCTATTTCACTATAACCCAAAGCAGCCTCCCTTCTGTGAAAATCTTTGAAGGCCTCCGTCAATTCTTTCTGGCATGGTTCCCATACCAGGCAGAAGTATTCTAGAAGAGGACCGACAGGCTTAGTGTAGGCAGTGTCTAGAACATCTGTGCTACCTTCTAAGTGAACTGCCAAAAACGTTCGTTCACCTTCGCTACAACATTCCCTGTGTGGTAGTTGCACTTTAAGTTGCCCCTAAGTGTAACTCCTAGATATTTAGTTGAATCCACACTCTCTTAATTTGTTCATTTATCGTATAACCGAAATTTACCGGGATTTTTTCAGAATTTATTGTTCAGCGTGAATTGCTGCTTTCTGGACCTTTAGACACCTTGTCTAAATCAGTTCATAATTACGAATGAAAAGCACAATATTTTGTATATTCAAGAGAATTAATTCATTTAGTTAACAGCTTTCCGGTTTACGAGGGCATCCTCAGACTTCTAGTGAGTGTCGCTGTCACAGACGTTACAATATTAGTAAACACTATTGGAAATGATGATACTGATCTAGACTGAAGCACAAACACACAGTAAATCTCAACTGCGACTGTATGGTGATAATACAGTTAAATAGGTAAGAAGTTGGACAATAAACACGTTGAAGCCTAACAAACAGGAAAACCATTAACTGTTAATGTTATTTTCAGGTTTGTTCCCTTTATAGTAATTTACTGTTTAATACTTTCAATTGGGTTACTACTGTACTGTCAGAGATGACACGTACTTTTTGTTTGTACCTCATTCTTGGTGAAGTACATCTTTTTCAGTATTGTTCACGAGTATTGTACCTCCTTTGAGTCCGATAGTCAGATGAAATCTGCTGATAGACTTCTAATCCGAAAACTTGTTAATTAAATAAATTAATTCTCTGCAACATACACAATGTTGTGCTTTTCGTTTGAAATTATGAAGCTGTTCTACCAAGAAGCGACGAAAGAAGCAATTAACAACTCGTAATTCGTTTTGATCTTCTACATCTACATCTACATCTACATCTACATGGATACTCTGCAAATCACATTTAAGTGCCTGGCAGAGGGTTCATAGAACCACCTTCACAATTCTCTATTATTCCAGTCTCGTATAGCGCGCGGAAAGAACGAACACCTATATCTTTCCGTACGAGCTCTGATTTCCCTTATTTTACCGTGGTGATGGTTCCTCCCTATGTAGGTCAGTGTTAACAAAATATTTTCGCATTCAAAGGAGAAAGTTGGTGATTTGAATTTCGTGAGAAGATTACATCGCAACGAAAAACGCTTTCTTTTAATGATTTCCAGCCCAAATCCTGTATCATTTCTGTGACACTCTCTCCCTTATTTCGCGATAATACAAAACGTGCTGCCTTCCTTTGAACTTTTTCGATGTACTCCGTCAGTCCTATCTGGTAAGGATCCCACACCGCGCAGCAGTATGCTAAAAGAGGACGGACAAGCATAGTGTAGGCAGTCTCCTTAGTAGGTCTGCTACATTTTCTAAGTGTCCTGCCAATAAAACGCAGTCTTTGGTTAGCCTCCCTCACAACATTTTCTGTGTGTTTCTTCCAATTTCATTTGTTCGTTAACACCTAGGTATTTAGTTGAATTTAAGACTTTTAGATTAGACTGATTTATCGTGTAACCGAAGTTTAACGAGTTCCTTTTAGCACTCATGTGTATGACCTCACGCTTTTCGTTATTTAGGGTCAACTGCTAATTTTCGCACCATTCAGATATCTTTTCTAAATCGTTTTGCAGTTTGTTGTGATCGTCTGATGACCTTATTAGTCGATAAACGACAGCGTCATCTGCAAACAACAGAAGACGGCTGCTCAGATTGTCTCGCAAATCGTTTATATAAATAAGGAACAGCAAAGGGCCTATAACACTACCTTCTATAGGCTTCTGTAGACAGTAAACAACACCATCATGCGCAAGCAATTTAAGATGGGTGAGCAGATTGTTTCCTAAATCATTTATTTTATATAATTATTTAATGGTTTATGTAATTCTGTAATATTATGGCAAACAGGTCGTCTTTTATATTTAACCGGGCACCTATATTGCTAATCGGCTCACCCGGTCATGGTTCATTGTTGCCCCCAATAGTTACACGTTGCCTGTCAATCCTGTGGCTTGTAGCGGCGAAAAAATTTGAATTTAAATATTTTATACAGTTACTGACCGAATTGAATTTGAAAGGTTGAGATGCTACTATAATCTACGGATTAACCAGTGTAATCTCATGTGGAAGGTTTAATACAGTAAGACACATATTGCAGTTAGAGCCTATGTGTGGGTACTGATGCAGTGCTGGTTACCCTCACTACATTCGTCCAGTATATCAGAATGAGACGACTTAGCGACTTCGGAAACACTTTACACGTAATTTCAAACCTTTCAGAGTTGTTTTTCTTTCCACACACCTTACAAAATTATGACAAGGAAAAAGTATATCGCTTACTACGTTTTCAATATTCATGTAGTAGAATTGCCACTTCATTCATGGCGTTATAATTTACTACTTCTTCACTCCTAACTCCATTCGCAACAGATTTTGCAGACTGTATCCACAAATAACATTGACTGTACCTGCGAGATTATATCGCTGTACGACATATACTTCACGAGTCGTGACGTCAAACATTGAGATGCGTGAAGAAGTACACTCCGATTAAAATTACTTGATAGTTGATGTCTGTCAGTCGCCGATACAGCGGTTCACGGCCTACCACTCGCTTACAGGTGACACACAAAACACGGTGGGTCACTTCACAAACGCTGTTAATGTGTAACGCGGAACTACGATCGAAGCGGTCGTCACAAGGCATAACGGAAATGGGAGATGCGATGCCGACAGCTGAAGTTAAGCGACCAGTGACTGAACTGCGGGAGACGACGGGTTTTGTCGCCGTGAATTTTAATTCGTGTCCTATCCTAACCACAAGCTCGTGAATGTGCACTGTATCGGAGAAAACGGCGATCACCGAGTGAGGTGGCGCTGTGGTTAGCACACTGGACTCGCATTCGGGAGGACGACGGTTCAATCCCGCGTCCGGCCATCCTGATTTAGGTTTTCCGTGATTTCCCTAAATCGCTCCAGCCAAATACCAGGATGGTTCCTTTGAAAGGGCACGGCCGACTTCCTTGCCCGTCCTTCCCTAACCCGATGGGACCGATGACCTCGCTGCCTGGTCTCCTCCCCCATAACAACCAACCAACCAACCAACCAAAACGACGATCAGCAATCACGACAGAACTAAAATCATGATGGCCTTCTTCATGATGTTTCAGGTAATCTCTACTAGGAAACATAAGACAGAAAGATTCCATAGTATGTTTGTTTGCATAGCCATCTTCCGCAGCCGCAGCAAAATTTCGGTGTTGCCGGTAAAAGTGAAGAGCAGTTTCTCGCTGTTACTGGTTACCTGAAACTATGCTCACACTGGTACATGGGCTGCCGCATTACGAGTCGGTGGGCAGTCCTGGTTAAGTACTTGGCTGCAGATTATAGGCGAGAGAAGTAGATTCAAAAATAGTTCAAATGCTCTGAGCACTATGGGACTTAACATCTGAGGTCATCAGTCCCCTAGAACTTAGAACTACTTAAACCAAACTAACCTAAGGACATCACACGCATCCACGTCCGAGGAAGGATTCGAACCTGCGATCGCAGCGGGTCGTGCGGTTCCGAACTGTAGCGCGTAGAACCGCTCGGCCACAACGGCCGGCCGAAGTAGATTCCAAACGAAACACATTGATAGGTTCAAATGGTTCTGAGCACTATGGGACATAACTTCTGAGGTCATCAGTCCCCTAGAACTTAGAACTACTTAAACCTAACTAACCTACGGACATCACACACACCCATGCCCGAGGCAGGATTCGAACCTGCGACCGCAGCAGTCGCGCGGTTCCGGACTGAAGCGCCTAGAAGCCCAGAAGCCACTGATAGGAAGAAAAATAAAAAAGTGAATGCGATACGAAAATCACGCGGTAAAGTATTGGAAATAAAAAACGATTATATTCAAACAAAGTAACTGAATAAAAATAATAATGAAAATCTTTTGGTCAGATTTGGAAAATGAAAAAGTTCGCTGTATTTTACGAGGTTCAAACCTTCGACCTTCTGCGGGTTAGATTTATACACAAACCACTTCGCTATGCCATTACACCGCAATAGTCCGTTGTATTTGTGACTCAGGTCCCAGTTGCAGCGATTAGTTGACAGCCTCCAAAAATTCGGCTTCACGCATCGTCGTGCCAAGCTTACCTAATGTAAGCAGATCTCTGTGACTGTAGTAAATACAGACGTCACGCTGAATAGCGTCTTGTGCCGGAGAATCCAGTAGTGTTTGGTTAGTGCTGAAACAAAGGCGGTTTTCTTTGCGGCGAGATCTATTTACGAAATTTCAATCACCAACTTTCTCTTCCGAATGCGAAAATATTTTGTTGACACCCACCTACCTAGGGAGAAATGATCATCATAATAAAATAAATCACAGCTCGAACGGAAAGATTTAGGTGTTCCTTTTTCCCACGCACCATTCGAGAGTGGAATGGTAGAGAAGTAGTATGAAAATGGTTCTGTGAACCCTCTGCCAGGCACTTAAGCGTGAATTGCAGAGTAACCATGTAGATGTAGATGAAATGTGTGTATTTCGTAGGCATCGTTATCTGTGTGTGTGTGTTTTTGGTACGGTTATCATGTGATTGTGAGAAACGGTGTCTAAAGCGTTCTAGAAAGTCTAGGAATACGCGAACAACTTCAGACCTTTTATCGATAACAGTCATTATTTCGTGAGAATATATCACCTGATCGCGTGAACGATATTTTCCGAAACCGCGGCCGGCCGGAGTGGCCGAGCGGTTCTAGGCGCTACAGTCCGGAACCGCGCGACTGCTACGGTCGCAGGTTCGAACCCTGCCTCGGGCATGGATGTGTGTGATGTCCTTAGGTTAGTTGGGTTTAAGTAGTTCTAAGTTCTAGGGGACTGATGACCTCGGAAGTTAAGTACCATAGTGCTCAGAGCCATTTGAACCGAAACCGCGTCCTTTACATGTCAAAGGATAGTGTTCTTCGACGTAGCTCATAACGTTTGAACACCACGGGTAGTTCAAACTCAAGCTATAATGGATTATTACTTATCAGACAGATTAAGTATTTAGCACGGTTCATAATACATTCTGAACATCTCGTAATACGCTTTTGGCAATCCGAAATTAATTTAAAACAGTCAGGATTAAAGTTACTCACAAAGTTAAAACATTAGCACCAATGATAAGTGTTACAATCGAAATCTAGATCTGGAATAAATTACGAAGTTTTGCGACTGTCTGCTGTTCTTTAAAAATGAATATTCAGCGGTCATTGTGTACACGGGCATTCAAAACATTCGAATCTGGATGCTAATCAATTTGAAATATGCACTGAATAGGCGTACTGAATGTCGCGCTCAGGAAATCTGTCAGAATTATCAGCACCAAAACAACGCAATGGGAGCTCCAAAAGCACGGAATTGCAGGCCGAACTGAAGCTTCGAAACCACTCATCAGCGATGCAAATGCTCGTAACAGAAAAACGTGATGCTGGGACCTGGAAACCTGGACATACAGCAATGGAAAGAAGTCAGAGGTCGGATGAGTTGTTGCGCATTGCTTCCAAATTCTGGCCGAGTTTACGTCCCAAGAGTGAAGCATGCCGGGGTTTCTTTTGACGATTTGGAAAGCTGGTATTCTACGGGCCGCATGGCTATTCTGCAAGTTCACGTTGGTGCCAAGAATTACGTGACAATTTTAGCTGATCTGGTCCACCCCATGGTACAATGTAGGCTCTCCATGTGTGATACTGTGTTCACAGATGAAAGGGCCCGTATTCACGCAGATCGAATTGCTCAGGCCTGGTTCTGAGAGCATGAGGATGGGTTGTAGCATAATGCTTGCCCACAACGGTCACCAGATCTCAGTATCACTGAGCCTTTGTGCTCTACTCTGGAGAGAAGGTTGTGCGATCGCTATCTACCTCCATCGTCATTACCTGGACTTGCCACTGTTTTGCAGAAAGAATGGTATAAGATTCCCTCGAAAACGCGCGGGACTCATATTTATCTATTCCGAGACGGTTCTAGGCGCTACAGTCTGGAGCCGAGCGACCGATCCGGTCGCAGGTTCGAATCCTGCCTCGGACATGGATGTGTGTGATGTCCTTAGGTTAGTTAGGTGTAATTAGTTCTAAGTTCTAGGTGACTGATGACCTCAGAAGTTAAGTCGCATAGTGCTCAGAGCCATTTGAACCATTTTTGAATGACTGGAAGTTGTTTTGAATGCAAACGGGTTTCCTTTACCGTATGGATTCTTGGTTATGTTCTTGGTGTGTCCATATTTTTGTCCACACCCCTTTACGTCGATATTTTGTTTCTTCGCGTTATCAAAGTTCCTCTCTAAGAACTTGAAGAGTTGATCATTCAAATGTCTACCACTGTAAGATCTGCAGTTTTGCCTGTGATGTCTCGTATCAATGTTTTGGGATGAGCGATTAACGTTCTAAGCATATTTTCGTGGGATTCTGAACGTTCTAGGTCACGCACTTTCTTGTGAGGACATATTCGGTTGCACGCCACTTCCTTCGTTAAGTTACTGCCGATTACTCGATATCCATAATACTGTAATACAGTCAGGTAGTAATGGCAAATTGGGAGATACCCCATATGCTTCAATCTTTGCTATCAGTCTATAGTGCTTAGCGTCGTCGTAGATTTCCGCTCATTACGGAATGAAACAAACAGAAAAAAATCACACATTAGCACACACATATAAGCTGGTCCTGTCACGGTCGCCACTGAATTGCTATAATAATAATTATAAAAGGTGGCTATTTTATTTATGCACTGTCTTTTAAAAATGGTTCAAATGGCTCTGAGCACTATGGGACTCAACTGCTGTGGTCATCAGTCCGCTAGAACTTAGAACTACTTAAACCTAACTAACCTAAGGACATCACACACACCCATTCCGGAGGCAGGATACGAACCTGCGACCGTAGCAGCAGCGCGGCTCCGGACTGGAGCGCCTACAACCGCACGGCCACCGCGGCCGGCCAGTGTCTTTTAAATAGACATGACGGTATCTGATAAGTACTAATGCACAGAAACGTAATGATGCTTTAAATTCTTGCTATGATTTAATCTTTAAAATTTAATAATTCTCTTCCTGTTAATGTTTAATTAATTAACTTACGTCGTTCAGATTTCGTAACGCTGACGGCGTTAAAATTTAAAGTTGTTCAGTCCTTGTTTTGTTTTCTTCCAATTGTTGCGAGCCAGCGATGGTGCAATACTGTTTGCTTTCAAGTCTACTCATTTATAAAAATCAGGTCCAGGAAACACTTTTGTGATCACGGTTGCGATTTTGACGGTACTCGCTTAATTGTACTGATTAAGAGTTATCGTTTCCGAAAGATGCAGGTTCGATTAAAGCCGTGTGTACTTTTGCGCGTATAATGAAAGTATTCCTACCACGTCGCATAACAAAATCACAACCGTGGTCAAACGAAGAAAATATATGATGACATAAATGTTCTTCACTGTTATTCAGGACAGGTTTAGATTAAACACCGCAATTTTCAGTCTTTAGAAATCACAAGACGATACACTTTAGAGATATTTGTTTTGAATAACTTGTATTTACCTTTTCTTATACAGTATGGTGATTGTCCGCAAGGATTATCTGTCTCTCTTCTTTTAATAGCCTTTATACATTCACATTACATACATCGATTAAGGAACTTTTCTTTTTCCACCGACCAGTACGAGAACAAAATCCGCACAGACAAAATGTCTTACATAGAATCAGTTCTCATTTAACAATCACATATAGTTTCGTAGTATAAACAATGCTAGTTTATTCCGTGCCCTAGAAAGTCTTTGATTCACTGAGCACAAAAATTAAAATAATAAAATTATAATTACATTTTTAATATCGTCAATTCTTCTTTATATCATGAAAATACAGTTTGACATCGTCGTAATATTATTTTTCATCGTTGTAGCACTATAAGTCGACGGAGTGCTTCAAACCAGTCCCCAAATTTTATATCCATCGACAATATACACAAACCAAAGTTGTCTTTCCGTGATAACGGAATACGAAATTTTCGGAAGCTGAGGCACATAAATACCACTCATCTTTTTTCATGTTTTGTAAGACATAATTTCTTCGTCGCACAATACTGCTCCTACATCTGTAAAAGGCACTCTGACAAGCAAAGTCCGTTTTTATTCCAAGTCCGTTTTTATCCACAGTCAGAATAGAAGTCAGTTGCTTGCATCAAATATTTTAAGAGTAGCATGAATTTATTGTCTCTCAAGTGAGACGGCAGCGTTTATTACAGATCCATCGAGCGGGGAAAGCGAAGGCCAATTGGAGTACAAGCAGGGCACAGACGTCCTCATTTTGCTGACAAATAAAGATGGCTCTGAGCACTATGGAACTTAGCTTCTGAGGTCATCAGTCCCCTGGAACATAGAACTACTTAAATCTACCTAAGGACATCACACATATCGATGCCCGAGGCAGGATTCGAACCTGCGACCGTAGCGGTCGCGCGGTTCGAGACTGTAGCGCCTAGAACCGCTCGGCCACTCTGACCGGCTGCTGACAAATATTTTCCGTCTGGGGACATGGTATTTCAGCTTAGAAAACATTATAAGTTCCTGCAACAATCGAAGATAAGGATGGTGTTTTTTGTTTTTTTGTTTCTGGAAGTCCTTTGTTCTTACTTATACAATAGAATGAAGTTACGTCACCGTTAGGTACGGAAAATGCAAATGGCAACATCAAAATCTGTTACTTTAAACTACTAATATCGCTCGTATAAATACGCAAAGTTGTTCACGAGGATTCTGAGTTGTTTAGAAGTGGGAATTTCAGCGCAAACAG
Organism: Schistocerca americana; assembly: GCF_021461395.2. NCBI lineage: Eukaryota > Metazoa > Arthropoda > Insecta > Orthoptera > Acrididae > Schistocerca > Schistocerca americana. The sequence goes on from NC_060127.1 coordinate 50,641,088, forward strand.
CAGGACATAACATGTATGAAAAATTATAACAGTGTCACTAAAACCCCGAAAGCCATGCTTATGGATCGTCCTAACGGGTTGGGGTTCTGATCGAGACTTCAGCAGAGGTGGAGACAAACGTGTCGGTCTTAAATTTCTCATTGTTCCTGCATTCAAATAAAAGAAAGCTATTATTGAACACCAAGGAACAGCCCCTGCTGTAGGACAAATACTTTCTGCAAAGAGTGCTCAACAGTGCCAATATATCTAAAGAACGGCATTGCGAAACCATCAAAAGCTGCTGCAATGTGTATTTATTCACGGACAATCCGGTTTGGTCAAGAGAGGATCCGCAAATAACAGACAAACGTTACATCAGCCTAAAGCAAGATTTCTTGGTTTCGTATGCAACTCATAATACCCGCCACCTGCAATTGTTTAAAGAATAGATCCGCTATGTATAAAAAGTCATATTTCCCGAACTTCATTCAGCGGTATATGGGAACACTGTCCGCAAACAGTATTGCGAATAGTGTTCGGAATACAGAAGCTATGAATTAAAACGTCGTACCTGATGCTCACGCTTTGCTGCATGAGCAGCGATGAACCTTTTACATTTCACCATTTTGTGAGGGATGTCAGCGAGAAAAGGTTTCGTAAGGGTTTAAAAGTATGTGTAAAGTTTGTTCAAAATCACTAACTGCTCTCATTCTCAAGCACAGGATGAATATAATCTGGGTAATTTTGCGCGCCATGAATTACGTTATCTCACGTCGTAGACACAATTTCTAACTCACTTGACTTATTATGTTAAACATTTAATGTGAAATTATAGCTGTTAACGAGTAGGTTATGACAACGGTTTAAATTTTTTAACTCGTACAATATATGAGATATTGAAGACCTAATTTTTGTTGCCCCTGGAAGCGTTAGATAGGCAAACCGTAACTGGAATTTTGCTCGCTGTACCGGATTAGCCCTTCAGTGATATACGTAGCTCATGCAATAGTTGTGTATTTGTCAATAAAGATTTATTTGACAATAATTATGTATTTTACGCTAAAGAACGTTAAAATCAAAAGAACCCACTTGACCTCGTGTGACCGTATTCCGTTGTCAATTTAGTAGGAAGCCCGAAACTCAACTGTATCAGACAAAAATAACGTACGACCCTCACATCCAAAGGAGAACCTTCAAATTAACAATGAAGAAATGGGGCTAAATGACGCGTTTGTCTATGTAGGGTGGCTAAGAAGAAAAAAATAGAAGTTTTTCATAAACCAAGAGGGATTTTCAAAGTTAAGCTTCCAGTGTGTATCACCGGTTTCAAATTATATAATTTCTTCTGACACTTCTTACCTTTATACTTATAACATTGCTACACGCTTCGAGCATATTTTGCACAGGCAATTTTGATGCATGCTTTTGAAAACAAAATGTACTGGCTTAATTCAAACTGAGTATTTGATAATTTACATAGCGTGTCCAACATAATCTTGGAGCAGTCGCTACATGCGAGAAAAATGGGAGGTTGTAGAGAGGGAGAGAAAGTGACATCGCCTATCGTTGTTGTTGGTTGTGGAACTGTCAGTGTAGTATGTGTGATGATATTTTGACATCAGTTCATATGCTGCACAGATTATTTAACATTCTCTCTGAATTTCAAACTTCCTAGTCAATTAAATTCGTGTGGCAAACTGGGACTCGAACCCGGGACCTTTGTTTCTCGTGGGCTTGGGCCCTACCGATTGAGCTATCCAGACGCAACTGACAGTTCGCCCTCACAGCTTTACTTCCATTAGTTCTTCATCTTCTGCCTTCGTAATTTCATAGGAAGCTTTAAATGAGCGCACACCCCGCTGCAAAGTGAAAATTCGTTCTGGAAGCATTCCCTAGGACGTCTGATTAAGCCATGTCTCTGCAATATCCTTTCTTCCAGGAGTGCTAGTCCTACAGGTTCCGTAGGAGAATTCCCCCCTCAGGTTTGGGAGGTAGGACATGAGCTACTGGCGTATGTAAAGTTGTAGGACAGGTCGTGAGTCGTGCTTGGGTAGCTCAGATGCCAGAGCTCTTTCCCGCGAAAGGCAAAGGTCACGCGTTCGAGTATCGGTCTGGTACACAGTTTTAATCTGCCAAGAAGTTTACTATCAGCACACACTCCGACGGAGAGTCAAAATTCAGCACGGATCTCTCTACTTGTGAGATGTTTTACGCGCTACTTTTGCATTCCCAGCTTTATTTTCACGTATTTCCCGATGGAACAATTACAAAACTGAATCGCAATATTGTCAGCACTGTGACCTAAGCATGTTGCAGCAGTATTTTCGGTAATTCAGAGCTCAGCTTTAATCATCAGTTTTGATTCGTGGCTGTGAGAGATTGACTTTCAATGAGAAAATCGTTAAAAAATTGACGGTTAGTAGTCAGCAAGCGTTGGAGGGATGTATGTTGGTAGTTATTTTGTGCTGGCCATGTGGCTGAGCGGTTCTAGGCGCTTCAGTCTGGAACCGCGCTGCTGCTACGGTCGCAGGTCCGAATCCTGCCTCGGGCATGGATGTGTGTGATGTCCTTAGGTTAGTTAGGTTTAAGTAGTTCTAAGTTCTAGGGGACTGATGTCCTCCGATGTTAAGTCCCATAGTGCTCAGAGCCATTTGAACCATTTTAAGTTGTTTTGTGAGACAAGAAAACAAACAAGACAAATTAATTAGAGAACAAACTGACATGGAAAGCACAATTACCATGGTAATGAACATGAAATGTCGGTGGATAGTAACCAGGCGATAGAGCGAGGAACTACCTCTCTGCATTTAAACAGATAGTAAAACACTGAGCCGACGACGGGATGGGAGGTGGAGAGATGCCGATAGAAAACATACTGAAGTGTTATGAACGCATGTAGCTGAAGATGGGAATGCGTGGAAACGTCTGCAGAAGATCTTCATCCAACAGTTGATGCCGAGCGCTGATGACGATGAGTCTCGATCCTGGAAGCGTCAAGGACATTAAAGTCTCTGAAACTAAAATTTTGTGTAAAAAGTTAACAGAATTAGCAAGATCTGTTCAGGTACATAGAGCGGCAGTTACAGTTCTTAAGATTCACTTCGTTGTCCATTTACGGATTTCAGATTGGAAAACCTACGGCTATAATTGAATGATACAACGGAGTAGATGCTATTAGGTACGTTATCTCTTATGTGAGTGTATGTGTTTATTTGTTCGTGTCTCATTTGGCAACTGAACTGTATGCATCTTTAAAGAAGTGCATGTGATGCATAAAGTCAAGTAGTTTTGATCGGAAGTGGTGCAATGTAATGAGTTCGGAAACACAGCATGCACTCACTCAGACCACACCATTTTATGTTGATAAAATTATAAAGTTCGAAGCAGCTGGATATTTTAACTCTTGAATCAATAGATCCCTAACTGGTACTGCCGGGTAACACATTTGACCTTTAATATAGCGTATGAGTATGAACTTGACTTTTAAGTGACTGCGTATTCCGTCGATACAGCTTTAATTCTTAAGCACACACAGTTTTCACTCACTCGATGAAGTTCAGTCACCTTTTGCGTTGACCGCAGGAACCTGCTGCTCCTCTGTAATTCTTTAGGACGACACGCAATGAAACAGTTTCTAAGCCGTGCAGACAGATCACGGCCTCACCTGGGTGCAATGGTGAATTGGCACACATAAATTCGGAGTTAGTGGAGCGAAGTCCATGCGATTTGCGAGTTAAATTGCCCAGTGATTACAAGAGGAATATTGCGACCTTGTAGAAACTGCAGATTCTTCCACGCAACCGAACTGCATGCATCCCCAGTCTACAGGGTCGCAGCCACTTAGTGATAACGATTCTTGGTAAGTCAAATATTAGTCTTGAAGACGCACATTAATTTCACACATTGTGTAATCTTCTTACATCATTCTCCATACAAGTGGTATCGTACTTCCATTTCCATTTAACTTCAACACTAATTTTCTTTTTTTAATAAATCACGTCAAGACATCTCGCAAATGTCGGCAAAGTCCAGGGCATAAAGGAAATCACAGCCAAGCACAAACACACAGACACTGTTTCGGAAATTTACATTTTTCGTAAGATTCCACCCATGTTATCCGTGCCATGGTGGAGACACGCAGGAAGTTTTTGCTTTATTTATTTTGCAGGACATGTTTCACAATGTCTAACAAAATCTTGAAAATTAACGAGTACAGAAAACTAAGATACGTGTGGTTGTTGTTGTTGTGGTCTTCAGTCCTGAGACTGGTTTGATGCAGCTCTCCATGCTACTCTATCCTGTGCAAGCTTCTTCATCTCCCAGTACCTACTGCAGTCTACATCCTTCTGAATCTGCCTAGTGTATTCATCTCTTGGTCTCCCTCTACGATTTTTACCCTCCACGCTGCCCTCCAATACTAAACTGGTGATCCCTCGATGTCTCAGAACATGTCCTACCAACCGATCCCTTCTTCTAGTCAAGTTGTGCCACAAACTTCTCTTCTCCCCAATTCTATTCAGTACCACCTCATTAGTTATGTGATCTACCCATCTAAACTTCAGCATTCTTCTGTAGCACCACATTTCGAAAGCTTTTATTCACTTCTTGTCTAAACTATTTATCGTCCACGTTTCACTTCCATACATGGTTACACTCCATAAAAATATTTTCAGAAACGACTTCCTGACACATATATTCGATGTTAACAAATTTCTCTTCTTCAGAAACGCTTTCCTTGCCATTGCCAGCCTACATTTTATATCCTCTCTACTTCGACCATCATCAGTTATTTTGCTCCCCAAATAGCAAAACTCCTTTACTGCTTTAAGTGTCTCATTTCCTAATCTAATTCCCTCAGCATCACCCGACTTAATTCGACTACATTCCATTATCCTCGTTTTGCTAAGGAATTGTAACAGGATATGAATATATAGTTATTTCTTGAAATAAATCAGCTGAAATAAATACAGCTGAGAGCAACCATTCAAAGAGATGACTGCCGTTCGTCAGTGCACGCTTGACAATGGCGCCTTCAGTTTTACCGCACCCTCTAAGCTGTCCCTGTTGCCTGCTGTAGTGCCACGCAGCCAGTTACTACTGCAGTAACCACTCGCTCTTCAGTCTCTACCGCGATTTCATCCAGTAATGACTTGACGTAACCTCATACGAAACAAAAACTCCACGCTGAACACATCACCGTCTACTGCGTAACTTCTTTTTTCCAAGATCCTGTCACCAGAGTCGCTGAAGTAACATAAGCAGCCTGGCATTGCCTCGTACCATCACATCCGACCATTGGTTTCTTATGTGACGCTCAATTTGGACACTATTACCGTCTATATGCAAAATGACCAATAATACAATCGAGAAATAAAAACAAGGATAGTTACCTACGGAAAACATTTTACAGGAGAAGGTTTATTTTCTGTGGCCCACTAAATATGGAATTAAGCAAAAGACAGTTAAAGTGTTTTTTTTTATTTCCTCTTTCCCTATATGGTGCCGCAACGTGGGAACTGCAGCGGAGACAGGAGAATGATTAGAGGATTCTGAGATGTGGATCTGGAGAAGAATTGAAGGTGTGGAGCGAATAGATAAAATAAGGAATGAGTTTCTGTCACATGAGACCGAGAAAAGACGAACACTAGATGCGAAGAGACTGCATAATAAAGTATGCAATGGAAGTGATGGTGGCTGGAGGTAGAAGAAGATAGCAGGTACCTGAGGGGCCATACGTAAATTACGTCACACGTGGAGGGGGAGGGAGGGGTTCAACAAAGTTTGGCATCGTGTAACAGAGGAGGGGGGGGGGTGACGCTACATGTATAAAGTTTTGTTTTTTATTAAAACTCTAAACTTCAACTATAACGAAAATCTTTACAGTATTATCAATTCTGTCATTATTATTTGCTAAGACTTAAATTCGTTTGTACCACTTTTTGGCAAGTGATGATTGCGCGATTAGGTTGTTGTTGACGCTCGCTGTAGACAGAGACTTTGGACGCCATTCGTCGCTCCAGTTTGTTAAATAGCCGGCCGAAGTGGCCGTGCGGTTAAAGGCGCTGCAGTCTGGAACCGCAGGACCGTTACGGTCGCAGGTTCGAATCCTGCCTCGGGCATGGATGTTTGTGATGTCCTTAGGTTCGTTAGGTTTAACTAGTTCTAAGTTCTAGGGGACTAATGACCTCAGCAGTTGAGTCCCATAGTGCTCAGAGCCATTTGAACAGTTTGTTAAATGTACTTCTTCCGGGAGCACTTCTATCATAAATCGCATCCAAGTCAAAATCTTTAAAATGTTGTACAGCTGAAACTGTAATTCGCTCGCATCGTGGAACCACCATCGCAAGTGAAAATAAATGCTTAGAGACACAAAATATTTGTCAGCAAAATCAGAGTGTATTTGTGGAATGTGGAGTATCAGTTATGTGAAACACATTTCAATCTTTCATACTAGCATACCTTTTCATGCAAACCGTGCATTTTGACAAACAGATTTATCGTGTATCATATCACACGCGAAAAGTTAATCGCTCCATGCGTGGTACCTCGCTACCGTTGATCTGAAGATAACGTATTCTGTCTAGCCTAGCGTGACTAATGCCCTGGATTTTTTCTTTTGTTTTCCAACTGGCCTTCGCTTACCCTGCTCGATGGATCTGTAATACACGTTGCCGTCTCGCTTGAGAGACAATAAACTATTTAATATTTGATATAAGCGACTTACTTCTACTCCGACTGTGAACAGAAGCGGACACTGTTTGTCAGAGCGCCATTATATTACTAGCGTTGTGTTAAAGCATGACAGTTTCGGTTCACATCTTGATTCCAGTAATCGAACCACTGACTTGGAACTGGAAAAACGGAACTTTGAGAGTGCAGGCATCGTACTGGCTAATATTTGGAGTCAACTGGCCACTATTCCTGTGGTTGCCAACTATATTGTGCTAACAGGTACCAGAGTGGATAATGTACTGGCTAGAACACTGAAAAATGTTGCTACTGCGTACGCAAATCACGTATGCGAATCACAGTATTTTTTTTTTTTTTTTTTTTTTTTTTTTTTTACGAATTGTAATATGCGACATTGTCGTGTGTTGTGTGTGACCGTCTAGCCCTATGGCGATTATTACGACAGGGGTTTTGTCCACCACCTGTTTTGATTAAACAGACTTCAGATGGGTATGCACCCGTAGGAATGATGACCCCTAACGTAATCTGCTCCGCTGTTACTGCAGCTATCGTTGAATCTCCGAGCATAACCACATTTGAAGCAACTTCCGTACAATGACTATTGCCCCCCCTGTGTCGAGGCGGTCGTGTGTCATCTGCGGCCTATATTTTTCATCATACAAAGCCACTACCCAACACATGCAATCACATAGGAGCCTACAAGAGGTTTCTCCCATCACGAATGTTCATCTTCATAGAATTGCAGCTAGACGTGCCATGGTTTGATAAACGATGACGATGATATGTGATTGGATGAAGATGATGTGGAACCATCGGATGTTTCTAGCATTATCCAAATCGAGAACGAACTGACTGGTATGGCAGTCGTAAATAACATAAGGGAATGGGTTCATAGTCCTTGGACACAAGGTGATTAAATTTTGTATCGTTCATTTGATATGTTATGTTTTGGAAATTTTCTATAACATTTGATTATTCTTGGTTTTAAGAGCCTTGGGAGAGCCAGTCCTGACAAAACTCTACCATCTGGTGAGCAAGATGTATGAAACAGGCGAAATACCCTCAGACTTCAAGAAGAACATAATAATTCCAATCCCAAAGAAAGCAAGTGTTGACAGACGTGAAAATTACCGAACTATCAGTTTAATAAGTCACAGCTGCAAAATACTAACACGAATTCTTTACAGACGAATGGAAAAACTAGTAGAAGCCAACCTCGGGGAAGATCAGTTTGGATTCCGTAGAAACACTGGAACACGTGAGGCAATACTGACCTTACGACATATCTTAGAAGAAAGATTAAGGAAAGGCAAACCTACGTTTCTAGCATTTGTAGACTTAGAGAAAGCTTTTGACAATGTTGACTGGAATACTCTCTTTCAAATTCTAAAGGTGGCAGGGGTAAAATACAGGGAGCGAAAGGCTATTTACAATTTGTACAGAAACCAGATGGCAGTTATAAGAGTCGAGGGGTATGAAAGGGAAGCAGTGGTTGGGAATGGAGTGAGACAGGGTTGTAGCCTGTCCCCGATGTTATTCAATCTGTACATTGAGCAAGCAGTAAAGGAAACAAAAGAGAAATTCGGAGTAGGTATTAAAACCGATGGAGAACAATTAAAAACTTTGAGGTTCGCTGATGACACTGTAGTTCTGTCAGAGACAGCAAAGGACTTGGAAGAGCAGTTGAATGGAATGGATAGCGTCTTGAAAGGAGGATATAAGATGAACATCAACAAAAGCAAAACGAAGATAATGGAATGTAGTCGAGTTAAGTCGGGTGATGCTGAGGGAATTAGATTAGGAAATGAGGCACTTAAAGTAGTAAAGGAGTTTTGCTATTTGGGGAGCAAAATAACTGATGATGGTCGAAGTAGAGAGGATATAAAATGTAGACTGGCAATGGCAAGGAAAGCTTTTCTGAAGAAGAAAAATTTGTTAACATCGAGTATAGATTTAAGTGTCAGGAAGTCATTTCTGAAAGCATTTGTATGGAGTGTAGTCATGTATGGAAGTGAAACATGGACGATAAATAATTTGAACAAGAAGAGAATAGAAGCATTCGAAATGTGGTGCTACAGAAGAATGCTGAAGATTAGACGGGTAGAACACATAACTAATGAGGAAGTATTGAATAGGATTGGGGAGAAGAGAAGTTTGTGGCACAACTTGACCAGAAGACGGGATCGGTTGGTAGGACATGTTGTGAGGCATCAAGGGATCACCAATTTAGTATTGGAGGGCAGCGTGGAGGGTAAAAATCGTAGAGGGAGACCAAGAGATGAATACACTAAGCAGATTCAGAAGGATGTAGATTGCAGTAGGTACTGGGAGATGAAGAAGCTTGCACAGGATAGAGTAGCATGGAGAGCTGCATCAAACCAGTCTCAGGACTGAAGACCACAACAACAACAACAATGAGTAACAGAAAAGATTTTATATAGAAATAGTTTTCGATGTGCTGTTTTAATTTAATAATTTCTAGATTTAAAACTGGAAAGCATGGTACCTAACATCAGTGGAGGGGGCATTACAAATTTGACCACATGTAACATGGACGGGTGGAGAGGCTCCAGGAATTATGGAATTCGTGTGACATAATTTGTGGATGGTCCCTGACGACTGCAAGCTGGTTGCTTCGTACGCAGCTACAAAAGGATGACAGAAAACCGGGAGGACTTGATTCTGCTAAACTTGCTGAACTGCCTTACGTGCGAAACCTATCATCATCATCATCACATCACTGTTTGCACGATTTTCCCCCTAAAGGCGCAATACAACCTGTAAATTCACTTCCCAATGTCAATGTATTGGTGGTGCTATTGCTGTAGCAGTATAGGCAATTTTTGCTTCCTTAGGCAAACTTCATGTTTCATCTTTTTTTTATCGTGTAGGTACGTACACCATCCATCGAACAAGTTCAGAGACTGATTTTATTCATTGCGTGTAAGTGGCTTTAGCTCCGTAAGTACGGTGGCAGCTTTTACTAACATCTGTAAACTCGGCCTGCCAGTTGTGAGCAAGCGGTAGTGGGCGTGCGGCTTTAGTGTGCCAGCGTTGTTGTGTTACGAATCGCAGTTTAGCATCATCCCTGAGTCCAGTGTTCAAGACATTCTCCAGAATCGTTTAAAGAAGAGAAGAGCTTGTTCAAAGTGCGTACAGCATAGTTTGAGTCCCGAAGAATTATAACGACTCGTGGACTACTGCCGCGATTTAATCGAAATGCAGAAAGCGAACAATTGTTTCCCGCAAAAAAAAAATCATCAAGGGTGACGAGACGTCTATACGAACCCACCACAAAATGACAAAGTACGGAAATTCACGTGAAGGGTCAACGCTTGGACGGCTTTCTAGCCAGTGTAACGCACGAGCTGCACAATCTCCCAAAGAAGGATTTTTCTGACAGTTTGTCAGTTGTATGCGTTCTGCTAAGCAGAGACAGTATATGTAGAGCACCTTAACTTTTCTCTAGTTCTTGTTAAACGAGTCTCAAAGCTTTTGGATTGTCAGGGTACAAAAAAAAAAAAAAAAAAAAAAAAAAAAAAAAAAAAAAAAAAAAAAGAAGAAGGTTCAAATGGCTCTGAGCACTATGGGACTTAACATCTGAGGTCATCAGTACCCTAGAACTTAGAACTACTTGAACCTAACTAACCTAAGGACATCACACACATCCATGCCCGAGGTAGGATTCGAACCTGCGACCGTAGCAGTCGCGCGGTTCCCGACTGAAGTGCCTAGAACCGCTCGGCCACCGCGGCTGGCTGTCCGGGTACACTTTGGTATTCTTTACACTATTACGTATTTGTTGCGGTAGGTCGACACTACAAAAGAAATTATTTTTACACATTCTTTCAGAGTTACGTGACGATTATCCTTGAAGGAAAGCTTCTGTCGATATCAAGTTTCACCGTCCAAAGAAGGTCTTTTTGGTGTTAGAATATTAGATAAAGCTGGGTACTAAGAGGTTAATTTACAGTCTTGCCGAATTAGTATCTGGACTTACGCCCGTCCTCTGCATAATGATTGACTGATACTGCAGCAGATTCATACGTCTTTTATCATATTCCATCGGAAGTGAAGCCTGGGCGTGTTCATTTAAAAACCACCCCGTTATTCGCCTGAAGCGATTTTAGGGAAATAATAGCAGCCTTACGTCTGGATGGCCGAGTGCGGATTTAAACTGACACACTCACCAAACTTTTTTTTTCGTGGGGTTTGGCCGTATTTATGAATAAGTGCACTCCCAGTTGATGCTTGATGAAGATAAAACACGCATATCTTAAGCTGTAGGAAAGTTTTTAACCTAAACAGGATTGAAAATTTTAAAGAGGATTGCAACCACTATCACAGTAATTATGAAACAGACTTTATAATTGATGGAAGGTTGTTAAAAAATATTCACTTGTTTTATGTGAGTTTCTTTATTGTTTCTTTTCACGATGCGTTTCGGGATTATTCCATCATCTGACGACCGTAGAATACATGTGCAAAGCATGGTTCAAATGGCTCTGAGCACTATGGAACTTAATATCTGTGGTCATCAGTCCCCTAGAACTTAGAACTACTTAAACCTAACTAACCTAAGGACATCACACACATCCATGCCCGAGGCAGGATTCGAACCTGCGACCGTAGTGGTCACGCGGTTCCAGACTGAACCGCCTAGAACCGCACGGCCACACCGGCCGGCCAATACATATGTACAACATGACTTTGACATACCAGTCGTGCTTCGTCAACTGAAGTTTAAGCTTCATCAGTGTTTGTATTAAGTGTTTAACAGATGAATCTTGAAACTGAACTGACGATACACGAGTGGTATCTCAAAGCCGTGTTGTATTTGTACATATGTACTGTATGATGATAGGGTAACCCCGAAAGGCGTCATGAGAAGAAGCAATAAAAAATTCACCAAACCCGAGTGAATATTTTTCAGCAGCCATACAGCATTTTTAAAGTCTATTCCATAACATTTATAACCATCCCCTTGAACATGGACGTAATGCCTGATACGAACTGGACACGATTGTAAAGGGATATTCATATTAATCTGACTGAGTCAATGTAAATATATTAAACACGATCTTTATTCGACATCAGCTGAGCACCAGCGTTTCGAACCTCTTCAGTATATATCCATTTTCTACAAACAAGTGCGTGGCAGTGGGTGCTGTTGTCTATACCGCTTATCAGACCGAGAATGTGTAGCAGTGATCAGACAGGCACTGGATTCACATTCCAAAGGGCAATAGACTTAACGTTAATAGCAAACATAAACGTCGAGACTGATGCAGCTGTATTTCACGCATCTAATTGTTTATGACGTCATATCTGCTGAATTATTATTGGTTGAAATCGGTCCAGGGGTTAGGAGATGTGCAACGTAAACACACACACACACACAGACACACACACACACACACACACACACACACACACACACACACACACACATATATATATATATATATATATATATAGAGAGAGAGAGAGAGAGAGAGAGAGATAGGATGTATCATGATTAACGGCGTACACGCATACAGTTGAAAGTACACGATACCAGAAGCAAAAAAGTCTTAGTAAACATAGGGTCGAAAATGCATACCTTAAAACCTAAGAGCTACTCGTAATTTTTCATCTTCGATACTTTGAAGCAAATCTCTTCTACTGAAAGCTCTTTGCTTTCCATATTTTGGGAAATAGTAATGTGGACCGAAACAAGAAAAAAAATTTCCAGTAAACATGTGTTCTAAAACACATACCTTAAGGAGCTATGAGTATGTGCTCATCTTCCCTTCTTGGAAACACAACTCTTCTAATGAACAATTGCTCATAACTTTTAAGGTACGCCGGCAGTTGTGGCCGTGCAGTTCTAGGCGCTACAGTCTGGAACTGCGTGACCGCTACGGTCGCAGGTTCGAATCCTGCCTCAGGCATGGATGTGTGTGATGTTCTTAGGTTAGTTAGGTTTAAGTAGTTCTAAGTTCTAGGGGACTGATGACCTCAGAAGTTAAGTCCCATAGTGCTCAGAGCCATTTTTTTGAGGTACGCATTTTAGAGCACATGTTTACTGGACATTTTTTTCTTGTTTTGATCCACATTATCACTTCCCAAAACGTGGAAAGCAAAGAGCTTGCAGTAGAAGAGATTTGCTTCACAGTATCGAAGATGAACAATTGCTCGTATCCCTTAAGGTATGCATTTACGACCCTATGTTCACTGAGAGTTTTTTCTTCTAGTATCGTGTACTTTCAACGGCAAGCGTTTACACCATTAATATATGCCCGGGTGTCGACCAGATTAGGGTTTTCTGTGGTTTCCTTAATTCTTTAAAGGGAAGTGACGGCATGGCTGGTGTGGTAAGGGCACGGCCATCTCCTTCCGCCACCCTTTGTGCTCCGTTTCTAATAACCTCGTCGTCAACGAATCGTTAGATCTCCTTCATAATAGCCTCGCGGTCGACTGGCCGTTAAACACTTAAATTCATTCGGTAGCGCCCCTTTTTCCTTCCCGTCACTGATGAAGCATATAAAAAGTTTGTATTTACACCTCTTGACGAATTAGTACACTCTCGAACAAAAAAATCGAATGTTTCTCTAAATTCATAAGCCATATCGTGCTAATTTCGGATTGCGTAAAACCATCATGAGAATGAAACTTGTTTTTAGATGTAGTTTCTGTGTTATACACTAGTTGGAAGTAATTTATTTTAACAGACAAAGAGGAAACGATAGATGACAATTAAATATAACTGGCTGACTGACCTGGAACTGTTCGGGCATTCGTTATCGCAATTTTATATTACCAAAAAAAAAAAAAAAAAAAAAAAAAAAAAAAAAAAAAAAAAAAAAAGACGTGTTTCTGGAAGGAGAAATCAACAACAGAGTGTATTACAGAAGTAAGGAAAGATCTAGAAAGAAACAACATCAAAGAATCAGAAATAGAAGAAAGAAACCGTTTTAAAAATAAAATACTAAATTTGGAAGGCTTTCAAAGCAGAAGAAATAAAAAATCGTCAACGACATAGACAGAAGATAGAAAGAGACTCCATGGGGAGAGAATGAGGGAATACTGGAAAAATAGGAAACAACAAGAAAGGAAAAAGAGGAACCGAAGTTGTTAACGAGATCGTAGTTGGTCAGTGCGATTGTAAAAAAAGAAAAAAAAAAGGACGTGTTTTAGTGATAAAAAAATTCTTGTCCATGTCTTCGAGAAAACACTTTTGAAATTGCGAAACAGTCGTACAAACAAATATCCATAATGTACAAATCTATAAGTACAGTGTCCAAAAAGGTTCATGGTGCCAGATCGTTTCTATGTGCAGGGCGCAGCTCCCTCACGTGTTCACAACGCGATCTTCTAAACGCCTCCATGGCAACGCATCTTCATAGCTCTGTTCACGGCTGTCGTTTCGCCTACAGCCGTTTGAGCTTCGCAGTTGACAACTGTCAAAAGAGCAGCCATATGTCAGGGATTTCCTGAAGTTGACGCGATTGTAGGAGTGTCTTACCAGTAAAGAATAAATGTATTAAAACTTTATGAACGATACGGCATTTTTCGAATATCTCGGTGTTTAAGACGTCATATCTCTTGAAGTATAGGTCGTACAATGGCATATTTCTATAGGGACATTCAGCGACATATGTGGATACTGTCAGCGAAATATTTTGCGAATAGAGTCAGTAGCAAAGAAGTACCTAATAAATATAAACATCAACATCATGCAGAGTTCCGCACGCATCTCAGCCTATGACGACATATCTCCTGATCTATGTGTCATAGAATGATATAATTTTGTAGTTAATTCAGCGACATATGTGGATACTGCCTGAGAAATATAACGCGAATACAGTTAGTAGCACGGAAGTAATACACTGTAACGTCATGTATGATGCGGCAGTTTCTTATGCAACTCCTGTTAATCATGTCATGTCTCTTGAACTGTGATAAGCAGGTGGTTCTTACCCCCACAGCACATGTCATCTGACGGTAAGCGATATTTGTACCAAGTTTGGTTGACATCCGTCCAATGGTTTAAGAGGAGATGTGGTAAGTACATATACATACACATGCATCCATTTTTGTAATATATATGAAGGCCAACTACACTGAAAATCCATTCGACATTTTTTCACTGGCAGTTGTATCCTAAGAGTCCTAAACTGATGAAACAGTAACGGCAGTCGTCTTGGTCCGAAGAGAATCACGTAGTGACTGCATGAGATCGCTGCCGTTTTGGCCTGCCTCCTGTGATTTCCGGAGCATCTCTGCACACAGACCGACAGTAATCCACAAGCACTGCTGAATTCCAACAGCCCTGAGTCTTAGCGTGAAACTGGCAATTCATCTCAATGTGGAATAGGTCGAATAGCAGACGGGCAATTACGGTACTGATTCGTTCCTCTTTTCTTCATTGAAAATCCTCTCTTTGTACGAAGCAGAAATAATAGTTATCCGTCGAGTTTCCAGGCTCCCGACAACCCGTAGCTACAACAAAGCCATGGATCTCTTGTTTTTATGATTCAGCCGGTCTCGTAGAATAATTGAACAACAGCTGCAGCTTTTTCATGCCGATTTCATAGCTTATCTTAGTACACTACTTTCGTACGAAACTAACGATGATTGGTACTCTTCACAAGTGACGTCAGACTGCGTTTCTGTGACGAAAATATTAATTACCACAAATATAACAAAAATTATTCACTGAATTGGCATCTTTCCGTGGCATATGATTTAACAAATTTTTTACTTCTGAAGCACTACGTAACCGTAACTCTGTACTGTTTAAGGCACAAACAATATGAAATCCATATCACGGCAACAGTAATAATCTTTATAAGCTACAAATAGCTGGAGAAAGATTGTCACTTAACAGGTATGGTAACTCGAAAAACTATAATTATCCTCAAACTGAAATTTTAGATCGATACAAAAGAGGGACATTTCATTGAAACTCCGAAATAAGAACTAACTGGTCATTTTTAACTTGATTTTTGCAGTTAGTAGGTGAAGATGCACGAAAATGAACTGTTATTGAGCTCGGAACATTTTCATTTTTGGGCAGTGTTGTTTCTCTAATTTTACCTTCGCGGCCTTTAAGGGAATGTGCGGAACTGGAACATATCGATAGCATTAACCACGGAAACCGAATTTCCGTTTTGTCTATTTTTCCACGATATACTAAGCATATGCATAGTTTATCAATAAAAGTCCGTTCAACAACTGTATTTCAGTTTTTGAGGTTTTTATTTCGACACGTAATTCGGAGCGCAGGCTCCATCGTCAGGGTTAGAGAGACTCCCACGACGTTTTCCGTCTTGAAATGGTGGAACAGTCGCAGTTAATTAACGTTATGTTGTTGTATTCAGGGTGTTTCCGTAAGCGCGTACAAAAATTCAACATGACATAGAGAATGTCCAACTGAACAATTTGAAGTAGGGAACCTGTATTCGGAAAAGCCAGCTTGAGGAGATAATTGGAATTAAAAATCGCATTTTTTATTTACATTAGTTACAGTTAACTGCAAATACCATCATTGACACAATGAACCTACCATTTGCACTTACAAAGTGTGCTGAAACTAACGCAATCAATCTCAATGCAATATGACATCGGCGAACAAGATTCTGACGCACCGTGACAAATACCCTTGGCGTGTTTCGAATCACATCACAGGCAGCCACAATTCTGGCAACAAATTCCATCTCCGTACCCACTGGGGTCTCACACACAAGTGACCATTGATATCCCCAATCAAGGATATTCAGCTGAGATGACCTTGCAGGCCATGGAATTGGACCCCCCTTCCAATTCAGCGACCAGGAAATACAGCACTGAGATGGTTGCGGACATCCACACTCAAGCGAGGCGATGCATCATCATGTTGTACACACATCCTCTCGCGAATACCCGAGGGTACTTTCTCAAACAACTCAAGTAACCCTTTGCACGAATCTCAAGTAAAGGTGGCCATTGAGACGGACAGGTAGAAGATATGGCCCAATGAGATTTTCGCCTACGATGCCGACCCAGACATTCACAACAAGACATACTTGATGGTGTGACTCTAGGTACTACGTCGTGAGGGTTTTCCTCACACCAGACATGGCTGTTCCTGCTGTTCGAAATACCATCACGATCAAATGAGGCCTCGTCAGTAAACAGCAGGATTTGGAGGAAATCTGGTCGACCAATCAGTTGTTGGAGCAACCACTGACACAACGCGACCCTTGGTGCAGAGTCAGTCACACGCATTGCACGGACTGTGACTGTTGTTTGTGGAGTAATCGCCACACGCCAGTATGCGGAGCGCCCATTTCATGTACAGCACGACAAGTAGTTGCTATAGGTTCCGTTGCAACACGTTCCATCATCTCCTCTAGAAAATCTGGTCGTCATGTTTACAGGTCACTCGTTTCTTTCTTCCAATGAACCAGTCTCTCGCATTCGTCAATCGAGAGAAATGAACACTCGTCGTGACGGATGATCCCTGGTAGGAAATCGTTCCCTGTACAGCCTTTTAGCAGCGAGAGCATTGCAACGTACTTTCCAATACAAGAAGTGCCTGTCGGTGAGTTATGCGGAACTGTACCGGCACCACTCCATTGTATTGTACTGTACGTCTCTGAACAGCACTGAGTAATGGAAATGGAAATGTCGTGTGGCTAGGGCCTCCCGTCGGGTAGACCGTTCGCCTGGTGCAGGTCTTTCGATTTGACGCCACTTCGGCGACCTGCGCGTCGATGGGGATGAAATGATGATGATTAGGACAACACAACACCCAGTCCCTGAGCGGAGAAAATCTCCGACCCAGCCGGGAATCGAACCCGGGCCCTTAGGATTGACAGTCTGTCACGCTGACCACTCAGCTACCGGGGCGGACACTGAGTAATGAATGGGTCTGATAGCACTTCCTGTCATGGGACAATGTAAATACAGTACAACAGAGCCATCTTACTGGCAAGTAAAGTAAACAAAACGTGCATAATGACTTCTTGGTAGTCAGGCTCGTCCTCCTTGTTTCCTTGCGGGAAATAAATAATGTACATGTAAATAAACGGCACGGTACGTGTAAACTTGTACGTGTGTTAGTTGTAAATAAACTAGAAAACAGTAGTGCTGGACAAAGCGGTAGGCAAGTTTACTTCCATATCTCCTTAAGCTGGGTTCTACGACCTCAGGTTCCATGACTCACATTGGTCAGTGGAGCGTTCTCTATGTCCTGTTACACTTTTGGACGCTCTTACGGAAACGCTCTGTACAAACGTGAAACGATATGAACACTAGTAAAAACAAACAATAGTGCAATAAAATATCCGCATGGTGTGAGAGCCTTTCTCGCTGCTAGATCACGATAAACGTCCTACAGTTTTCTTAAAAGACATCATAGTCGCCGTTGACTGTATAAAATATTTATTATTACGATTGCAATTTAGGCCTTAGGGCCATTTTCAAGTAACACTGCAAAAGTTACATTCTGTCAAAATATAAGACTATCTGTACATATCGTCGTCAAAATGCAGCCTTTTGACTGTGAGAATCCCACAAGATCCGATTAGAACGACACTTATTACGTCGTAATCCTACGGATTGCTTTTATTGTACACATATCGCCAAAAACGTAAGATAGGAAACATTGCTAATATACAAGCACGTCCCCTGTCATCGGATATATTAATTTACTCGAACAGTACTTGAGTCCTGTAGAAAGAAGAGTGATATTAAAGACTAATTTTCTCACTATTACAAGAAATTATGTAAATCACCATCAGTAGAGGTAGGGTAGGGTGCGACATCCTGGTCCGCAGCTCGTGGTCGTGCAGTAGCGTTCTCGCTTCCCGCGCCCGGGTTCGATTCTCGGCGGGGTCAGGGATTTTCTCTGCCTCGTGATGACTGGGTGTTGTGTGATGTCCTTAGGTTCGTTAGGTTTAAGTAGTTCTAAGTTCTAGGGGACTGATGACCATAGATGTAAAGTCCCATAGTGCTCAGAGCCATTGGGACATCCTGTGTCGTTGGGGTATGCGGACAGGAATAACAGAATATTGCAGTGCCCAATTCGTGTGCGCAGCTACGACGCCATTATATTACAGGACCGTCGCTACACAAGTACTGTATAAGTAGCAGGAAGCTTTCTTCAAATACATTTAATCCAGACAGTAATCATCCAGAAGGAAATAGAAAAGGTAAGACTCTGAAACGTCCCCTTTGAAAAATTATACATGACTGTGCTTAAACTGACACACAATATTTTTAGCGCAACGCAATCTGACTTTCAAAAATCCCTACAAAAGAATGGCCCTGACTAACATTAACCTATACGTTTCACAAATCACTTACCTCACAAAAATCTTCGTTACTCGAACTACTGCAATACAGCGAGCGCCACTACTGCCAGCTAAATAAAAGATTCTAACTACTGAAGGCACTAACTACTGATAGGCATACTTAGCAAATGAAAGATTTTGATAGAGAACAAACAATGAATTTACCTTAATAGTGTTCAAAAGTCATAATATGTATAGCAGTTCATGACATCCATTCTTACAACTGTACTGTTTCTGATGGACACACGTCCAGATCATCCGCTCTCAAAACTCCGCCATCTCTCTCCCCACATCCACCACTGCTGGCGGCTCACCTCCAACTGCGCAACAGTGTTGCCAACTCTAAAAAACCCGAGTCGCTAGATTCAATATCAAAAGTCGCTAGAAAGTCGCTAAAACTGATTTTACTAGGGTTATACTGAAAATTTCGTGCTGTGAATGGTGCAATAAGCCAGTGGGGGGGGGAGGTTAATGAAATATTAATAAAAATTGTCTCATACCTAATTGTTACATTGTCTTAATTAAATGACGCATCGCTTGCAACAACATACATATAAAATACACTAACGTTTAATTAAACATGTTATCATAATTGATGCAACACCTAAATTGTTGTTTCAATCACAGTAGTCAAATATACTAGAAATATACAACTATATTTGTAACAAAAGAAAGCAAGAATTCAAATTAGGTTACAAAATATATAAATACCGGTATGTGAGCTATTCATCGTCGTCATTCAGAAGATCGAATAACTCTTCTGGTTCATGCTCTGACAGAACTGTAGTTGGTATTCACTGAGGCGTGCGAAACTGCAAGCTGAAGAGAGTGACAAATGCAATGGATCACTACCAAATGCTTCAAACCATATTCTCTCTTGAGTTGTTCGTAAAGCCCATTGTTTATTCCAACTATTGCAGAAGCATTATCTGTGCCAATTCCTACCATATTAGCGACTGGAAGTTTGCGATCTTTCAAAGAATTCACAAGAACAGCAGCCAGATTTCTTGCATCTGCAGTATGAGACCAAAATAGTTTTGATTTGTACTTCAAAAGTCGTCAGTACTCCAAATGTCGCCAGATAAGTCGCTAAATAATTTTTGTCGCTAAAAAGTTTTTTTTGTCGCTAAGACGAAGGCAATAGTCACCATTTCTAGCGACAAAGTCGCTAAATTGGCAACACTGCTGCGCAACGCTACACGCTACACGCTGTTAACAGCCAACAGCCCACCACTACAATAGCGAATATTAGGACAATGCCACCCAGCCACAGACTGCACACAGCACAGCCAGTGATTTTCATACAGAGCGCTACGTGGCGTAACCAGTAAGAAAACCTGAACAGCCTACTTACAACTCCATTACTTATAACAATCAGCCATGTTTAAAGTAAGGTATATTGTTGAAATACATGAATGGTAGTTAGAAATCTTTCAGCTGCCAGTTGTAAGGCATCTAGCAGGTCTGCCAAGGATTTTGAACCCATTTCTTTATATTATTTATGACTGGAGTAGCTGTCACTTCGTTCCCGACATGTGTCATAAATCTGAGCAACTGCCTGCAATTAAAAAATAAGAAGGCATTGGGGCTATGTGAATCAGTTTCAGTGGCGCTTTCTGAATCGGAATGTAATATGCATTATGTCTTTTTTATTAAATTGTTTATGTACCCTAATTATAGACAATAACCACTCAGCCTCCATTACCAAATTGGCTTTTGTAAAAATTTTTGAGGTAGAGTTAATTTAAGAAATAGGGGTTTGAGTAGATGGAAATTTTCCCCTTCAGTCCCTACAAAGCCCAAACACAGGTTCTTCCATTCGTCCACATTCCTGAATGAGGAGTCCCGTTATTTTACCACAGACTGAGATGTAAATCCAGGCCCTGCAACTTCTGATCCTCAAAGAAATTCTGAAAGTCAGAGCTCAGCAAAATCATCATCATAATTTTCTCCTGTTTTGCCAACCCCAACGAAACCACCGGTACTACACGTGCGAGGAGAGAGAAAAATTCAGCTTGTCATCTGACTTCACAAGCTCATTTCAGTGTTATGAGAGGGAAGAGAAAACTGCATTTTGAAAACTCCGAAAGAAAGAACGTCAGGGATTCCAGAAATGCGTTGGATCTGCAAGAGAAATCTTCAAATCCAGACGAGATTCATCTTCGTCATCATAGCTCTCTGGAAGCCATGCCATAGCTCACTGCCATGTGGGCAGACCTGTGTGATACGGGTTGCCATCTGTGAATGTTTTGTGGAAGAAGGTAGCCGATACTGCCTTTTCAAAGGAAACAATTTGGTAAATTTTAAATGATTTCCTCTACGACTGAAGTATAAATAAAATTCCTGAAGTTTTCAGTAAAGACCCATACAGACCTACCGCAAACTGCAACTACTTTAACAAATGTAAAATCTGTGTACACAAAAGCGAAAATGCCTTGAATCTATCAAAGGTTAGCCAGCATTAGAGACTAAAAGTTCGTAAAAAAACAAACAATAAAGAAAAAAAATCTCTTAACAGAGCTGTCTGCGTGACATGTTGGTGTCACCATGTATGTGACACTTTTGAATTTCTCTAATGTTGCGACTTTCTTCAGTGTCATTTCCTTGAAGTAAAAGTTTCTTTGTTCGGAGAACTAGAGAGAAATTTTTAACACGAAAATAAAAAAAAATCGAATTGTTGACATTTATTCATGCACTAGTCCCCTTTAAGACAATCAATCCAACTTACATAATCTATCAAGCTGCGGATGATGTAAGCCGGGTTACATATCTTAAGGAGCGCCCTGTATAACATCTAGATACTAGCAGCTGAGCCTCAGTCTGAACAAGTAAGATGTAATGTGCAGAAACTGACAAAATGGCCAATTATCATTACCTTGAATCATCAGCAATCAACCGATGCAGTCAAAAAAAAAAAAGGTTCAAATCGCTCTGAGCACTATGGGACTTAACTTCTAAGGTCATCAGTCTCCTAGAACTTAGAACTACTTAAACCTAACTAACCTAAGGACATCACACACATCCATGCCCGAGGCAGGATTCGAACCTGCGACCGTAGCGGTCGCGCGGTTCCAGACTGTAGCGCCTAGAACCGCTTGGCCACTCCGGCCGGCGATGCAGTCAATATTGTCAAGTATGAAGATGTATCTGTGCACTGTGGTTGTGGGTGGAATCACAACATACGCTTTTCTCCAGTTTTAGTCGTCCGACAGATTTGATGCTGTCTGCCACCATATCCCAACTTCTGCTTTTCTCTCCACCTCTACGTAATGTCTGCACCCAACACCTTTTACAGTCAGTTTCTCATATTCGAGTCTCTGTCTGCCCCCTACTATTTTTCCCTTTAGTGCTCCTCCCAGAATCAAGTTAACTATTCCCGGATGCCGTAACAGGTATAGTACTAACCTGCTCGTGTGTATTGAAGTCTGTGTATGTGTCGTGGTGTAACGTCCGTTTGCTACAGCGAGTTGTAAGTACGGGACCAGCGAGTTGTAAGTACGGGACCTACAGACGTACGTACCTCCTGTTTGTTCTACGCAGTTACCATACGTTATGACTGTTGCGTTCCGTTTTGGAAGTTTTGACTCTTGAATTGCTTTGTAGTAACATAGTTCACATCTGATTACTTATTGTTTTCATTTCTGTGAGTGGTCTATGTGACATCTCGCCTGCACACAGTATTCATCACCTTAACTTGCGACGGTAGTCTTACCACTTCACTCATATTCTACAACCAGTGTACAGCATAACAATTGCCAAGACTGCAGAGGGAGAGCACATATGTCAGCGACCGGACGGAAAGTTTAATTCTGTGAAAAAAAAAAAAAAAGGAACGAGACGGATTTGAACACGAATCTTCCACTCTGATTTCCAACACCGTTACCACGTAACCACGACGCCGCGATTCTTGCATATCTGGAGCTCGGAATGTTCACTGTCTCTATTTCGATTCTTTTTCCACAGTTCAGTACATCTTCTTCCTGTTTCCATACTTGATTAGATTAGAACAGATTTAATTTTCGTTCTGTAGACCAAAAAAGAGATACCTCTCGTGGGTGTTGAACAAGTCAGGGAGTAAAACATAAAAAATATAAAAATAATCTGAATTTACTCACTACCCCGATCATTTGTCAGGAGATTCTCAAAATAGGTGAATACATTACAGTAAACTGGAACTGCTAATATTTACTGAATTAGTACTCTGTCGGAATGAAATATAGTTATGCACATTTAATAAATGTATCACACACAAAATACGTGATCTTGACTGTTGCGACAAAGTGCTGTCAGAACTGAAATCTAACATTCCCTGTTAAGATATTCATCTATAGGGTAGAAGGAGTTGCCCATCAACAAGTCTACCAAACTCTGTTTATACTGTGTTCTACCTGAAACCAAATTTTTAATGATTGCTGGCAATTTATTGGGAATGTGTGTTCCTGAATAATGGATCCCTTTTTGGGCCGACATAAATGATTTTAGGTCTTCATGTGGATTGTTCTTATTCCGAGTATTGACACTATGTATTCAGCTATTGGTTGGAAATAGAGATCTATTAATTCAACAAATATCATTAAGTAATAAATATTCTGAGAAACGCTGCTTAGAATACAAAGTTCTTTGAACAGATTTCTACATCATGTTCTTTAATTTACATGCACGCTAAAAGCATTTGTTCAGTTGGACAAGTTACCCCAGAATATGATCCCATACGATATCTCCTGCATCTGACATCATTCCCACTGCAAATACAGACTTGTTTAGGCTCTTCAGCAACTCTGTGGTATGCCCTTCCCAAATGAATTTATTATCTCCTTGTAATCCCAGAAATTTAACACTGTCAACCTCTTCGATTTGTATGTCTTCATATCTTGCGCACATGCTGGAAGGAAATATCTTACACGTTCTGAACTGCATATAGTCGGTCTTTTCACAGTTTAATAACAGTGATTTGGCTTTGAACCATTTATTAACGTGAGTGAAAACTTGATTAGCAGCCATTTCTAAATCTGTACTTGACTTTCTACATGTTGCAATGTTTGAATCATCTGCAAACAAAACGAACTTAGCATCTGGCGATGTAACAGACGAGGCGTCGTTAATGTGTAGAAGAAAAAGCAATGGACCCAAGACGCAACCATGAGGTACATCACATGCTTTCTTCACACGTATTTTACAACAACACCTTTTGTTTCCTCTTACCTAGATAAGACTTTAACAATTTCACAGCACTGCCAGTGGCACCACAATATTCTCACTTACTTAATAGAATGCTGTCATTCACACAATCAAAGGCTTTTGACAGATCACAGAAAATGCCAGTAGCCTTCGCTTTGTTGTCTAATAAATTAAGCACTTTTTCACTGTATGTGTCGATAGCCTTCTCTATATCGTAACGCGTAAAGAACCCAGACTGTGACTTGGACAATATATTATTTGGAGTCAGATGTTAAGAAGACGGCCGAACACAACATTTTCAAATATTTTTGAAAAAGCCAACAAATGGTGAATTGTTCAGTAGTTGATAAGTGACTGATTACACAGATAACTTTAGGGAAGTTAGAATGTTAAAAAAAATTTCACATTTTCGGATTTTTTATATCATTATAAAATTTGCAATTCTCCGAATAAAATGATATATATAAACTCACATGGAAAATATTTCATTTTATTCTTTAAATATAATATACACTGGTTGAAAATGTTGAAATTTTTGCGTGCATTACTTCAAGATCTAATACAACCCTAATTTTTTATTTAGAAGGCTGTGGATTGCTGTGTAATCAACGTTAAATTACGTGTTTGTATTGGTAGCACTGTCAAAAACAGTATCGTATTGTTTCATAGTATAAACACGCGTTGTATGTCGATCAACTACCTTTTTTCCAAGGAGAAGTGATGAATAGATTGGTAAATCTCTCAAAAAGTAAAGTATGACACCAAAATGAAGTGTTTTGAAGAAATGTGCGTTTCATCGTAATAGATTTTCGAATATAGGGAAACATTGTGTTCAACAAGTGGCGTGTGAAGTTACAGACAATGAAATACAGGCAAACTCGTCAATATCTAGAGAAACACCCATTAGCGCTTCGAAGATTAAAATAAAACGTTAAGCTACACAGTTTGTTCAAAACTGAAGTGATGTAAATGGTAGGTTAGGTTACATTCTGATAGATTTACACAGACTAACAAGGGTGTGAGATGAATGTGTGTATTGTAAAATATGTGGAGTTCCAGTTAGTTTACATGAAGCCAGTGAGGTATCAAATGGCCAAGCCAGGAAACTTATCATTAATTGTGCCAGTTGTGGATATACCTACTCACTTTGGAATTCTGATAAGTGTAAAGATAATTATTTTGAAGTAAATGTTAGGTAGCTCTATGGATTAAGAGCTACTGGCAAAGGACACACTGCAGCAGAAACAGTTTGTGCCATGATGAATATACCATGCCCACATTGTAAAATCGACAAGTATGCAGGATCTATTGGAGCTGCTGTGGAATCTGTTACATGTGAGTTAATGAAGGGTACTGCAAACGAAGCTGTTGAAATAAATGATGATATGACTGACATACCAGTAGTTTTTGATGGCACTTAGCAGAAGCACGGCTACAGTTCTAAGAATTCTGTTGCTGTGGTGACCAGTGTGGATACTGGAAAGGTAACAGATTTCCAGATTTTAAGCAAACATTGTTATAAGCGTAAATCAGGGAATGAAGAAAGCCATATCTGTCACAGAAATTATGAAGGAACAAGTGGTGGTACGGAGGCCTTTGCACCTATTGAATTTTTTAGTCGATCTGTGAACGAAAGGGGAGTGTGTTACACTATGGTCTTAGGTGATGGAGACCCAGAAGTACTGGGTGGCCCAAAAAGGATGGTCGGATTTGAACTGCGTAGTACCATTGAAAGGTGAGGAGGGGGGACCACTGCCGGCCGTCTGCAAGTCGGCCATTACACCCAGTTTGCCACGAGATGGCGCAGTGGACGGTCGAGCATCGTGTTTTTGCTGTGGAACAGTTTTTCAGAAATGATGAATCGTTTATTACTGTGCAACGATTGTTTCGACAACGTTTTGGTGTAGCGCGTGATGGACCCATTCCAGATCGCAGATCCATATCACGTTGGGTGACTGCATTCCGGACAACAGGGTCTGTCAAAAGTGGTAAATCTACAGGGCGTACACGTACGGCAGTTACTCCACAGAACATTGATGATGTTAGAGCGTCAGTGCTGCAAAGCCCGCGTCGTTCCACTAGGCGTCGTGCCCAAACTTTAGGCCTCAGCCGTAGTTCGTTGCAGCGTATTTTAAGCCGTGACTTACAGTTTCACCCATACAAAATTATGATCACGCAAAAGCTGTATGATCGTGATTTTGAGCAGCGAAGACGATTTTGTGAATCAATGCTTGACATTTTGTACTCTAATAATGATGTTGTGCTTCTTATGTCAGATGAAGCCCATTTCCATTTAGACGGCTATGTCAATAAACAAAACTGCAGGTATTGGGCAGCAGATAATCCCAGAGAATTGCACCAAAAGCCTCTTCATAGTGCTAAGGTAACAGTCTGGTGTGGAATTTCAAGATTGGGGATTGTTGGTCCTTATTTTTTTGAGGAGAACAACGCTACAGTCACAGTGAACTCGAAACGTTACGTTAACATGCTACGTAGCTTTTTGGTGCCGAAACTGCGAGAGTTACATGTAAATCGAGATCGAATTTGGTTTCAACAGGACGGGGCCACGGCCCACACAGCCAATGACTCCATGTGTGTTTTAAGGCGGATGTTCCCCCACCACATCATCTCGCGTTTTGGAGATGTCCACTGGCCCGCGAGATCACCTGACCTCTCAGCCTGTGATTTTTTTCTTTGGGGATACCTAAAGTCAAAAGTCAACGTAAAGAAGCCCCGAAACTTAATTGATCTGAAGGAGGCAATCAGTGCGGAAATTATGGCAATTCAAGAAGAAACAGTAGTGAAAGTGATGGAAAATTTCGAGGAAAGACTTGTGGAATGCATCACCGAGGAAGGACACCATCTTCCGGAAGTCATTTTCCGTACATGATTTTTTGTGGTTAGTTCTTGTAATTGGGTGCCTGGGAGCATTTAGTTAAGTAATTGAATAAAATTAATTTGTAAAACTGATGGAGTTATAGTTATTTAAAATGTGACCATCCTTTTTGGGCCACCCTGTATATAACAGTGTAGCAGCCGCTCAGGTTTATGGTGAGAAGATTATCACAAAACTGGAATGTGTCGGTCACGTCCAGAGGAGGATGGGCATCAGGTTGAGGTAGTTGAAACAAAGTTTGAGAGACAAGAAACTTTCTGATGGTAAAACCATAAGAGGCAGGCTGACAGACAAAATGATTGATGAACTACAGCAGTATTGTGGGATAGCTATTAGAAATAATATTGAGGATTTGTTGAAAATGAAGCAGGCAGTATGAGCTCCCTTCTTCCACAGACTGCCAACTGATGAAAAACCAGTACTCCACCTTTGCCCTCTTGGACCTGATTCATGGAGCAATTACGGCAATGCTCAGTACTCAAACAGTTAATACAGCCACAAACATTCCATTCCAGCAGCAGTCATAGATTTATTTATTTTATTTACAGAGACCTGGAAAATCCAGAATTATTGAAGAAATGTCTACGTAGTCAGACTCAAACTCCCAATGAGTCGTTCAATAATCTTATATGGACTCACTTACCAAAAAATGATTTTGTTGGAATGAAGGCACTAAAGTGGGGGGTCAGTGATGCTGTTATTGCTTTTAATGATGGCAACATTGGTAGGGCGAAAGTGCTACAGCATATGGGAATTAATCCTGGAGCAAACTGCATCAGAGAACTTGATCAGATGGACAAGGTTCGCACTGATAAAGCAGAGTATGCTTTGATTAACTTTGTTGATATGTTATCATAACCACTAGAACACTTTCATTTTAAGGATTTTATGACGACTGCTATTTCTTTGGGAGGTGTGAGTGTCATTTCCATTTTATTAAAGTTATTTGTAGAGATTGGTCTCAGATATTCCATTGCACTGTTTATTGAACCAGATAACCCCAAGCTGTCAGTAACAGAAACAAAGTAATTGTTTAAGCGGTTTGCAACACTACGTGCACTTGTTACCAATGTCTCATTTTTTTAGAAGTATCTCTTCCTCTTCCTTTTTTGGGCCATCTGTCTCTGTCTTCACTGTGCTCCATATAGTTTTTATTTTATTGCCTGATGTAATTATCTTTTTCTCATAATAAAGCTGCTTAGATTCCTGGATTACTTGCTTCAATATTTTGCAGTATTCTTTTTTTAGTGCATTACAATGCTACCATCAGAACTGTTCCTATATAGTAGATGCAGTCTCCTTTTTGTCCTACGTGTGTTTTTCCTTGTGCAATCCATGGTTTATTTTTAGACTTCTGTTTGATTTGAGTTACCTTTAAAGGAGAACAATTTTCAAAAGAGGAAGTAATTTTATTAACGAATTAGTATTTTCCATTTGAGTCAGAAATATTGTAAAAGTCTATCCAGTTCATGTCTTTGAGGAATCTCATGAAATTCTCAATTTTTGACTGATATATTACCATCCTGTACTCAGATTTATTAAGTTTTTTATCCTGACAAGTTTCAACATTTAATAAAGGATGCTGCATGTCATGATCAGATAGCCCATTTACCACTGGTTTTGTGATATGACTTTTTTCCCTAGATTTGTCTACAAAGATATTGTCAGCAGCACCCTCAGAGCGTACAGTATCGTAATCGAGAAGTTCACAGTAGGAATGAATTTGAATGACAGTGTTACTGTTTGCAATAATTGTTCACTGACAGAGATTTTGAATAAATCCACAGTAAAATCACAATCAGCCACTATTTCCTTGTTTTTTACTGTGAGATGGACGAAAGAGCTTCCAGGTGAAGAGGTTAAAGTTTCCTGAAGGTGCTCTGTAGATACTTACTATTATAAAGGAGTTATTATGAAATACTAGTTCTGTTGCTCAAGCTTCTAAGTGCTGCTCTGGGTAAAATTTATTAATATCAATGTTATTGAAATCAAAACAATGTCTGACAAATGTGGCAACTCCTCCTTTCTCCATATTTTCTCTACAGAAGTAAAAAGCTAACAGGCTATCCATGGGCCATTTTACCACTAAATCCGAGGGGGTGCGATGGGTAATTTCCCTTGTTAGAGCTAAAATCACAATATACAATTCCATATATCAAGCTACCTGGCCAGTGATATGCATATCTAGATAACGACCCTGAAAAGAAACTACAAAGGTACTTACACATTTTGATACGATTAAGAGAAAGCTCCCACACATCACCACCAGAGAGACTTTTCTATCATGACTGTACCTCTGTAGTTCTGTGGATCCGAAATATGGACTTAAAAGACAATAAAGTTGCAGAAAATTGTAGTGGCAAAAATGAGACATCTTTGGCGGTGTGTAAATTAGAAATTCATAAGAGGAATGGTGAGATAAGAGGGAGCTCAGTGTTATAGGAATTGTAGAAAAGATCCAACAGTATAGAAAGGAACGGCATGATCACCTGCTATGTGTGGACCACAGCCAGATACCACAAGGAAGATAGGACGATCAGCTTTATATATATATATATATATATATATATATATATATATATATATGGCTCTGAGCACTATGGGACTTAACAGCTGTGGTCATCAGTCCCCTAGAACTTAGAACTACTTAAACCTAACTAACCTAAGGACATCACACACATCCATGCCCGAGGCAGGATTCGAACCTGCGACCGTAGCAGTCGCGCGGTTCCGATCAGCTTTAAAGTGCTTGGTTTTGGAACAAGCAAAGATGCCTGTCACGAAAATGTACATAATGCTGATGACTATACCTAGAGATATGTCGCCTATAATGTAATCGAATAGTAGTACATTCGTCGCTTCAGACGGCATATATACGTCGTAGATTTTGAGACTTGGCAAGGGTTCCGGAACTGTATGATTTCATTTGATGAAGGGCAGTTGTCAGGGCCTATGTGGACAATTAGCATACTATATGTACCTTTGTCTCTGTAACCAATGAAGATATGACTCTTATACAGGTATCTTATTCATAATATTTATGTCTACTGAACCAGAATTAAGAGATGAGGTACAAAAGAAGGAGATATATATATATGTGTGTTTTGAATTATGCTATTTTTTATTACTAAAAATTGTAGATATAATGCCCTAGTTGTCTATCTGTTCAAATTATTGCTATGATTGTGTTGCGGTGGGTGCAGTATATTATAGTAAAATAGGTGCCAAAGATTCATATAGCTCTAAGCAGTAGTTTTTGATATAAAGGAACATGAGGTGTAAAACATGTCATTTTGAGAAAATAAAAACTGACTTGTAATTTTAAATTAAGTCTGAAAAACACCCAGCAGCATAATCAGCGTCATATCTTTGCCAGCTTCCTTCTCCAAAAGCTTCTTTCTTCTGATTGACCCTGCCTCTTCGGTGGTGAACTCAGCTGCACGCTGTGCCTCGGCGAGTCTCAACTTGTCCAGAAACTTCAAGCTGTTAACAGTATGGTAGCCTGGAGTGATGTTAATATGTTTTAGAACTCTTCTTCTTCCCATGTTTCCATCATTAAATGTTAATACAGCGTCACTAACTCCCCATTTTAGTTTACTGAACCCTATGAAAACATTTTTGGGAACTTGTGTCCAGATAATTTTACTGAATGACTCATTAGGACTCTGTGTTCACCGATGTAGACTTCTGGAGGAGGTGTGGGTGAGGTAGGTCCCTATAAATTGGTTTGACTGCTTCCATAACAGCTTCAGGAATACAGTTCTTGTGTTCAAATGACATTCCTGAAACTTCAGCCTTCCGGAATTCACTCCAGGCATCCAGAGTGAATGTGTCGGTTTTCTTTAGGTTGAATGTTTGTGGAGGTATGAGACCCAGATTGCTTTCCTCATACTTTCTAAATCATTTCCGTTATTTCTGATGGCCATCCATAATATTGCTGAAGCTGATTTATTGTTTTATCAGTCAGCCGACGTCTGTAAATTGCTTGTCATGAGAGTCTGTTTTAATTTTCTGAGACGTGTGCCCATCCTCTTTTGCAAATGCCCAACGCATTCCAATTTCTTTATCACAATGTTTTACACGGATCTGCTTCAACAACACTCTTGTACGCTTTTGACTCTCCATCTCATCGACAACCCTTTCCGTCAGTGATCGGCTAAACATTTTCATTGCGGCATCATCTTCCATTCCTCCGCTGGTTCCTTCGCAATTTTTCTGGCAGTTTTCATGTTCATTTCTTTCCATTTTGCCCACAGGAGATATAGCAATGTTTTGTAAGCGCCTCAAAATCAGTTAGTTTGCCTTTGTCCACACTTGTGATGGTGGCAACCGAGTTTTTCGATGAGCGACCACGCTTTTGCCATGTCCCATCAAACACAACTGGTATACTAATGTTGCCTTCGTTCATTTCAATAGCTTCAATGGTTGCAGCTTTCACTGACATGGAAGCGACAGATTCAACAGCTTCTCCTATAACTTCAGTCTACCTCTGATTTTTCGTAGCTGGTGGCTATAGATTGATAAGAGAACAAAAACACCAGGCTACATTAAGACCTTTTCCGATAGCTCTCGTGGCATAGAAATAGTCTTACCTTTTCCTCATACAGATGATTCTTACATACATTTGACGTTACAAATGACTTTCTGCTGTCACAACGAGAGCAAATAATTGCTATTGTCGTAGCAAGTCCAATTCTTACAGAAAAATCTTCTTTAATAATTATTTTTTCCGCCACAAATATTACAGCAAAATGAATCACACAACACCTGAATTAAAATGTTCTATCACACAAAATATAATCTAGACCAGAAGTGCTACTTTGTAAATTATCCTGCAGTAATCTTAGTTTCTCATATTGTTTATCTATTTTAGTTTTACTTGCACTGGGTGATGTCGCAGCTCCCTTTTCTCTCGTGGTACAGCGAGGCTATTTGATTTTACACTCCTTGTGGGTTCCAACTCTCGAATAACACTCGGTTTTACACTCAAGATTAATGGTTACGTCCAAACTTACGTTTCTTGAGGAATCTATCACCTCTAGACATGTTTATATTACGTCAAATTGTACCAGATTTCACCGAAATTCACTGTTTCACTCAAAACAAACGAACAATTGCCAAGCGACAGACATTACAGCAGTGTGACTAACATCCAGCGCCACTTGTTTTCTGTCCATAGATGAAAATCACAGCCTTCTATAAAGTGTATTTTCCGAGATATTCACATATAACCAGGTGCACTTCCAACTTTGGTGATTTCAGAGATACGCAAGTAACACCAGAAAATTAAAAATAAAAAAATTTCTAAATGTCACACACATATAATTTATGCACCAGTTTGTGCAGGAAAGAATAAATAATATTCTAGGGCATGTTTAGTAAAATGTCAATTTTCGAATTTTTGCCTGCAAACTCCCCTTAAAGCGACTATGCATGGGTTTTACCTTCAATTCTAAGGTGCTATTCAAATACAGTTAGAGAGCCAGTCCAATGCTGTTTAATGGGAATACCAAGTGGGCAGAGGCGCGAATGCGAGTTTGGACTGAGGAGGGAGTCGTGCTACGGTGGTTCGTGCAGCTGTACTAATCCACTGTGCCGGGTGGCGTAGTGGTTAGTGCGTCTGCGCAGTGAGTCTGGGACCCAGGTTCGAACCCTGGTATTGGTAAAAATTTTCATTCTTCGCTTCAGTCTACGTAAAAACGTCATAGGCTTTGAGACTCGAAAAGATCTCTGGAACCATATAGTTTCATTCGATTAGTAGTGGATTTCTTCGTTTACTTCTGCACAAGACGTCAGATTTATTTAGATTCAGGGTCAACTGCCAGTACCTGCACAAATCATCCAACTCTGCGTGTCTTCTGAAATTTTCTGGTTGTCAGCTTTCTACAGGAGACAGTGTCTTCGGTGTCATCACAGTGCTTGCTAATTTATCCACCACGTCATTAAGAGAAACTGTAAACAGTATCAGCCTTATAATACTCCTTTGGGATAGCTCCGAAATTACATTTATGTCTGACGGTTTTGCTCGTGTTCAGTTTTAAAAGCTAGGAAGGTCTGAATTAAATCGCAAAGCTGGTACCACATTCCACAACTTCGTTTTTTGTTCAGTAAGGGACGGTGTCGGTCTGTATCTAATGCCTTTCTGAAAAACAAGGAACATGAAATGAAATGATCGTACGGCATTGATGGTCACACTGGACGACTTGCATGTCAATGATGATGAACTGATGATGAGGACAATACAAGACACAGTCCCCGAGTGAAGAAAATCTCCGACCCAGTCGGGAATCAAACCCAGGCACGCTGCAAGGCAGTCAGGCGCGCTGACCACTCAGCTCAGGGACGTGGCGTCAACATGGTCTGCCTCCTGGATCTCATGGACAGACAGAACGAGCTCAGTTACAGAAGATCGCTCCTGCACAGGGGAATTGTTGCTCTGCAAGAAAGACATAACAAGTGAGCAAATGAAGTAATATTCATTTGGAATGGATTGGAAGTGGGCAGCACAGAGGCTTTCAGATATAGGCGAAGAGGTTCCACAAGAGACTTAACATGTAAAATTGTAAACCCAAGGACAATGGTTTTAGGGACATGAACCTGGAACCGTGGACCATCCCACACACCTTAACTATCGCGGTGATGTGTGGTGATACTGGCACACGGAAATCATTGACTAATCGCAGCTGGAGCCAAGATGAACACTAAGGGACAAAATGAAAGTTTCTGAGAGGTAAAAACAAAATATCTTCGATGAAGACTTACTAACAACTATAATTTAATTGGTTAAAAATAACATCTGTTATCGAAGTTTCAGTACGCTCTAATACACTCTAAGACAAAAAAAAAAAAAAAAAAAAAAAAAAAAAAAAAAGAAACGATGCACCGCCAAGGAATCATCCGAAAGGGTCGGAAATCGATAGATGTGATATACATGTACAGACGAACAAGTAGTTACAATTTCAGAAGAATTTGATGATTTAATCGAGAAAGAGCTTCACAAATTGAGTAGGTAATTAATGCGTTGGTCCACCTCTGGTCCTTAGCAAGCAGGTATTCGGCTTGGCACTAATTGATACAGTTATTGGATGTCCTCTGTGCTGGCATAAGCTGTCGCCAGCACACCGGTCGGCAAAGATGTAGTGTGAAGATCTATAGTAGGAGCTGGATAAAGCACGCCAGAGACACACTAGCGTGCAACAGTCCGCCAACGCACTCTCAGCAGCATGTATTTAGGCCGCCGCCGCCGCTCATCGGAGGGTTGCACTGTCTCACTGACTAGTTCTAGTTTGGTGTCTGTCATTCATTCACAGAGCAGGTCACATGCTACAATAGTACTTAGCGACCAGAACTGTGACAATAGCAGGATTATCAATATTGTCTGCATGAAGACTATTGCTGGTGAGCCTTTACCACAACACATGGACTCTATTCAAGATAAGCAAATAATTCAAGAACACGTAAATAAAAAAGTATATTATTTCATGTGTGCATTTGTATTGTAGAAAGAGGATACTGGCCACCCTTAACAACATCCTCTCCTTTGCTTTCATTAGGGCACAAGGCTCTACGTCCTCCTTGATAATACTGTGACAGATTCTGTCCAATTGGCACATTAGATCGTCAGAATACCGAGATGCTTGAAGAAGAGTCCTGCCCATAATGGTCCAAACGTTCTCATTGGGGAGAGATCACGTGATCTAGCTGGCTAAGGTGGAAGAAAAGCAATGGAAATTCTCACAGTATACGGGCAGGCATCATTTTGCTGAAATGTAAGCCCAGGACGGCGTGTCGTGGAGGTCAACAAAACGGATCATAGAACATCGTCGACGTACTGCTGTGCTGTAGGGGGCCGTGGATGACAACCAAAGGAGTCATACTGTGAAAAGAAATGTCACACCAGACCACCATTCCTGGGTGTCGGGCTGTATGACATGCGAGAGTCGGGCTGGTGTCTCTTCACTGTCCAGGACGGCCAGCCATTGTGGTCGAGCGGTTCTCAGCGCGTCAGTTTGGAACCGCGTGACCGCTACGGTCGCAGGTTCGAATCCTGCCTCGGGCATGGATGTGTGTGATGTCCTTAGGTTAGTTAAATTTAAGTAGTTCTAAGTCTAGGGGACTGATGACCTCAGAAGTTAAGTCCCATAGTGCTTAGAGCTGTTTGAACCATTTTTTTGTCCAGGGTGTCTCGAGACACATCTGCAGCCTGAAATCTCATTGACTGGAGTAGAATTGTCTGCAGTGGTGAGTCACGCTTCGAACTGAGCCCCGATGACCAACAGAGACGTGTCTAGAGACGCCCTGATCAGCGGTGGGGTACCTGAAAGCCAGGGGCTAAGCTGGAGGACGGAGCACGGTCTGGGGAATATTTTCATGATATTCGCTGGGTGATGTAGTCATTCTGGGAGGCACAATGAATGATTACAAGTATACATCTATCATTGGGGACCATGTCCACCCCTACATGTAGTTTGTTTTCTGCCATCTCGATGGCATTCTGTGGTATTCTCACAGCACAGCAGTACGTCGACGATATTCCGCCCAAGT
The DNA here is from genome assembly GCF_021461395.2 of Schistocerca americana. Classification (NCBI taxonomy): domain Eukaryota; kingdom Metazoa; phylum Arthropoda; class Insecta; order Orthoptera; family Acrididae; genus Schistocerca; species Schistocerca americana. The sequence continues at coordinate 50,676,695 of NC_060127.1, forward strand.
TTTGTTGCCCTTTGTGGTAAGTGGTCCTGGGCTTACATTTCAGTAAGATAATGCCTCTCCACGCGCGGTGAAAATTTCCACTGTTTTCTTCGTTCTTGCCAACCCTACCTTGGAGAGCAAGGTCGCCAGGTCTCTCTCCAACTGAGAACGTTTGGACCATTATGGACAAGGTCCTTCAATCAGCTCTGACATCAAAGAAGACATCCAATAACTCTATCAATCAACGCCAACGCGAATACCTGCTTTCATAAGGACCAGAGTTGGACCTGCACAATTTCTGAAGCTCTTTCTCTTGAATAAATCATCAGTTTTTCCTGAAACTATTATCATTTATTTGTATAGATATATACATCACATCTACCGATTACCGTCCCATTCGTTTTTTTTCCATCTGCGATTCTCAGTGATACAAATCAGTTATTGCTCTTGCATATCTTCCAACGTCAGCTACCTGCCTTCAATTAGTTTGTCCACAGAGTTTTCTTTCTTCTTCAAATACAGGAACGAGCGTCCTTTGCTCACCTGCCATCCATCTTCCTGGCTAACGTACACTGCACCACCACTTTTTGTCATGTCATCAGTACCATAGTTACAAGGGGTGGACAGACATGTGGAAACACAAAAAACACGCCATATTACCACACCCAGTACGGTGAAGGAAACCCATTGGCATTCAAAACAGCTTACAGTGGTCTCGGAATGAATAAATACAGGTCATATGTGGTTTTCATGGGAATCTTATACCATTCTTCCTGCACAATAGTGGCAGCTTCAGGTAACTATTATGGAGGTGGATAGGGATGGCGCACCCGTATCTCCAAAGTAGACCTCAAAGGCTCAATAGTATTGAGATATGGTGACTGTGGTGGTTGGACACGATGCTGCAATTCATCCTCGTGCTCACGAAACTAGTCCTGGATTATCCAATGTGTGTGAACAGGGGTCCTGTAGTCTTACTATCACCTCTGGGGGAAAAATATTGTACCATGGGATGGGCTAGATCAGCTGAGACGATCACACGTTCCTTGGTAGTAATGACACCTTATTCAGTACCCATGGCACCCAAGGAATACCACGGAGTGGCTGCCCAGTTCATAACCGAAACATCGCCACGTTTTACTTTTGGGATGTAAGATCAGCCAGAAGTTAGTGTGGAACAAGACCCATCCGACCAAATGACTTCTTTCCATTGCTGTATAGTCCAGGTTTCATTGCTTCGGCCCCTAGTTTTTCTGGTATCACCTTTTGCGTCACTGATGAGTTGTTTTTTAATTCCAGGTCACCCTGCTGTTCGCTGTGTATGAAGTTCCATTTATGTTGTTTTGGTGCTGACGGGGTTCGCAAATGTGACATTCATTTCTGCAGTGACTTTCTCAGCTCTTGTCCTCTTATTTCTCGTCACATTCCTCTTCAATGATCGTCAATCACTCAACACACATTTTCATTTGTGTTAGCAGATGATGTTTTTATTTTCCCTGTATGCAGTATATATCTTCAATATGTTGTTACTTGAGACATCAAACACTTCATCTGCCTTCGAAACAATCATTTATCTGCACTACTGTTCACTTCCATACAAGTCTGTGATCCCCTTCTTCATTTCTATAAGAATATCTGACAACAGTAGAGCTACTTTACGGGCAAAAGCTTTCTTACACCGTGCCAATCTACTTCTGATATTTCCTTTGCTTTGGCCATTCTGTGTAACATTGCTGCCTAGGCAAAAAATTCCGTCACTTAGGCAGGAAAATTCCGTCACTTATACCACAATTGTGCCATTCCCAGTTTTGATGTTAACTGAGTCATTATCCTTTCCACTACTCCGCATAATACTTCATATCCTTTGCACTACTCTTGTTCACTTTTCCACTACTCTTGATCACTTTTCTATTACCCTTTGCAAAGTTGCTACTTTTGTTCATAATTTTTCTACTACTCTTCATCAACTTTCTATATCTCTTCATTATTTTCTGCTACTCTTCATCCCCTTTCCATTCCTCTCAATCACTTTCCACTAATCTTCATTCCCTTTCCATTTCTCTTCATCGTCTTTCCCACAACTCTTCTTCATTTTCCTACTACCCTGCATCACCTTTCTAATACTCTTCATCACATTTCCTTTTCTCTTCATCACCTCTCACACTATATTCATTCCTTTTCTACTGCTTTTCATTTCCTCTTTTCCAGTCTTCTTGACCTTCGTCTGTTCTGTTTATCCTTCAGCATAAGCTGTGCTAAGCATTCATTTCTCTCAGCATGTCTCTTATGTCTTGCTTATGTCCATCTGTGAACTTAAGTGCTGGTATCAATTCTCTTGGAATTCTAAAGCTTTCTAAAGCTTTATTCCACTTGTTTGACTGTCTCTACAACAGACACGTTAAATAACAGTTCTGTTACGTTGCAACTCTGCCTTACGTTCCTCTTAAGATGAACATGTCTTACTGCCTCATGGGTTTTGTATATATTGTAGATTATTCACCTATGTACTTTAAAGCTCCCACCTTCTAAGGATTGCCATCCTCTTACTCCAACTAACAACCAACTTGCAGGGGCAGGCATTAGGCAAGGCGATATTCTTCCTTACTTTCAGCGTCCCTTGGTGCTGATCGAAGGCTCTGTGGCGTTAAATGCATGGCGACCAGAGGTACATATGTCTACCCTATAGCGAGGGATTAAGTCTGCGTGGTTTGCCTGTCCACTGGTTGTTGTTTTCCTGCATGGAACTGTCGCACTGCGTCCTGATCATTCCTCGTGATCTGTAATAGCTGACTTGAAACTCCTGATAGCAACATGTGGGTTCTGTGGCAGGCAAGTAATACTGCTGTGAGCGATTAATGGCAGTCAGTTACTCCTGATGAAGACTGTCCATGTACAACCCGCCAAACATATTCCACAAACCACCATATGGTACATGTGTGAGGATACCTTCTGCTTCCGTTAGTCACTCCCTTTCATGTGGCACTCACCAGTGGATCGTGGGAAAAGCGACCATACCTATGCCTGTGAATGAGTCCTAACTTCTTTTTGCGGTTCTTAAGGGAAAAGGATTTTCACCGCACTAGAAGCATTCTACATGCAGCTGCAAATTTCGGTTACCTAAATTGTGTTTAACACACACCATTACTGTGACCGCCCCAAAAACTTGAAAACTGAGACCTCTCACGAGGTCGTCACCATACTAGTCAGTGGCGATCATCTGGGGTAGTGAAGAACCGCGATTTATCTCTGAACATAGCGCGACCCCAGCAGTCCATCCTCGTCAGAGCTTGGTGCACAATACAGCGACACTACCTTTTGCTGGTCAGACATGGTTGACCGTTCTTGACCACTAGTACGCCTGCCCTCACGTTTCCATGCTGGCCAATATCGGGCACTGTCACATCCGAACGCCCCACTAATTTGGATATAATGCTATAGGAGGAGCTGGCCAAATGGTGACCCACAATGAGCTACTTTTCAAACTGGGCCAGGTGATAATGCTGTCTCTTTTGACTGCCCGGCACCTCCGTGTCCTTCACGGTTATTACTCAGCACGTGGCGGTCTTCTATCCACTTACATAACCCACCAGGCCTGGTAACAACATTAGTCACTAACAACACTAATGGGGCACGCTGGCCGTTCTAACTGTTGCAGAGAATTGCAAATCTGATCATTTACATAGCAGCTGATGGTGTGTGCGTGCGTGAAGTTACACTGAAACCCAACTATGTCTTTCGCACGCTTCATCTTTTTTTTGGTAGATGACGTGTTACAAGTTTAAAAATGGTTCAAATGGCTCTGAGCACTATGGGACTCAACTGCTGAGGTCATTAGTCCCCTAGAACTTAGAACTAGTTAAACCTAACTAACCTAAGGACATCACAAACATCCATGCCTGAGGCAGGATTCGAACCTGCGACCGTAGCGGTCTTGCGGTTCCAGACTGCAGCGCCTTACAAGTTTAAAACTAAGGTCAATGTTACATTACAGAGTGCTGTGGAATGTAGGTTTCGCAAACCTGTCACGTCACGTACATGCTTTATCTACATCTACATCATACTCCGCAAGCCTCCTAATGGTGTGTGGTGGAGGGTACTTTCGGTACCACAATCTGATCCCTCCAACCCTGTTCCACTCGCGAATGGTGCGTGGGAAGAATGATTGTCGGTAAGCCTCTGTATTGGCTCTAATTTCTCGAATTTTCTCCTCGTGGTCAATACGCGGCATGTATGTAGGGGAAGTAATATGTTGTCCGGCTCCTCCTGAAAAGTGCTGTCCCGAAATTTCTATAGTAAATCTCTCCGTGATGCTCAACGGCTCTCTTGTAACGCCTGCCAGTGGAGTTTGTTCAGCATCTCCGTAAAGTTCTCTCGCCAGCTAAACGATCCCGTGACGAAACGCGCCGCTCTTCGTTGGATCTTCTCTGTCTCCTCCATCAGTCGTACCTGATAGGGATCCCAGATAGATGAACAGTTCTCAAGAATCGGCCCACCAAACGCCTTATAAGCCACTTCGTGGATGAGTTACATTTCCTTAAGATTCTTCCGATGAATCTTAGTCTGGTATCTGTTTTCCCCACTATCTGTTTTATGTGGTCGTTCCACTTCAGGCTGCTCTGGATAGTTGCGCTTAGATATTTTACGGTCGACGCTGTCTCCAGCTGTTTGTCATGAATAGTTCACCTGTACAGCAGTGGATTTCTTTTCATATGTTCTTGTTGTTGTTGTGGTCTTCAGTCCTGAGACTGGTTTGATGCAGCTCTCCATGCTACTCTATCCTGTGCAAGCTTCTTCATCTCCCAGTACTTACTGCAACCTACATCCTTCTGAATCTGCTTAGTGTATTCATCTCTTGGTCTCCCTCTACGATTTTTATCCTCCACGCTGCCCTCCAGTGCTAAATTTGTGATCCCTTGATGCCTCAAAATATGTCCTACCAACCGATCCCTTCTTCTAGTCAAGTTGTGCCACAAATTTCTCTTCTCCCCAATCCTATTCAATACCTCCTCATTAGTTACGTGATCTACCCACCTTATCTTCAGCATTCTTCTGTAGCACCACATTTCGAAAGCTTCTATTCTCTTCTTGTCCAAACTAGTTATAGTCCATGTTTCACTTCCATACATGGCTACACTCCATACAAATACTTTCAGAAACGACTTCCTGACACTTAAATCTATACTCGATGTTAACAAAGTTCTCTTCTTCAGAAACGATTACCTTGCCATTGCCAGTCTACATTTTATATCCTCTCTACTTCGACCATCATCAGTTATTTTGCTCCCCAAATAGCAAAACTCCTTTACTACTTTAAGCGTCTCATTTCCTAATCTGATTCCCTCAGCATCACCCGATTTAATTTGACTACATTCCATTATCCTCGTTTTGCTTTTGTTGATGTTCATCTTATATCCTCCTTTCAATACACTGTCCATTCCGTTCAACTGCTCTTCCAAGTCCTTTGCTGTCTCTGACAGAATTACAATGTCATCGGCGAACCTCAAAGTTTTTACTTCTTCTCCATGAATTTTAATACCTACTCCGAATTTTTCTTTTGTTTCCTTTACTGCTTGCTCAAAATACAGATTGAATAACATATGTATGCGCAATATTTTACATTTATTTACGTTCAGGGTCAACTGCCAGAGCCTGCACCATTCATCAATTCTCTGCAGGTCGTTACGCAAATTCTTACTATCTTCTGGCGTTGCTACTTTGGTATACACAACTGCATCATCTGGGAGCATCCGACGCTTTCTACTACATCGTTTATACAGTATATATTGTAAACAGCAACGGTCCTATCACACTTCCCTGTGGTACTCCGGATATTATTTTTACATCTGTCGATTTTGTTCCGTTATGAGCGACGTGTTGAGTTCCACCTGCAAGAAAGTCTTGAATCCAATCGCAGGTCTGCTCCGAAATTCTGTAAGCTAGTATTTTTGTTTTCATTAAACGGCAACGCGGGACGGTGTCAGATGCCTGACTGAAGTCAAGCAACACGGCATCAACCTGAGTGCCGTTGTCCAATGCGCTGTGGACCTCATGGAGGAACAGAGCGAGCTGAATTTCGCAGGATCATCGGTTGCGAAATTTTTTTACAGAGGAGATGTTCATTTTCCAAAAACTTCATAATTCTTGGATATAAAACATGTTCCATAATTCTACAACAGATCAACGTCAACGATATAGGTCTATAGTTGTGTGGATCTGTCTTACGACCTTTTTCAAAAACGAGAATGACCTACGCTTTTTTTCAGTCGTTAGGTATCTTTCGTTGCTCTACGATAAATTAGTGGTAGAAGGGGAGCAAGCTCTTTCGCATAGTCTTTATAAAATCTTATAGGTATCTCATCTGGTCCTGATGCCTTTATTCTTGGACTGTAGTTGAAGCACACTTCTTATGAATTATTAGATGCTGTATTCCACTACTGGCCATTAAAATTGCTGAACCAAGAAGAAATGCAGATTGGACAAATATATTATACTAGAACTGACATGTGATTACATTTTCACGCAATTTGGGTCCATAGATCCTGAGAAACCAGTACACAGAACAACCACCTTTGGCCGTAATAACGGCCTTGATACGCCTGGCCATTGAGTCAAAGAGAGTTTGGATGGCGTGTACAGGTACAGCTTCAACACAATACCACAGTTCATCAAGAGTAGAGAGTGGCGTATTGTCACGAGCCAGTTGCTCGGCCACCATTGACCAGACGTCTTCAGTTGGTGAGAGATCTGGAGAATGTACTGGCGAGGGCAGCAGTCGAACATTTTCTGTATCCAGAAAGGCCCGTTCAGGATCTGCAACATGCGGTCGTGCATTATCCTGCTGAAATGTAGGGTTTCGCAGGGATCGAATAAAGGGTAGCGCCACGGGTCGTAACACATCTGAAATGTAATGTCCACTGTTCAAAGTGCCGTCAATGCGAACAAGAGGTGACCGAGGCGTGTAACCAATGGCACACCGTACCATCACGCCTGGTGATACGCCAGTATGGCGATGACGAATACACGCTTCCAATGTGCCTTCACCGCGATGTCGCCAAACACGGATGCGACCATCATGATGCTGTAAACAGAACCTGGATTCATCCGAAAAAATGACGTTTTGCCATTCGTGCACCCAGGTTCGTCATTGAGTACACCATCGCAGGCACTCTTGTCTGTGATGCAGCGTCAAGGGTAACCGCAGCCGTGGTGTCCGAGCTGATAGTCCATGCTGCTGCAAACGTCGTCGAACTGTTCGTGCAGACGGTTGTTGTCTTGCAAACGTCCCCATCTGTTGAGTCAAGGATCGAGACATGGCTGCACGCTCCGTTACAGCCATGCGTATAAGATGCCTGTCATCTCGACTGCTAGTGATACGAGGCCGTTGGGATCCAGCACGGCGTTCCTTATTACCCTCCTGAACCCACCGATTCCATATTCTGCTAACAGTCATTGGATCTCGACCAACGCGAGCAGCAATGTCGCGATACGATAAACCGCAATCGCGATAGGCTACAATCCGACCTCTATCAAAGTCGGAAACGTGATGGTACGCATTTCTCCTCCTTCACAACAACGTTTCACCAGGTAACACCGGTCAACTACTGTTTGCGTATGAGAAATCGGTTGGAAACTTTCCTCATGTCAGCACGTTGTAGGTGTCGCCACCGGCGCCAACCTTGTGTGAATGGTCTGAAAAGCTTATCGTTTGCATATCGCAGCGTCTTCTTCCTGTCGGTTAAATTTCGCGGCTGTAGCGCGTCATCTTGGTGGTGCAGCAATTTTAATGGCCAGTAGTGTGGCTACGCCAGTTGTGCTGAAACTGCTTCTAAATGAACGCGTTCTTTTGCAATACCGGTTTGCTAGACGCACCTGCCCTATATATCTTACGCTTGCGTCGGACGCGTAAGCTGAATAGCAACTGTCGAATAGACCCGCGCGGGAAAAAGATAGTGCCGAGTCGTGAACTCGAACCGAAGCTTAAAACGATAAAAAGTATGACCGGAGAAGGCGGCGAGAGAAAGGATGCAAATGTGTGGCGAATGGCGAGAGTAGTAAAAGCGAGGGAAAAAGTTTTATTTGTCCTGCGCGCGGGGACATTCAGCACGGACTGTGCGCCGGTATGACGGGGCCGGGCAGCTTCGGGCGGCGCAGCAGAAATGCTGGCCCGGTGAGTGGTGGGGGGTGCTGTATACAGTGGCGCGCACCACTTGAGCCATCGGCGCGTCTGAAAGCCGGCAGAGTTTGCAAGGCGGGCGCCATCTGCTGCCGACGCCACTGTGCGTGGGAAAGGGGAAGGGGGCGGGGGAGACAGATGCGTATCTCTATACGCGTGCACGCGTGTGTGTGAGTAGGGGAGAGAAAAAAAGGAAAGATGGCGTGGGGCGCGCGATGTGTATAAAATAAGAAAAAAAGTGGGAGGTACCTGAAACCGCGCACAGCTCGATGTGGGAAAGACAGCTTGCGGCGGGGATAATAACAAGTCCATCTCTCTCGCTCTCTTTCTCTCCGTCTGGAGCCAACCACCGGTGCCTCGACTACACACGCAACGGCAGTCCCTGCCCCCTAAACAGAATATGCCATTATCGAAATTGACAATTTCTGATCCACCACCTCAACTCGCCTCTCCGCCCGCCCCTTTAGCATTATCTTCTATCCGCTTCCAACCCCTCCTACCCCTCACCCCTCCCATTTGGGCCTACTACGAGACATCCACTCATTCCTTTCGTCCGACCAGCCTGAAGCAGTGAAGGGCAACGACTTCTTCTTCTTTTTTTTTCGCGAGGAACCCAACGAAAACTCTATTCCACCCCCTCTTTGCCCGTGCGGTGCAGTGCCGCAGTGCGTGCCGCTTGTTTTGTAAGGAGCCGAGTGACTTTTCCGTAGTTACTCCGCGGGATAGTACAGGGCAGGGGAGGCTGCTCACCTCGAGTTCGAATCCCATCACCGCACAAGGTTTTGTTTACGTTTTGCCCCTTCCCTCCCTTTCATTCACACCTGATCTATTGAGGCGATCCACTTATCAACACGAGCCAGCGCTCGTTTTTTTCTTTTTTCGTCAAATAATGTTATGTTTCCCTCTCAGGAACCTACGGCAACGGTACTACTGTGGTGAGAAAATACGTACGTCGTTCAGTCTCGTACGGAGACTCGCACACACGCTGTCCTCTAGCAACGTTCACACTTACGCAGAAATTTACTACTCTTCGTGGAGTATTTTTATTTAATCGTGTCAGAAGCATCGTACATAAAATCAGAATAATTAACACATACATATCAAGTATACAGGGTGAGTCACCTAACGTTACCGCTGGATATATTTCGTAAACCACAGCAAATACTGACGAACCGATTCCACAGACCGAACGTGAGGAGAGGGGCTAGTGTAATTGGTTAATACAAACCACAAAAAAATGCACGGAAGTATGTTTTTTAACACAAACCTACGTTTTTTTAAATGGAACCCCGTTAGTTTTGTTAGCACATCTGAACATATAAACAAATACGTAATCAGTGCCGTTTGTTGCATTGTAAAATGTTAATTACATCCGGAGATATTGTAACCTAAAGTTGACGCTTGAGTACCACTCCTCCGCTGTTTGATCGTGTGTATCGGAGAGCACCGAATTACGTAGGGATCCAAAGGGAACGGTGATGGACCTTAGGTACAGAAGAGACTCGAACAGCACATTACGTCCACATGCTAACACCTTTTTATTGGTCTTTTTCACTGACGCACATGTACATTACCATGTGGGGTGAGGTACACGTACACACGTGGTTTCCGTTTCAATTACGGAGTGGAATAGGGTGTGACCCGACATGTCAGGCCAATAGATGTTCAATATGGTGGCCATCATTTGCTGCACACAATTGCAATCTCTGGCGTAATGAATGTCGTACACGCCGCAGTACATCTGGTGTAATGTCGCCGCAGGCTGCCACAATACGTTGTTTCATATCCTCTGGGGTTGTAGGCACAACACGGTACACATTCTCCTTTAACGTATCCCACAGAAAGAAGTCCAGAGGTGTAAGATCAGGAGGACGGGCTGGCCAATTTATGCCCGTGTTTGTTACAACACGCAACTGAACGTCGGAGGTTTCAAGCGTCAACTTTAGGTTACAATATCTCCCGATGTAATTAACATTTTACAATGCAACAAACGGCACTGATTACGTATTTGTTTATATGTTCAGATGTGCTAACAAAACTAACGTGGTTCCACTTAAAAAAACGCATCTTTGTGTTAAAAAACATACTTCCGTGCATTTTTGTATGGTTTGTATTAACCAATTACACTAGCCCCTCTCCTCACGTTCGGTCTGTGGAATCTATTCGTCAGTATTTGATGTGGTTCACGAAATATATCCAGCGGTAACGTTAGGTGACTCACCCTGTATAACAAATACAAAAAGAGTATAAAAGTATACAGATATATAAGCAAGGTCAAGTAGTTTTTTTATTTTATGAAGTCCAGAACCTGGCCACGTCAAGCGCTTCCGGGGTGGCATTCATCAAATCCTTTATGGTGCAGGTGCTTGGGCACAGCACACACTGCGTGAGGTGGATGGTGGTTTGAGTGTGTCCACAGTCCCCATTTGAGCATATTCTCTTTGGATCGTGTGACACCAGAGCGCAGCCTAATAAGAGATTTCCATATCGTCCGTCCTTCTATATGGCCGGGAGGGAGTTCTTCGTTTGGGACTAACCGTTCCCCGAGGTGCGCGTCTTCTTCTCGCCACATTGCCAGCCTCACTTGCTGCGGTGTCCCGACGATTTTTTCTGCTGTGTGCAGGAAGCTTTTTCTTGATTTTAGTCGACGGCGGGCTGGCTGGTGTTTGTACAGCGGGTGGGCTGGTGAGGTCAACGCCTTTGCCTTTTCCTTCCTGGCCGCTACTTTCCTTCTAATATCTGGTGGGGCCACGCCTGCCAGGTTGGTTGGTTGGTTGGTTGGTTGGGGAAAGAGACCAGACAGCGTGGTCATCGGTCTCATCGAATTAGGGGAGGATGGGGAAGGAAGTCGGCCGTGCTCTTTCAGAGGAACCATCCCGGCATTTGCCTGGAGCGATTTAGGGAAATCACGGAAAACCTAAATCAGGATGGCCGGACGCGGGATTGAACCGTCGTCCTCCCGAATGCGAGTCCAGTGTCTAGCCACTGCGCCACCTCGCTCGGTTATACGCCTGCCAGGGAGTACGGTTTATCAGTCGGCGTTGGTCTCAGACAGCCTGTGACGATGCGGTAGGATTCATTAAGCGTTATGTCCACTTGCTTGGCGTGGCTAGAATTCTATCACACTGGGCACGCATACTCCGCTGTTGAATAGCACAAAGCAACAGCTGTGGTTCTCACTATTCCAGGCTGTGCCGCCCCCCCCCCCCCCCCCCCCCCCCCCCCCCCCGCCGACATGTAGTGCCCGTTACTTTGCGTACAATGTTGTATCTCGCGGCTACTTTGTGTTTAGTGTTCATGCAGCGCTTTTTATAAGTGAGTGCTCTATCCAGGGTGACGCCTAAGTATTTTGGTGTTTCGCAATGTTCCCAGTTAAGTTGTAGTTTTCTTGCAGATTGTCTGTTCTTTAGGTGGAAGACGCAGGTTTGGGTTTTCCCTGGGTTGGGTTTGAGATGGTTCCCCATATAGTAGGTGGCAAGCTGTTCGAGGGCTTCTGACAGATTCTGTTCAACAGTTTCAAAGCTGTCTGCTTGAGCGGTAATGGCTCAGCCATCTGCGTATATGAAGCTTTCGGTGCCTTGGGGGAGGGGCTGGTCATTAGTATATATATTAAAAAGTGTTGGGGCCAGTACGCTTCCTTGGGGAGGGGGAGGCCATTTTTCAGTATCCTCCACCGGCTACTCTGTCCCTGAAAATCGTGGAGTAACGGGAACCTCTAAAAAGAATGTCCTCTCGAAAAGCACATCACGGAGTGTTCGAGAAGTAACGGTAACTTTAGTCTATTCCTTTCTGAATGATGAACTCTACGACGGTGGTAAAAACAGCTGACGATCTGCGTCGAACCAGCAACCAGTCTCTGTAAAATCTTTTATTTTCCCTGACAGCGAGCATTTGACTCTAGGATAATGAGCTGGTGGGTCCTTACGGGGACTCTCTATTTTATGTAGACAATTGATGCTCGCAGGGATAATGGAGCTGGTGAAAATATCTGGAATTACGTAGAGCTAGGGGTGTAAATGTGGAAGCGTGTGCGTAATGTGGAAACGTCTAGTATCTGACCTGCAGAGTGCTGCACTCTGCTGCAATAGTTCCTATTTGTCACGGTAGAGGGTTGGCAGTCAGTTGAGCTACAGACACCGTGACAGTGATGCAAATTTACGTTTGCGCATTTTCTAAACCTTTTTCGAGGTAAGTTGTGGTATTATATATATCTACATACTTTGTAGTTATCTTACTTTACGTCTGATAGCTTATAAAGGGAGGTTCATAGAAGGTTCTAACAGTCCTTTGTCAAGCTTAAATGGCTAGTTGCTTGATGTAATCTACCGAAATTTAAAATGGTCATCGTGCAGGTAATGTGGAAGCATACATACGAGGGCATTGTGGAAACGTTTCCACAATACCAACATCAAATACATTACTTCTAATACGTTTTGCGTCTTTTTCTAGATGCCACGAAAGCTAACTGATCGGAAACCAAGAGCTATTGTGAAGAAGTGGGATGCTGAAAACATGATTAAGGCTATAATGGCCTTAAGGGGAAAGCAGGTGGGGTTAAGAAGAGCAGTAAAAGCTCTCAGTGTACCTCAGACGACACTTCAAAGGTTTGTGCATAGTGATATGTCACCTGAAGAATGCGCTTGTTTGAGACTTGGATGTAAGCCTGTTCTGCCTGATGCTATTGAGAAACAGTTGGAACAGTATCTCATTGAAATGGATAATCGCTTCTATGGCCTTACCAGATTAGATGTCAAGAGGATGGCATATCAGCTAGCGGAAAGAAATAATATTAATCATCCTTTTACTTCTGTGGTGTGCGTACTGTAAGACCTTCAGTACACACACCATCAGATTATTTGACTTGTCGCTCTAACGAAGTAGGCGAGTGTCAGCAATATGTCTCGTGGTCTTATCGTGGCGTGCTTATCTTCTGCTGTTAGGTCAGACGATAGAAATGCCACTTGCACGCTTAGAGTAGCAAATTGACGGTGACTAACTTTAAACAGAACTTGATTAACTTTCACACACATTTATTAAAATAATAACAAGCATAAAACTTACCTTGATTCTGGATGCTATTTACGATTGACAATCCGAAGTTCCTTAGGTCTTGGTACGTCAATCTTATTCTCACATATATCTCTGATACTTGACAAAAGTGTCTATACATTTATCTTCATGGTTATGTACAGGAATATGGTAATCTTATTAGGCACAGACTGAAACTTGACTATAGACTGGTATAGACAAATGTAGAACTCGTACAGACTGGTACAGACTAATGCAGACTGGTACAGACTGGTGCAGACAAATGCAGACTGACTAATCGGAGGTCTGTACACTCGTTATAATACCTTGCGCGTTCATATATCACTGCGCGAGTGTGACCCATGAGGAGGAAAGGTTCTACATTAGCAGCAATCTAATTGGCTGCGTTACATATTAATATGCGGATTGGCGGAAGCAGAATTTGGTCCGTCTCAAAGGCAGCGCCATCTCGTAGTGCAGAGACGGACGAGCGCTGCGCCTACGCTGTTGTGCTTAGCGGGGAGCGCTCTAGTGGGAAAGTTGTGTACGCGCTGACTACGTGGAACTATGAACAAAACAACTTCAAATGCTGCAGGCAGAGCTTGGTTTGACCTTTTTCTTAGACGACACAGAAATAAACTCACAATCTACAAACCTATGGCGACCTCACTGTCGAGAGCAAACGGGTTCAACAAAGAAGCTGTAGACAAGTTTTTTGACATTTTGGAAGCTGCGTACAGTAAAGACTCCTATAGTGCTGATCGTGTGTACAATGTGGACGAGACTGGGCTCTCTGTCGTCCAGAGCAGAATACCACATGTAATTGGACTGAAGGGTAAAGGTCAAGCAGGTGCCCTCACATCAGCAGAGCGAGGATCCCTGGTGACTGTCCTATGCTGTATGAGTGCTGGCGGTACTTTCATACCACCAATGATGATCTTCCCCAGGAAGAACCGGACTGATGCTCTACTGAAAGGAGCACCACCTGGAACAATTGGTAAATGCCATCCTTCAGGCTGGATTCAAACTGAGCTGCGAGTGGTTGGACCACTTCATTTCTAAGGCACATCCCTCAAAAGAATCTCCTGTGTTGTTAATTCTTGATGAGCATAACAGTCATGGCAGAAACCTTCAAGTTATAGAACATGCAAGGGAGAAACATGTTACAATCGTGAGCATCCCTCCTCACACCTCGCGTAAAACTCAGCCACTTGATAAGACCTAACTCTAAAAAGCTATAACGCTGAGTATGTTCGCCAATGGTTGTGGCACAGCAGTCGGCCCTTAGGACCATATGACATATCTGAGTTGTTTGCAAAAGCCTACCTAAAGTGCCAGACTGGCTCTATTGCTCCAAAAGGATTTCTGGAGACTGGAATTTTCCTATGTGACAGGACTGTTTTTCCAGAAATCGACTTTATAGCTGCCACGTCGGCTTTAGATGAGGCCAGAAGTCTGAGAGGAACTTGTGAGAATCCAGCATCTCCAGGTGGAAGCAATGACCTCAGACAAGAAGACTCTCAGAACGCATTCAGACCTGTGACAACTGACAGCCCAAGTGAAGATGGCCAAAGAGAAAGCAGAAGGTCAACATCGCTGTCCAATACCTCATCAAACACGTGTGTGTCTCCACAAGGTATCGTGGCAATCCATCCTCTAGAGATGACGGTTTCCAACAGAGGTCGTAAGCCAGGTTCATCAGCTGTTTTGACATCATCGCCTCATACAACAAACCTGGAAGACTCCTTACTGAAGAGGAAACAGAAGCTTCCTAAGGCACCTGCCAAAAGCAAGAAAAACGTGAAGCTCCTCCTAGAAAACCGTGCAAAAAACGATTTAGGTTATATGAGGATTCAGATTAAGAGCCGAATGCACCAACTGTCTCTTCAGGCGAGTCAGATTTGGATCTCCCAGTTGGGGAAGAAAAACCTACTGAAGAAGATGCCATTTGTATTTTTTGTGGAGGCGCTTTTTCCAAAGATGTTCGAGGAGAATTGTGGATTAAGCGTGTAGTGTGTGAGGAGTGGAGTCACTCTTTGTGTGCCGGAAATGAAGGAGATATTTACATATGCGATTTTTGCAAGTGAACTTCGCTTATGAAGCATTTTTCTATTACAGTTGCGTTTAAAAATATTTTTGTGTAATTTAAATGTAATATAAAATAAAATAGTTTCTAACATTTTTAATAGTTTTCGTTTGAAGTAGTCAGGTTCTCACAGTTGTAAGGTGTTTCCACATTACCCGCACTTCTTGAAAAATTAATGAGTTGTTGTGCAAGCATAAGAGGTTTTTTAATTTTAACATATTTAGTTCTTGTGTTTCATAATATCACATTCATTGCTAAAACATTATGAATTAGCTTTGGCTAAATTTTGAAGCTGAAAGAGAAGTAAACATTTCTTTTATACAGCAAAAACAAACTACCTCTAAATACTGCACTCCTGTTCAATGCTTACTACCAGATTCGACCTCGTATTCACGCACATTCGGTTTTTCCCCATTAGCAAAAGTGTATAAAACGAACATCTCCTCGTGCACTTCACAGTGTATACGAACCGGAAACCTTTTAACAGTTTCTACCTGCCAGTTGGGTTGGGTTGGGTTGTTTGGGGGAGGAGACCAGACAGCGAGGTCATCGGTCTCATCGGATTAGGGAAGGACGGGGAAGGAAGTCGGCCGTGCCCTTTCAAAGGAACCATCCCGGCATTTGTCTGCAGCGATTTAGGAAAATCACGGAAAACCTAAATCAGGATGGCCGGACGCGGGATTGAACCGTCGTCCTCCCGAATGCGAGTCCAGTGTGCTAGCCACTTACCTGCCAGTAACACGTAATTACAAATGCAGTTGTGTTATCGGTAGCTAAAATTTCAGTCTCCCAGTGGGCTTAGTTTAGGTACAAGTTCCATTTAAATTCTACAACACAGTTCTGCAATACTCTGCAGATTTTATTTCTATATGGATAACTGTCTCAAGTCAATCGCGTACAGTGCCAATATGTTCCAAAAAGCCGCGCGCGAAAATGTGAATTTTCGAGCGGTCGTATCTCTGATTCTGTTGATCACAGAGGCACGAAGTTGGTAGGCGTTTGTACACCTATCGGAAGAACAGCCGTACTGCAGCTATGCTACAGTACAGAAATCAAAATTTCAACAGTACACTCTTCCTACAGCTCAGGCAAATGCAGCAAATCGGTTCTTTTGCACTCGGTGTAGCCCTTCGCTCACAGGCGGTTCATAAGAAAACCCCGAAAAACCATGGTATTTGTCTACCAATAGGTCTAGTATCAGTTCTGGGGATGGCCGCTTCTATAATTTCTTTTCATGGCGAATCGTCGAAATTTTAACGAAATTTTTATCTTCTTATTATAATGTTCTCGAAGAAGCTTGAATTTTAAAAAGGTTTGCAGGAGAGTTTCTGTGAAGTTTGGAAAGTGGGAGACGAGGTACTGACGGAAGTAATGCTGTGAGGACGGTGCGTGAGTCGATCTTGGGTAGCTCAGTTGGTAGAGCACTTGCCCGCAAAAGGCAAAGATCCCGAGTTAGAGTCTCGGTCCGACACACAGTTTTAATCTGCCAGGAAGTTTCATATCAGCGCACACGCCGCTGCAGAGTGAAAATTTCGTTCTGTAACATTTTTTTTAGACCGTTATCCGTTACCGAGAACTAGACGTTCGAAATTACAGCACTTATGCGTGTAAAATGTGCACGTAATATCGGGTCTGAGGCGTAAATGTAGAGGGTGACACAGGATAACGGGAATGTTTGAAATGAGTAGTGGCAGTCACGGGCAGATGGCAGCACTGCGGGTTCGTGACAGCGTGTAAACAGTCCGCCATTTCAGTAACCATCGGTCAGTGGAACGGACAACGCACGTTAGCCATAAAAATATTTTGTAAAAACTATTTAAAAAAATGGCTCTGAGCACTATGGGACTCAACTGCTGAGGTCATTAGTCCCCTAGAACTTAGAACTAGTTAAACCTAACTAACCTAAGGACATCACAAACATCCATGCCCGAGGCAGGATTCGAACCTGCGACCGTAGCGGTCTTGCGGTTCCAGACTGCAGCGCCTTTAACCGCACGGCCACTTCGGCCGGCAAAAAAACTATTTAGTTTGGTAGCGGCGCAGAGGGAGTTTCGACGTTTTTATAATTTAGCACGTCATGATGCTGTTCCTTCGAAACACGCGGTAAAACTTAGCATTAGTAACTTTAAAGAGACTGGATCTGTCCTTAAGAAGAAACCAACGGGACGACCGAGAGGTCTTCGTTCTCCAGCGAACACTGATGTACGCGAGTCTGTCTTACGGAGCCCATAACGTTCAATTCTTAAGCAAGCTGCAGTGGTTGGAATGTCGCGGGAGAGTGCTCGCAGAATTCTTCATCTTGATTTAAAGTTTCATCTGTACAAACTACAGATGGTGCAACAATTCAAGGACAATGACTACCAGTTACGATTACGATTCTGTCAACAAATTACAACAAAAATAAACAATGACGATGAATTTCTAAACGAGTTGTGGATGTCAGGTGAGGCACATTTTCATCTCACAGGTTATTTGAATAAACAGAACTACCGTTACTGGGCAAACAAAAATCCTAATGACGTTCATGAGCGCCCTTTACACGCTAGTAAAGTGACAGTATATCGTGCTTCATAACATGAGATTACCGAACGGAATTTTTTCGCAAATGAACAGGGAAACACAATAACTGTCAATGCCAATCGTTATGTGGAGATGTTACGAACTTTCGTTACACCTGCATTGAACAACTTTCGAAACGTTCAAGAAGCCTGGTTTCAATAGGACGGAGCTACATCACACACTGCACGACAATCAGTGACATATGTGCGACAATTGTTTGGCAACTGTGTGATGTCACGATTCGCTAACAGTCCCTGGCCCCCTCGATTACTAGATTTATCCGTTTGTGATTTTTTCTTGTGGGGCTCCATCAAGAGCAAAGTCTACACGACTCGACCAAGAACTGTGGATGAGTTAAAACAGAGAATTCGGGATGCAATTCACAGTATCCCAGCTGAGATGTTGCAGTGGTCAATGTGCAACGGCAACGGCAGATTTCACCAATGTATTCCTACACGAGTACGCCATCTAGAAGATGTAATTTCTAAAAAATGATGAATGCCATCAATGTTTCGTAAATGACAAAGCTGTAAAGTTTCAATTACTATGAATTGAATTTCTTACCTTCATCATTTCTAGTTTTATTGGATTGTGGAAATGTTCCTTTTTTTCTGTGCCACCCTGTACGAGGTGCATTCAAGTTCTAAGGCCTCCGATTTTTTTTCTCCGGACTGGAAAGAGATAGAAACGTGCGCATTGTTTTAAAATGAGGCCTCGTTCATTGTCAATACGTCCCAGAGATGGCAGCACCGTATGGCAGATGGAATTTTACCGCCAGCGGCGAGAATGAGAACTGTTTTAAATACTTAAAATGGCGACGTATTCCTTACTTGAACAGCGTGCAATCATTCGTTTTCTGAATTTGCGTGGTGTGAAACCAATTGATATACCGAAACAACCTCGGGCTCGCACAAGCCGGTCTGACGACATGATCGAGAAAGTGGAGAGAATTGTTTTGGGAGATCGCCGAATGACTGTTGAACAGATCACCTCCAGAGTTGGCATTTCTGTGGGTTCTATGCACACAATCCTGCATGACGACCTGAAAATGAGAAAAGTGTCATCCAGGTGGGTGCCACGAATGCTGACGGATGACCACATGGCTGCCCGTCTGGCATGTTGCCAAGCAATGTTGACGTGCAACGACAGCATGAATGGGACTTTCTTTTCGTCGGATGTGACAATGGATGAGACGTGGATGCCATTGTTCAATCCAGAAACAAAGCGCCAGTCAGCTCAATGGAAGCATACAGATTCACCGCCACCAAAAAAATTTCGGGTAACCGCCAGTGCTGAAAAAATGATGGTGTCCATGTTCTGGGACAGCGAGGGCGTAATCCTTACCCATTGCGTTCCAAAGGGCACTACGGTAACAGGTGCATCCTACGAAAATGTTTTGAAGAACAAATTCCTTCCTGCACTGCAACAAAAACGTCCAGGAAGGGCTGAGCGTGTACTGTTTCACCAAGACAACGCACCCGCACATCGAGCTAACGTTACGCGACAGTTTCTTCGTGATAACAACTTTGAAGTGATTCCTCATGCTCCCTACTCACCTGACCTGGCTCCTAGTGACTTTTGGCTTTTTCCAACAATGAAAGACACTCTCCGTGGCCGCACATTCACCAGCCGTGCTGCTATTGCCTCAGCGATTTTCCAGTGGTCAAAACAGACTCCTAAAGAAGCCTTCGCCGCTGCCATGGAATCATGGCGCCAGCGTTGTGAAAAATGTGTACGTCTGCAGGGCGATTACGTCGAGAAGTAACGCCAGTTTCATCGATTTCGGGTGAGTAGTTAATTGGAAAAAAAATCGGAGGCCTTAGAACTTGAATGCACCTCGTAGTTTTAAATGACGCATAAACACGTGGCAACGGTTCCAGAATCATCGCAAGGGTTCTGTGGACACCATACTTTTTTCAGCACCATTTTCACACCAGTAAAACTTTATGACGGGCTGTCTATGTATAATGTGCAATTCGCGCTTATACAGGCTCTCTCGACCTGGAAATTGTACGATAGTGGCGCCTGACGGCATAAACACCTTACAAAAATATTTTGTCATACTAAATTCATTGTGCTTGCAAAGAAAACGCCGTATTTTCTTGTATCTGTAGGTGTAGCTTAAAACTGTTCTATAATTTTACTTATAACAGTGTAAACGTAGCTTGCGTTGGATGGTAGACGATTGTATGTTAACCTTATATCATGTTTACGTATGTTCTGTTTATTTGTGTCACAGTACATACGAGGTGTGTTCAAAAAGTAAAGTGACTTTATATTTTTATAAAAAAATATTTATTCGTCAATATTCATGTCCCCTTCAGAGCAATTCCCTTCCAATCGTCGAAGCACTTTTTGGCACAGCCTTGAGTACTTCCAGCTATGTTGTTTTTATTTCCTCAATCGTTGAAAATCTTCGTCCTATCATAGGTCTCCTCAGCTCTGGGAACACAAAACAATCGCAGGGGGCCAAATCCGGTGACTATGACGGCTGATGCATGATTGTCGTGAATGAACAGGTGCATTGTCGTGATGCAAAAGCCATGAATTGTTTTTCCACAATTCCAGACGTCTTCTCGCAAACGGCGCATAATGTCAAGATAATACTCTTTATTGACCGTACGATCTTGAGGCAAAAATTCATGATGCGCTACGTCACGGTAACTGAAAAAAAAGTGAGCAAAACTTTGACATTTGATCGATCTTGGCGAGCTTTCTTCGGTCTTGGCTGTACGGGATGCTTCAATTGGGACGATTGGGCTTTGGTTTCGACGTCATAACCGTAAACTCATGTTTTGTCACCAAATGAGTATCATCACTGACGTCATTCAAGAGCTCCTGAGTGATGCTCTTGCGACGGGTCTTCTGATAAAAATTGAGAACTTTTGGAACAAACTTCGCTGACACACGTCTCATGCCCAAAACATCCGAAAAAATTGCATGACACGAGCCGACCGATATGCCCACATCCTCAGCGACTTCTCTTACGGCAATTCGACGATTTTCCCAAACAATTTTCTTCACAGCTTCGACGTTATCATTTGTTGTTGATGTGCTGGGGCGACTAGAGCGAGTTTCGTCATTGGCATCTTCTCGGTCACGTTGGAAAAGCTTGTACCACTTGTAAACAGTTTTTGTTTGTACTTAGAGCAGACTCACCGTATGCCACTGTCAACATTTCAAGTGTTTTAGAGCTCTTGATTCCATTTTTCACACCAAATTTGACGCAAATTCTTCACTCCATTTTTTATAATAATTGAAAATCGCTGAGTACACTTAAACACGTCTAATCTTTCTATCTGTTAAAAACGAACGGAGTAGTCTGTACACTTGATCTGTGCACATATGCTCGGCACATATGTACCAACTTAAAAAGAAAGAGATCGATTGCCGGCGCAATTTGAAACGTCATATTACTTATTGATCAACTCTCGTGAATGAGTCGAAGTATATAAACTGTTCGGAGTGAACTGACGTACACAGTTCGTTTTGTATAGGCACCACTCCCTGCTGCAACAGGAAGAAAAAGGCAACCAGCTGAAAAATGGTTCTGTCGCACCACAAAAAAGGCGAATTGTAAGTGGGGAAGCAGATGCTTCAGTAGTCATTCCGCGTTCCTCATCAATCTTTATGGCATGCGAATATATCCGCGCTTTTTCTGCGAGAAAGATTAGCAGAGAGAGAGGCGGTGTGTGAGAAAAAATGGTTCAAACGGTTCTGAGCACTATGGGACTTAACTTCTGAGGTCATCGCTCCCCTAGAACTTAGAACTACTTAAACCTAACTAACCTAAGGACATCACACACGTCCATGCCCGAGGCAGGATTCGAACCTGCGACTATAGCAGTCACGCGGTTCCGGACTGTAGCGCCTAGAACCGCTCGGCCACACGGCCGGCCGGTGTGTATGTGTGTGTGTGTGTGTGTGTGTGTGTGTGTGTGAGAGAGAGAGAGAGAGAGAGAGAGAGAGAGAGAGAGAGAGAGAGAGAGAGAGAGGTAGAGAGAGAGAGAGAGGAGACAGCGACGGTAAAAGAGAGGAAACGGCAGCGAAAAAGTGCGAGATGGATGAAGGCAATAGCAGCGGTAGCAAAAGAGAGAGAATACAGTGGGGCTTAAGAAGAGAGGTGAGTGGAGACCGCCATACATAGGGGGAACTTCAACACGAAAAAATTTCCCCACTTTCACCCGTGCCCTGTACCCACGTGTTAAGTTTCCCAGTCTAGGATTCAAAACCCCTAGCAGATCATCCTAAAGGATACGTGTGGAGAGGAGATAGTGATTGCTGAAGAGTGTGCTTTTAAGAGGATCATATTCCCCTTTAATGTGCTTCGATGGAACGAGTTTTCAGCTAGCTGGTAATGTACTTCGATAATCTAAAGTCGAATAAAGAAGATAAGAAACAAAAGACACGGAATTAAATATTTGAGGCGGTTTACTGTCAAAAATCCAAGAACTTACATTCCCAGAACGCTCGAGCAACAAATTGGTTCCTCCCACATCCTTACTAATAAAGGAAATAAACTTCAGGAATGAGGTCACGACCATTGTGAGTATTTTGTGAATAAATCCGTCTGGATCGCTTAATGTATAGCTACATTAGGAGCTTTGTTTCGGCTACTGCAAACGTCAGATCAAAAGTGCAAATTTGGATAACAGAGGTTCAGTGTCAGTAGCAATAAAACTTATGCTTAATCGGGGTGTCAACTCAGAGGTTTTATTGAAAGTGACACTGAAACTACTTTTACAAGTTCTGTGTTCTGATAGTGGCACGAGCCGAAACGACGTTATAAATGAAGAATCATATTAAGCGATCTAGGCTGTTTAATTCATGGAACATTCTCCCACGTAAGTGTGGCAGAATGACTAAAACGGGAATATCGGAGGCGTGTTGACAGCCATTCTTCCCAAACTCTTTCGTAAACGGAACATGAAAGAAGGCGAACAGAGCTATGCTTGAAGTTCCCTGTGCCACACACCGTGAGGCGGTACGCAGAGCATAAGTGAAAATGTAGGAATACGGAGAACATTGCGGCAAATCCAGCCCGGCATAAGTATCGGTTTTGACACCTGAGTAAAACGAGTGTACAGTTTTATGCTACGGTAGACTACTACAAGGTTTCCGAAAAACGCTGCTGCTGCCTACATATGTTGCGATGCCGATAAGGTATTTGTTATATAATTTAGATGATCTGACTGTTTATGAAAATACCTTGGAAAGACATAAAAGTTCAGTGTGCCCCTGCAGTGTCAAAATAGACTAAAAACTCGAACTTTTAACAATACGTTCATAGTCTTTTAGACGAGTAAAAAGAACAACAATCCTACAATATTCGAATATATTGTTCGTTGTATGCTGCTTGACCCAGTCACTTCGATTCAGCGTCTAAGATTAACGTTGCAACGCAATATGAAATGAAAGATTGACTTCGGTTTACTGGGAGAGTTCTAGGGTAACAGTAGCTCATCCCTTGTCGTTAAAGGGTCACACCAGTGTGACCCATTCTTGACTACTCGTCGTGTGTTTGGAGTCCCCTTTAGTTCGGGTAAAGGAAAACACAGAAGCAATTAATACGAGGTGCGGCTAGAAAAAAACCGGACTGATGCTGGAAAAAACATTTATTTACAATTATTTACAATTTCATGTTATCTCCTTCAATGTACTCTCCTCCTCGGTCTCTACACCGCTCCATACGAATTTTCCACTGTTCATAGCAATGCTGCAGATCATTTTCGCTAAGTCCATACATTACTTCCGTCGCTTTTTCTTTTACTGCTTCAACAGTCTCAAATCTAATTCCTTTCAAAGCAGACTTGACTTTAGGGAAAAGAAAAAAGGTCACAGGGGGCCAAATTAGGTGAGTAGGGTGGATGATCTAAGATGGGAATGTTGTGTTTTGCCAAAAACGTCTTCACTGACAACGCACTGTGAGCTGGGGCATTGTCTTGGTGAAGGATCCATGACTTTTTTCTCCACAAATCGTTCCGTTTTCTCCGTACTCGCTCACGTAGGGTAGCCAGGACGCTAATGTAGTAATGCTGATTCACTGTTTGTCCCTCTGGTATCCAATCAATGTGCACAATCCCTTTGATGTCAAAAAAAACAATCATCATTGCCTTGAATTTCGATTTTGACATTCGTGCTTTTTTTTGTCGTGGAGAACCAGGAGTTTTCCAATGCATCGATTGGCGTTTAGTTTCGGGATCGTAAGTAAAAAACCACGATTCATCGCAAGTAATAACATTTTGTAAGAAGGTGGGATCACTTTCAATGTTTTCCAGGATGTCAGAACAAATAATTCTTCGGCGTTCCTTCTGTTCAATTGTGAGACACTTTGGAACCATTTTTGAACACACTTTGTTCATGTTGAAACTTTCATGAAGAATCTGCCTAACACTTTCCTGGTCAACTCCTGTTAACTCAGACACTGCTCTGATTGTTAAACGGCGATCTTGTCGAACAAGTTTACCGATTTTTTCAATGTTTGCATCAATTTTTGCTGACAATGGTCTGCCAGTGCGAGTGTCATCACTGGTGTTTTCGCGGCCATCTTTAAATCGTTTAAACCACTCAAACACTTGTGTTCGCGATAAACAATCATCGCCGTACACTTGTTGTAACATTACAAACGTTTCACTTGCAGATTTTCCTAGTTTGAAACAAAATTTGATGTTAACACGCTGTTCTTTCTGTACACTCAACATTTTCCGACGCACAGACAAAACGTCAACTACTTAAAACAGACGCCACGGGCAGACTGAGTGCAGGAGGCAGATGAAACTCGAGCAGTAGGCGGAGCGAGAGTCACGTGACAGGCCACGCGACTTTCAGCCTTATTGCATTCGTTTTATTGTTTCACCAGTACTAGTCCGGTTTTTTTCTAGCCACACCTCGTATATCTGCTGCTAGATTTGTTACCAGTAGGTTCGGTCAACACAGCAGTATTAGGGAGATGCTCCGTGAACTCAAACGGGAGTTCCTGGAGGGAAAGGGGGTTCCTACAGCGAAACTTTCAGAAACTCTGCAAAATGATACATAGAAAATTAAGTGTGACAAAAAGAAACATTAACCAAGATGCCAACTGTTGTGACGTACAAAGGTTACTTGCGTAAAATTACATTGCGAGAAAGCAGTGGTCAGAATTTAGAGCTGCTATGCTCAAGTCAAAAACAAAATAAAACACGTTCCAGCCTTGTCACGTATGCCTAGCTGGGAACAACATAACACTGATCGGACCAGGGGTTCGCACTGCTGCCACGAAAACAACACAAACTGTGCCGCCTATCGAGCGCCCACTTGAAAAATTATAACAGAAATAACTGAAAAAAGACAGTTAATTACAAAAACAAATTACAAAGGAAGAGAGCTTAATGTACTTTTGAAAATAAACGGTAGTCAAGCAGATGAAGTATAAGAACCACCTATTAGGCTTTACAGAAATTACTACTACGTAAAGGTCAGAGTAATATAGAAAATTTATGCAAACAGCTGCTGAATCCAAAAAATATCTACATGAAGGTAACTATAGTGGTACACATCTATGAGATTCGGAGAAAATATATTTCGGAACCGCAGGCAGAAAAATACAGTAAAAACCAGAGGAATAAAAATTCGGAGAGTAGTGGATTAAAAACACCGAAAAAAGTTTTTGTTACGTAATTGTAACTTCTTTGAGGAACTTTACGTAAGTAACCTATGTACGCAATGACAGTTGTCATCTTGGTAAATTTTTTTTTCCTCTCTCTTACTTTGGCCGCGGTGGCCGAGCGGTTCTAGGCGCTTCAGTCCGGAACCGCGCTGCTCCTACGGTCGCAGGTTCGAATCCTGCCTCGGGCATGGATGTGTGTGATGTCCTTAGGTTAGTTAAGTTTAAGTAGTTCTAAGTCCAGGGCACTCATGACCTCAGATGTTAAATCCCATAGTGCTTAGAGCCATTTGAACCATCTCTCGCTTAATTTTCTACGTATTATTTTATAGGGTTTCTCAAAATTTCATCCTGATGAAGACACCCTTAGTAAGTGTCGAAATCTAGGTCAGCGTACCAAACAGTTATTTGCAGCCGGTTGGCTGTGTAATTTCTAGGTTTGAAAATTATATACGGTTGCTGAGAAACAGCCATTTTTAAGACTGTATTGTTGATAACGTTTAGAGCACCGGCATTTTCAGCTAACTGCTGAACGATTCCACAGCTGCCAACGAACATTTCGTATTCGAAAGGTGAAGACAAAGTAAGACAATGTATGGTTCATATGGAGACATGTAGCTAGTCTTTTTTCCCTCGCTCTGTTTCCGAGTGGAACAGGAAACAATATGACTAGTAATGGTAGAGGATACCCTTCACCATAGACTGTACAGTGGCTTGCACAGTATGTATATGGATATAAATGTTGATGTATTTAATGGTGAGATAACAGCTTTTCGAGGTGAGTGCCTTATTAAGCTGATCCATCGGGACTGAGACGGTCGCTTGGATAATCCGTATTGCTTCTCACGTCAGAGTGATAGCTCTGTTGCACGTGACGCGGGGTGTCAAACTGCCTCGGCACAGGCTACCGTAGGCTGCATTGTAATAAAGCAATAATTAATAAAAAATACGGCCGCTTTAAAATACAATGAAGTGCCAAAGAAACTGATATAGTCATGCGTATTAACATACAGAGATATGCAAACAGCGGTCGGCAACGTCAATATATGTCAATAAGTGTCTGGCACAGTTCTTAGATCGGTAACAGCGGCAATGGCAGGTTGTCAAGATTTACGTGACTTTGAACGTCGTGTTATAGTCGGCGCACGAGCGATGAGACACAGTATCTCCGACATACGACCACTTACGAGTGTACCGTGAATATTAGGAATCAGGTAAAATATCAATCTCCGACATCGCTGCGGCCGGAAAAAGATCCTGCAAGAACGCCACCAATGACGACTGAAGAGAATCGTTCAACGTGAGAGAAGTGCAACCCTTCCGCAAACTGCTGCAGGTTTTAGTGCTGGGACATTAACAACTGTCAGCGTGCGAACCATTAAACGAAATATCATCGACATGGGCTTTCGGAGGCAAAGGCCCACTTGTGTACCCTTGATGACTGCACGACACAAAACCTTACGCCTCACCTGAGCCACGCGAGCTAGCCTGCGGTCTCAGGCGCCTTGCCACGGTTCGCACGGGTCCCCTTGTCCGAGGTTTGAGTCCCCCCACGGGCATGGGTGTGCGTGTTGTCCTTAGCATAAGTTAGTTACAGTTAGATTAAGTAGTGTGTAAGCCCAGGAACCGATGACTTCAGCAGTTTGGTCCCATAGGAACTTAGCACAAATTTCCAAACTTGCCTCGCCAGGGTCCGTTAACACCGACATTGGACTGTTGACGACTGGAAAGATGTTTCAAATAACTACCGGGAATTCAGCCAGGTAACACTTTCAGCGACCGCCGATATTTCGGCGGGAGAACACCCCGCCATTTTCAAGGCAAACTGCAACGGACATGCGGCGTTCATGCAAATTTAATACCTCGGTTCTCCGACAGAAGCAGGAACGATAACACACACACACACACACACACACACACACACACACACACTGAACACTAGTGCCACCAAAGATGACCAAAGTCAGAGCTATCGATAGTGAGACTATGAATTCCCAGGTGAGACAGCATTGACTCTGTCCCTATGTTTTTTGACAAGGGAGAGAGCCGGATTCCAAACAGAGTTTAAACAGAAATCTCCATCCCTGTTAACGAGGTTGCTCGCTAATTTAATCTCAACTGCCTCCCTAATAACACTGTCCCAATAGCTGGACGTGCATGCCAATATCTCGGCGTAATTATATAACTAGTAGTTGTCACCATTCGGCTCAGCGTGAAGGGGTACTTCGTACCTTGGTACACAGGGCACATGTCGTTTCTGACGCTGAGACTTTGCCAGCTGAGCTGTCCCATCTTGATGTTACATTCCGTCAAAATGGTTATAGTGATAGACAGATTGAACGTGCGTTGCGCTATCGACCAACTGTACATCGGGTGATTGATGATAATTCTGAGTCAACACCTAAGTCTACTGCCTTTTTGCCTTACGTAGGGAACACGTCCAATAAGATCGGTCGTATTTTACGGAAATACGATGTGAAATGTGTTTTCCGACCTCCATCTAAAATTAGAGCACTTTTGAGTTCCGTTAAGGATGATCTTGGACTGCGTAAGGCGGGTGTATATCGTATTCCTTGTAGCTGCGGCATGGCATATATTGGTTAAACTATCAGGACCGTGGAGGACCGACGTACTGAGCATAAACGGCACACACGATTACAGCAGCCAAGTAGATCTGCTATTGCCGAACATTGCTTGGGTACTGGTCACCCCATGTTATATAATAACACCGAGATATTGGCATGCACGTCCAGCTATTGGGACAGTGTTATTAAGGAGGCAGTTGAGATTAAATTAGCGAGCAACCTCGTTAACAGGGATGGAGGTTTCTGTTTAAACT
Organism: Schistocerca americana; assembly: GCF_021461395.2. Lineage (NCBI taxonomy): Eukaryota > Metazoa > Arthropoda > Insecta > Orthoptera > Acrididae > Schistocerca > Schistocerca americana. Next base: position 50,705,001 of record NC_060127.1, read on the forward strand.
CTGTTTGGAATCCGGCTCTCTCCCTTGTCAAAAAACAGAGGAACAGAGTCAATGCTGCCTCACCTGCGAATTCATAGTCTCACTATCGATAGCTCTGACTTTGGTCATCTTTGGTGGCACTAGTGTTCAGTGTGTGTGTGTGTGTGTGTGTGTGTGTGTGTGTGTGTTATCGTTCCTGCTTCTGTCGGAGAACCGAGGTATTAAATAAATTTGCATGAACGCCGCATGTCCGTTGCAGTTTGCCTTGAAAATGGCGGGGTGTTCTCCCGCCGAAATATCGGCGGTCGCTGAAAGTGTTAGCTGGCTGAATTCCCGGAAGTTATTTGAAAGTTGTATACGCCAGGAGAAACTCTGGAAAGATGTTGCCTGATCGGACGAATCTCGTTTCATATTTTATCTGGATGATGGACGAGTACGGGTACGGAGACAACCACATGAATCCATGGACCCTGTATGTCAGCAGGGGACTGTTCAAGCTGGTGAAGGCTCTGTAGTGGTGTGGAGCGAGTGCAGTTGGAGTGTTGTCGCACCCCTGATACGTCTGATACGATTCCGACAGTTGACACCTACGTAAGCATCCTGTCTGATCACCTGCGTCCATGCATGTCCATTGTGCATTCCGACGGACTTGGGCAATTCCAGCAGAACAATGCGACACCCCGCACGTCCAGAATTGCTACAGAGCGGCTCCAGGAACACTCTTATGAGTTAGAACAGTTCCGCTGGCCACCAGACTCCCCAGATATGAACATTATTGAGCATATCTGGGATGCCTTACAACCTGCTGTTCCGAAGAGATGTCCACCCCCTCGTGCTCTTACAGATTTATGGACTGCCCTGCAGGATTCATGGAGTCAGTTCCCTCCAGCACTACTTCACACATTAGTCGAGTCCATGCCACGTCGTGTTGCGGCACTTATGCGTGCTCGCTGTGCCCTACACATTAGGCAGGTGAACCAGTTTCTTTGGCTCTTCAATGTGTATGAAATAAAACGTATATTACACTCCTGGAAATTGAAATAAGAACACCGTGAATTCATTGTCCCAGGAAGGGGAAACTTTATTGACACATTCCTGGGGTCAGATACATCACATGATCACACTGACAGCACCACAGGCACATAGACACAGGCAACAGAGCATGCACAATGTCGGCACTAGTACAGTGTATATCCACCTTTCGCAGCAATGCAGGCTGCTATTCTCCCATGGAGACGATCGTAGAGATGCTGGATGTAGTCCTGTGGAACGGCTTGCCATGCCATTTCCACCTGGCGCCTCAGTTGGACCAGCGTTCGTGCTGGACGTGCAGACCGCGTGAGACGACGCTTCATCCAGTCCCAAACATGCTCAATGGGGGACAGATCCGGAGATCTTGCTGGCCAGGGTAGTTGACTTACACCTTCTAGAGCACGTTGGGTGGCACGGGATACATGCGGACGTGCATTGTCCTGTTGGAACAGCAAGTTCCCTTGCCGGTCTAGGAATGGTAGAACGATGGGTTCGATGACGGTTTGGATGTACCGTGCACTATTCAGTGTCCCCTCGACGATCACCAGTGGTGTACGGCCAGTGTAGGAGATCGCTCCCCACACCATGATGCCGGGTGTTGGCCCTGTGTGCCTCGGTCGTATGCAGTCCTGATTGTGGCGCTCACCTGCACGGCGCCAAACACGCATACGACCATCATTGGCACCAAGGCAGAAGCGACTCTCATCGCTGAAGACGACACGTCTCCATTCGTCCCTTCATTCACGCCTGTCGCGACATCACTGGAGGCGGGCTGCACGATGTTGGGGCGTGAGCGGAAGACGGCCTAACGGTGTGCGGGACCGTAGCCCAGCTTCACGGAGACGGTTGCGAATGGTCCTCGCCGATACCCCAGGAGCAACAGTGTCCCTAATTTGCTGGGAAGTGGCGGTGCGGTCCCCTACGGCACTGCGTAGGATCCTACGGTCTTGGCGTGCATCCGTGCGTCGCTGCGGTCCGGTCCCAGGTCGACGGGCACGTGCACCTTCCGCCGACCACTGGCGACAACATCGATGTACTGTGGAGACCTCACTCCCCACGTGTTGAGCAATTCGGCGGTACGTCCACCCGGCCTCCCGCATGCCCACTATACGCCCTCGCTCAAAGTCCGTCAACTGCACATACGGTTCACGTCCACGCTGTCGCGGCATGCTACCAGTGTTAAAGACTGCGATGGTGCTCCGTATGCCACGGCAAACTGGCTGATACTGACGGCGGCGGTGCACAAATGCTGCGCAGCTAGCGCCATTCCACGGCCAACACCGCGGTTCCTGGTGTGTCCGCTGTGCCGTGCGTGTGATCATTGCTTGTACAGCCCTCTCGCAGTGTCCGGAGCAAGTATGGTGGGTCTGACACACCGGTGTCAATGTGTTCTTTTTTCCATTTCCAGGAGTGTAGTTACAAACTATGGCGTGCACATGTAATCGTCGCTACAGATATTCGGATTTAGGGTGTGACATGCTCGATATGCCTGTCATCATTGGCGATGATGTGGCGCAGACCAATAGCGAAATTCAGAATGACTCGCTAAAGTGTCGGAACATCGGTTCTGTCGATGACGTCTTGAATGGCTGTTTTTATTTCAGCAATGATTTTGGCGTTATTTCTGGACACTTTATCTTTAATGTAGCCACATAAAAAGGAATCGTATGAGTTCAGATATGGAGAACATGGCGGTCAATCGAGGCCCATGTTAGTGGTCTCCCGGTACTCCAGAGACAGAATGCGGTCACCGAAGTGCTCCTCCAGGACATCAAAGACTCTCCTGCCTCAATGGTGTCGAGCTCTCTCTTGCATGAACAACATCTTGTCGAAATCGGGGTCGCTTTGGATAATTGGGATGAAATCGTCTTCCAAAACCTTCACGTGCCATCAAGGAATATAGCACCGATTATTCCGTGACTGGACACTGCACACCACATAGTCACTCGTTGAGAGTGAAGAGAGGTTTTGATCGCGAAATGCCGATTCTCAGTCCTCCAAATGCGCCAATTGCTTATTGACGGACCCATCCACATGAAAGTGGGCTTCGTCGCTAAACCAAACCATACATGCGCATACCAATTCCCATCATGCCCCACGGCCAACAGTGCCTTTTGTGGCATCCTAACCTATACCGTTCAGAAGTTATGGCGATTTTATTTCATATAGTTCAAAAATTGTCACTCTGTAAGTTTGACGTAACACCTTCTCTGGCCTGGATGCATGGACTGATTCGATTGGGAAGGGTGTCATAAAGTCGTTGTAATCTTTCCAAAGGTAAGCGATGCTGTAACTGGTCCTTGACATCGTGGATTACGGAAATGGGGCGAAGTTGATGTCCGAGCTGGTGTCAGACAAGTTCCTTTGGGTGCAGATCTGTGGATCTTGCTGGGCACGGGAGTCCCCTAACATCACGCAGACAGGTCATAGGAACAAGAGCCATGAGTGGGACAGAGTTGCCGCGTTTGAAAACTAACACCACGATACTGCCTCATGAGGACGGAAAATATCAGTGACGTACCGTGAGATTTTCCTCAGTCACCACCAACCGCTTGTTGATCGAACCTACTGGTAACTAACCCAGCAGGCCGCCTATGATTTGCTTCGGTGTCTTCCTTCAATCTGTCCTGATGGGGATGCGAAACACTCGAGCAGTATTCGAAAATAGGTCGCACACTCGTTCTATGCGTGGGCTCCTTCGTAGATGATGTACACTCTGCTAAAACTCGCCCAATTAATTGAAGTTGACCATTCGCCCGCCTTCAGAAATCTTCGAGACACTCACATATCTGGGACTCTATTCCGCATGCTCGGATCTTCGTTAATAGTCCGTAATGGGGCGCTGTGCCAAAGGCTTTACGAAACTCTCTGAATGTGGAATCTGCCTGTTGCCCTCCGTGCGTGATTCGCAAGGTACTGTGCGAGAAAAGGGTTAATAGTTTCGCGCGAGCGATGCGTTCTAAATCCGTACTGATTTGTGGGCAGAGAAGCTGTCTGTCTCAACAAAATTTATTACATTCGAACTTCGAGTATGTTCAAGAATTCTGCAGCATGTCGATGTTAAGGATATGGGTCTGAAATTTTGCGGGTCCGTTGTTTTAGTTTTATTATATGCAGAAGCCACTTGTACCTTCTTCCAGTCGCTTGGGATTTCGCGAGTTAGGTGAGAGATGGTTCAAATGGCTCTGAGCACTATCGGACTTAACATCTGTGGTCATCAGTCCCCTAGAACTTAGAACTACTTAAACCTAACTAACCTAAGGACATCACACACATCAATGCCCGAGGCAGGATTCGAACCTGCGACCGTAGCAGTCTCGCAGTTCCGGACTGAGCGCCTGAACCGCTAGACCACCGCGGCCGGCTAGGTGAGAGATTGCCTCTGTCGTACATAAAAAGTCATTATAATTTGAAGTGTGCACAAGACAGAGAACTTGTCATCTGTATTGGATTCAATCACAGGTATCCACAAGGGTAAATGTAATCACTGTGTCTTTTTATCAAACAGATCAATAAACTACGAATGAAATGAAGGTGATGACAAATCTGTGTTGTGCGAAACCGGTATTTAACTAGAATGCTGCGTGAATTTAATTTATTAACCAAGACATTCAAGTATGAATGGCGAGTAAGTCTTAACGATCTTTCGTACGTGCTAGAGTTTTTATGTACGAAGGTCTCCATACAATTCAGATTACATCACTAGTCAGTTTCAGATAAGAACTACACTTAGTGTCCGCCGTAGTAGAGAAAATGGTTGTTTTCTTGCTGTAGAATGATACTGATAAGTGATAACTGCATCGAATTACTACAATATTTATGAATAGTCGTGGGTTCGATGATTGCAAGGCTTCATAAATAATAATTTTTTTTTATTAAACTTTATGCATATATATATATATTTTTTGAAATTATGATAGTCAAAGTACATGATAGGAGGGCAGTCATGGAGAAGTGAGTGAAGCAGGGTGGTAGCCTATCCCTCACGTTATACAGTCTGTGGCGAGTCTCAGTGGTACTGGCACAAGCTCGCATCTTTGAACCTGTGGTGCTTTTGCCCTGGCTGTGTCTTGTTCAGACGACTCAGTAGTGCAGCTCTTCTTCGAACTTAGGCGTAGGAAATTACAACAGTAGACCCCTCCGTAACGCAAAATGCTTCTCTTACAGCTCCTGCCACTGGAATTTCTTGATCACTTGCGAAATGCTCTCGTGCCGACTAAACAATCCCGTGACAAAATGTGCCACTTTTTGTTCGATCACCTCTGCCTCTTCTGTCAGTCCTGTTTTGTGTAAGGATCCCAGACTTCCTTCGTGGGTGAACTACACTTCCTTAAGATTCTTCCAACGAATCTCAATGTGGCATCTGTTTTTCCTGCTAACTGTTTTACCTGCTTTTCCCCACTTTAGATCGCTGTGGAAGGTTACTCCAGCGTATTTTACTGTAGTTACTGTTTTCAGTGATTTGCGACCAACAGTCTGATCAAACAGTGGTGAATGTCTGTGTTAAGGGTAGACTCAGCATACAGGAAAGTCAAAACAACTTTCGGTAACATTAAAAGCAAGGGTGTGAAACGCGTATGTATTTAGTACAGCGATGGTGAGGCATGACAGAATCTCTGACCAGAGAGTTATTTATCGTTGCTAGTCTGCGCTTGACCGCGCGAGAGTTCAGTTGCAGTCCAGTTGCGAGAGTGCAGTTGCATGTAGGGAGTCGGCAGTAGCAGTTGCGGTCGAGTTGCGAGAGAGTTCAGTTGTACGTAGCGAGTCGCGAGAGCATGTAGTTAGTTGCGTGTAGTAGCGCGCGCGAGACAGTCGCAGTTGTGTGTGAGGAGTCGGCGGGCGTCGACATGGGGCTCAGGTCAAGATTCAGGGCGAGGTATATTTTTTAAATAAGGTAATGAAGCAGCATTGCGCTCATCTGATAATGTAATGCATCTTAAGTGTAATTAATTTGTTCAAGAATCGCCCCAATAATAATTTTGTTTTCAAACCAAGCATTTTAACAAAACAAACATTTTATTGAAACAAAATTCCCCATGCATTTCCTTAAAGAAAAAATTTACTCAAGTTCAAAGAATTTTTGCGATGCATTTCCTCCAAGCTATGGCGAAAAATAAGAGCAGATGCAATTTTACTGAGGTAATAACAGGGCCTAAGATCGACATTTCGGTCTATTTGCGTTTTCATTGTCACTGAGATTTCATTTTTTATTGAATTGACTTTCATTTTTGTGGGCAGCTTACATTTAGCTCAGATTGCTATTTCTCATTTAATTGTCATTGTCAATAAATTATTTTATTTGCTGGGAGGTTACACTAGGTTCTATTCTTGTTAACATTTAATTATTGTCATTCAAATTTCTCTGGGGAGGTTACACTTGGCGACCCTGCCAGGATCGTATTTCGTTGAGAATCTTCTGAAATGTAGCCAGATATCTGCTCTTATTTACTTAATATAATTAGCATTTGGCGCAACGCTTTTAATAATTTTGTGACTTTCTTTCCTCAGATCTTCGGCAATTCGTTGCTCTGTTGTATTTTTATTTGTTGCTTTTTGCATTGCGCTTATTTCATGTGTGAATAATAGTGACTATAGTAAAAATGCCGCGAAAGACTGTGAATAGTGTATTACTGAAATTACTGGCTTAAGCAACTTCACCAATAGTGCTTGTGACGCGCAGTGTAATGATGACAATTTTGCGTTCACTGACAATCAGTGCTTTCCAACCACCAATAATGATGTAGATCTGAATGATGAACAAGCGAACTTAATTGTGTCCTCTGTTAGTTTGACGACAGTTGATGATGCGGGGAGCTCTATTGTAATGAATGCTGCCCAGCTTAACACACCCAGTTTGGAAAATTCAAGTAACGTACAGACAAATTTTTCTAATGAAAATGGACAGTGTACTGAAAGTACGACGGATTTATTTAATTCCGAAATAGTGTCTGATAGTGTACATTCGGCTGATAATCCTTTTTGTAAATTACAGAATGACCAAATGGTCACACAAAGCGCGACAATTGCAGGGACACCACTAAACAGCGCAGAGAATAGAAATGTTATTTTTGGCTTGGAACAAATTATGACAAAATTGCTACAACAACAATTTAGTAAACAGGACAAAAAATGTAATAAAATTAATGAAAAACTAGACAACAATGATTAAAATGTCAAACAACTTAATGAACAGGTCAGACAACAGAATGAAAAACAAGACAAACTTAATGAAAAATTTGACAATTCCAGACAGCTTAGTGAACAGATTAAAGCCGTTGCCATGCAATGTCATGATACTAAGGAACAGTTACGCGAAGAAATTGAAGCGTGTTCAAAGAAAAGTAGCGAAGAAATTAGATCTGTTGCGCAAGAATTAAGGGATATGCAAACAGCTACAACAGAAACACTTAGAAACGAAATTAGCGCAGTCCTAAACAATGCTCTGAAAAAGCTACACAATTACGCGACGAATTTAAAGCAATGACAGCAGAACTTTCGCGGACAATGGATGCTAAGATAGACGCGAAATTCGACCAACAGAACTCTCAAATTGACGAACGTTTTAATCTTCACATACAAAACAGTGATACGCGTTTCCGCAAATTTATACAGGATCAAAATAAAGTAAAACGACAAGTAATGGAAACAATCACAGCACAGAGACAAGAAGACAAACGTAAAATGTTTGCGAAGGCAAAGACATATGTAGACAACAATATTGCTACAGTATCGGACAAAATTAATACCATCGAACAGTTGAACACCGAATTACGTGATGAAATTTCTGATCTTAAATCAAAAACAGATACACACACAGTAGATATTCAAACAGTGAATATTCAAACAGTGACCGACAGACTCGAACAATTAGAACTAACACAGGACTCCGATGTCGTCAAAGCTGACGTTAAAAAATTGAACGAAACCACACGTAAATTACAAAAACAGATTAATGCTACTGACACTAAAAACGATGATCAGGTTAAAATACTGACTGAAAAATATGATGAATTGGCCAGTTGTATTGATGTTATCGAAAGTACTAATGACAATAAATCAGACGATACTGCACCGATTTCGTTTAATCAAACACCTGAATTTCAAAATCTACAACAGACTATTAATGAAATCGATTCATCTAATAACACCTTACGTAGAAAATTTTCAAGTTTACAGCAAGAGGTAACGGAGATAAAAAATATTTCAGTTAATAATACATCACAGCAGATGCCACTTTGTGAACATTTGTCAGACTCACGCAGCGCGTATAATTTGGGTAATCTACAGAGAGTACGGGACTTAGATTCTGAACAGACACAGACAAATAGATTCTCTTACAATACTGAACCTGTTCCGTCATACAGAGACGATAATTTCGATTACAAACATTTTCTATCAGTGAGAAAATTTAAAGTGTTTAAAAATGACAGAACACAGATTCACCCACTGGATTGGATACAACAGTTTAGCTTTGCTTTTCCACCGACTTGGCCAGTAACACACAAACTTGAATTTATTTGCAGTTTTTTGGAAGGCGAACCGGCAACTCGTATGAGACCGATCGCGAGGCAATGCTATTCAGTAGAAGAGTTTCAGAATGCTTTTCTGTCAGCGTATTGGTCAAAGACGACACAGTGTGGGATTAAAGATCAGTTAATTAGCTTACCGAATTATGAGAACTCAAACTTTCCCAGTGTCACTCAATTTTTTGAGCACATGGTGCAACAAAACCAGTACCTAAGTGAACCGTACAGTGAATCTGCACTCATTCAATTATGCATTTCTAAATTACCACGATCATTAAGAGTGTCACTTTTAACGGGTCAGCAAAAAGAAAACATTTCGGCATTCAGGGATCTGCTGCAGCTTTTAGAAGTGCAGCAATCAGACTCTTCTTTCGTAAACAAAAATTTTTCATATAATAACCAAGGTCAACAAACTTACAATAATTACGATCAGTCACGTAATTTCAATAGTAAAAGTAACAGACGCTTTAGGCACGACAACTACCATAACTTTAATAGCAGACAAAATTCTAATTATCAATATCGTCAAAATTTTCAGCAACAGGAACCACATTTTGGTAACAATAGACGTTTTTCACAACAACAGCAGCAAAACCAGTCGGTTGGCATAGCTAACCAACAATGTAATACACAAGGTCAACCCAACTTTAATGTTTCGCCGCGTGCACGTATAGTCCCAGATCCAACAAATAGTAACGCACGGCAGCAAGGAAATAACTACGTACAGAGAAGACAGTATTTCAATTCCTATCGCAATGCACCGTATAGGAATGACTATCACGACAGACGTAAAACCGATGAGCACAATTATCAGCGTACGTATAATAACAGTCGATCTTACCAGCAACAAAATGATCAACAACAACATATTCTTGAGAATGAACCCGACTGTAGGTATCATCCAGAGCGTAATACGTCTGGAAGAAGTAATAGAACAGTTCAAATAGTAGAAATGCCACAACATCCTCCTGATAATAATAACAAGTCAGATAGAATCTGACTAGATACTGTACAGGTCGCATCTTCCGGTAACACAAGCACTACCTTCGACACGCAGAATATTGTTCACGAAAATGTAATTAGTTTTGACGACATCCGAGACACTCTTTTGCAGGAAAGACCAGTTGTTCAGAAAATCATTTTACATCCTGTCATCGAAATTAAAATAGGTTCATCGAAAATTTCAGCAGTAATCGATTCCGGATCACCTATGTCAGTAATAAATGAGGAGACTTTTAACGAGCGTAACAAAGAGAATACCTATCCCACATTACCATTAGGCAAAACGAAAGTGAAAGGAGCAGTATCGAGTAAAGGAGTAGACGTTAAATTACAGACGCATTTAACATTTTGTATTGCAGGTCACACATTTCACTCAAATTTTTGGATTGTTCCTTTATTGACAACAGACATTATTTTAGGTACGAATTTTCTGGTACAACACGATTGATTTTCAGAACTCCTATTTAATGTTGAAGGATGAAAATGTACAACTTGCCTTAGAATTTCAGCGCTCATTATCTGCGGAAGAACGAACAATTAACCGCACAGAGGTCATTTCCGTATCACGTAACATTGACTGCAATTCCACATTGTTCACGGATACGTACGTACATAACTATAACACTCCAGACGAAGGTGACTACGACGTAATGCAGATGATTACTGATAAAGTTAAACAAAGCAGTGCAAATACAGACGACGAACGCACGCAACTACGCAAAATTCTTTTACAGCAAGCTCCAGTTTTTGACAACATTCCTGGTAGGATTTATGTATGAATTTCAAGTCAAACAGCACGATACATTCAAAGCAAAGCATTATCCTATTCCATATATTCACAGAGAACAAGTTAAAAAAGAATTGCAGGATATGCTTGATCAAGGAATTATAGAACCAGCAGTTAGTCCGTACATAAACCCGCTACATATTGTTAAGAAAAAAGATGGCTCACTTCGCCTCGCCTTGTACTTGATTCACGTCACATTAGTGACATTATTATTAATGAAACAGATCGACCACAGACACTAGAGGAACTTCTACAGAAATTTCATGGTACGGCTATTTATTCCACACTAGATTTAAAATCGGGATTTTGGCAAATTCAGCTCCATCCGAATTGCAGAAAGTATACAGATTTTCTCTGTTTTGGTGACTGTTATCAATTTTGTAAATTACCGTTCGGATTAACTATTTCTTCAGCAGCTTTTATTCGCGGTTTGAACACAATACTTCCGACAGAACTTAAAGACAGAATTACGACGTACGTAGATGACATTCTTATCGCAGAAGCTAACTGATCTGAGCACAATATGATTCTTGAACGACTGTTGCAAACTTTTCATGCACAAGGACTCACAGTTAATCTCAGTAAATCGCACTTTGGGAAAACTTCTATAAAATTTCTTGGACACGTAATTTCAGCAGAAGGCATTGCGCCTGATCCGGAAAAACTTCAAGCTCTACGTGACATTACTGTTCCTACAACGAAGAAGCAATTACGCAGCTTTTTGGGCTTAATTAACTTTTTTCGTAAATTTGTTCATCACTCTGCTTTAGACACACCTAGGTTATGCCAATTAACAGGTAAAAATGCTATTTGGTCCTGGGATAAGCAAGCACATTCTGAATTTATGAACCTGAAACATGCTTTGTTGAATGCACCACTTTTATCGCACCCAGATCTTACCAGAAACTTTTCTATTGCCACCGACAGTTCTAACACCGCTTTAGGCTTACATATTTTCCAGGAAATTGAAGAAGATGGCTCTACAGTAATTAAAAACATCGCATTTGCAAGCCGCATCTTGTCGCCTGCTGAACGAAATTATTCCGTTACAGAATTGGAAACATTATGTGTTGTATGGGCTTTTACGAGATTTCGGCACTTTCTTTATGGCAGACATACCACCGTCTACACAGACCATAGAGCTATACAATTCTTACTTTCGGCTAAATTCACTCACGACAGATTAAGCAGATGGAATCTTTATTTACAGGAATTTAATTTTACAATAGTTCACATTCCCGGCACACAAAATGTTATAGCAGACGCACTATCGCGTTCTCTCAGCAACAATCAGCAAGACGTAGCAACCAACTTTCAGTGTCATGTACATTCAGCAAGTTGCATTTGAAAATTTTATTTCATCGTCATTACAGGACATAGCAAAAGAGCAAAATAAAGACAACGTGTGGAAAGAAATTAAACACCTCTGGCAAAATAAGAATAATGTTACGATTAGAAACCATTACACTGTACGCAATGACATTCTGTTTCGCCGCTCTCATCCTGACAGCAACAATTGGTTATTATGCATTCCTGACGAACTGGTTAACAAATTAATATGGTATACTCATTTAAGTTATGTACATTACGGAGCCAGAAAATGTTTTCTTATACTGAGACAGAACTGTTATTTTACCAACATGGAAAAACGTATACGACGAGTTTTAGCGTCATGTAACATTTGCCAGAAAGCTAAGTCAGACACCACTTCACATATTCCTCCATTACATCCCATTGTACCTGTTAAATTAAGACATATGGCCGCAGTAGACATTTTTGGTCCAATTCCGAGAACTAACAGAGGTTTTTGCTACATCTTTGTCGCTGTTGAACTCACTTCAAAATTTGTTACTTTCACTCCGTTACGCAAAGCTACTGCTAAAACTGTTTCGAAAGCATTTGTAAAACATTTTCTATTTCATGTAGGGCATGTGATGAGAGTAATTTCCGATAATGGATCACAATTTCGTTCTGCTACATGGACACGCATGTTACGAGCTAGAAACATTTCTCCGATCTATATATCCAGGTACCATGCTTCTTCGAACCCTTGTGAACGATTAATGAAAGAAATTGGTAAACTGTGTAGAATATACTGCCACAAAATACATATTGACTGGGATACACACATATTCTCCTTCCAAGATGTAATTAATTCCATACCAAATGAATCCACTATGCTATCTCCGTCTGTTATACTGAAAAATGCTGAACCACCTAACAAAATTAAAGAATTAGTAAACTGTCCTACATCTCGTCGATTACGACACCACGAAATAATTGACACTGCGCTGAACAACATCAAACGTGCCGCAGAGCGCCAGAGAAGACAGGAAACAGGTTTGTACACGCCGAGACTTTCACGTGGAACAGAAGATATTAGTGCGTACACACTATTTATCCAGCAGAATAAAAGGTAAGTGCAGTAAATTTGAACTTCTATACGCAGGACCATATCATATTCGCAGCATTCCTCACCCCAATGTTGTACACGTCGAAACTTTGAGAACCAGAAAAAGCAAGGGGAACCACCACTGGTCCAACATTAAACCCTTTATTGAATGAAACCACTTTATGATGTAACATGCTATGATGCGATTTACTAATTTTTATGACCACTTATACAATTATATTCACGTGATTAATTATTGATGACTATCGTATTTTTTCTTGGCAAGTGCCCGGCAAGGTAAGGTTAGCAGGTCGCTCTTCTTGTCGTTACACATCAGACCGTGCATATTTTTCCAGACAAACTTACGTATTTTATGAATAATTATGCAATTCTATGTAGTGACGTATTAATTTTATCAAATTCTCTCTCCATTAAAGTCTTCAATTCTCGCCTCTATTAACTACACTACATACAAGCTGAACACAACGAACGTCACATTTTGTCTTTCTTATGTATGTACGATTGTTTTCATGTTTTGTTTGTATGCACTGTGAAATAGTTAAGGTATAACACACACCAGTTGACTTTGACATTTTTTGCCCTATGATATCTCAACATCGTGACTGTTTTACATTTTTCTTTTTTTTTGCTGCTGCATTGTGATATTCTCTGTACATTTTTGCCTTTGAACACTGTCTATGCTTTTGACATATTACGTTTTCTGTCATGTTATGCTGTATGCTTAATTATGTCACCATAAACCAGTCATTATTTAGTGGGTATATGATTTAAATGCAAGACATTAATCTTTGTTCATCAATTTCAGAAAGAAATGATGCGTAAAGGAAATAAATTAAACAGAAATGGGAATTTCAACTATGGAATAGACGAAAGAAGATACAAAAACCTTATGAGGAAGAGTAAATGGATCAGGATTAACAAGCATTAACAAGAATATACTATACACATCGTAGAATAGCAGTCTTAACTAATTTTTTCTTTCAGAATACAAGGCGATTGATGCAGGCTGTCAGACAGAACTACACATCTTAGTTTTAGTGACGAAATATGCTAGAGATAAGGAATAGTTGTGTAATGAGTAATGAAGTGATTTTTTAGCAGATGATAATGAATGCTGATGAAGAGTAATGATGAAGAATATGCTACTATGAATAATGAAGTTTTTCTTTACAGGTGATGATAATAATGAAGTTATGATAATGTGGATAATGAAGTTTTTTCTTTACAGATGAGGATGATGTTGAAGTTTATGTATTTATGCTATGTAGTTATTTAAGTATTGGTTGCACTTTGTTTTGACAGTATGTTTTATATCGTATGGTATGATGACTGAAGGTTTTGGAAAGGACAGCTATGGAACACATTTTTTATACACATTTCACTACCTGTTAATTCTAAGTTCACTACTTTTCAGCATAGTATGAGTTTCTTCTTTCAGCTCAATAATCCATTTTGTGTTTTTTCCATGAGAAGCTTTTCATGATACTTACTAAACTTGTTACTTATTAAAGCTATACTAGTACTTGCATTTTTTTTACCCAGTTGTGTCTATCATTTATAAATGTGTTCACATATACTTCCTTGTTTCATAACCTTGCTACAGCTGACTCATGACGAATGACGTTACACATTTTTCATTTACAGGAACAACCCAGAAGCAAATTTTTTTCTTTTTCTCTTCTTGCTTTCCCTTATAATTACCCAAAGCAATGCATTGCTAACAAAAAAAAAAGTATCACCAGTTCCAAATAATGCTACCCATTTAAGAGAGTTCTGAATAATACTGAATGATGAACAATGTTTTGTACTGATTCAATACTTACTGGCCAATGAGTGCCAATAATTAGTGTAACTAAATGAATTATGTTAATACTATGCCATTCATTAGCTCCTGTTTTCAATAATGACTTTTGATGTTTTGTAACTGGCCATTGAGTGCCAATAATTAGTGCAACTAAATGAATTATGTGAACACTATACCATTCATTAGCTCCTGTTTTCAATGATGACTTTTGATGTTTTGTAACTGGCCAATGAGTGGCAATAATAAGTATAACTAAATGAATTATGTTAATACTATGCCATTCTTCAATGATGACTTTTGATGTTTTGTAGCTGGCCAATGAGTGCCAATAATTAGTATAACTAAATGACTTATGTTAATACTATGCCATTCATTAGCTCCTGTTTTCAATGATGACTTCTCATGTTTTGTAACTGGCCAATGACTGCCAATAATTAAAAATATTTTGTACTATTCAATACTTGCTGGCCAATGAGTGCCAATAATTAGTGTAACTAAATGAATTATGTTAATGCTATGCCAATAATTGACTCTCATTTTAAATGATGACATATTCACTATAATCAGATGATTTATGAACATTATTCTGTAATACTTCATACATGGTACCGAAATGTTCAGTAACTGGGCGATGAGTGCCACCAGTTACTTAAATCAGTTGTTAGACTAATGTAATTCTCAATGAAGACTAGTATGTGACTTAATGTCCTTCACCTTCTGACCTAATTACCAGAAATTACTGCAATATCCGTTTGTCCTGTGTATCCTCATGCTCATGGAGCACTATATTTGGTTTTTTGCACTAATTCTACGTTGGTGTGCCTTGTAAGAGTGTGGTGTTGACACGACATGCTGTCCACCACCGTGAGCGATGGAGACGTTATTATGGTCCCACTGTTTGGTGGACCTGCTGTACTGCCAAAATGATAACATGGAATATTACTACGACATTTCAGTGTCTTGGCTACGCTGATAAATACTTCTGGGAAAAGAACTTCAAATTGTGTCACTTGGTGTTGTACTTCTGTGGAAAGATATGGACTTTCAGAGCAGCTGCGTGCAACCTAAAGTGCTACAACCATGATGCAATCCTTCCCTTTCTTGTAACATAGTGAAAATCATTTTTTGCTAACATCATTTATATTCATGGCCTATACTTTTTTTTCGATTTGCTGAACTTGTAGCGTTGCTCTTGGGGGACAAAAATAAAAAGAATTGTTACTTTTTTTTTTTAATGTCGAAAAAGTGAATATTTTGGTGGGCCACTTGGCAACAGAATCAGGGATTTATTACACTATTATAATAACATACGTTGACCATTAAATACCTGAATAAGAGCAGCATATTGATATATATATATATTTGAGATCGCTCGGAAGAAACATTATCATTTCTGTGCATTTTTATAGTCGCGATGTAGTCATACCCGGATCAACACTAAGGGACCAGAAGATTTACAGACTTTAAAAGAAATGCAACACTACACAATTAAAAAAGAGTTGGTTCAGAAATAATAGGAAAACGATAATGTTCCTTCTGCCTCATGCTGCGTTCGGCCCATCAGCGTGATCGTAATTTCTGATGATGAAGTAACACAAAATAATTAAGTTAAGTAAATAAGGAGATGGACTCATCAAGGTTAATTTACGAAAATAAGCACACTTATCTTTAACACACGTTTTTTTAATGCTACGTACCTTTTCATATTAAATTACAATAGATGACCATTGTGGTTAAATACTTTATACATAACAGTCAAAATGTCTTCTTGATTCTGTCTGTTCGATATCAGTTACAAGAAACTACATCTTTTGTGATTGGAAAAAATAACAATTAGCATATTCACTCAATATTTTCACATCAAATATAAAATACAGTTGTGGAACGCAGCAAGTCCGCGTCCGCCTCTCATGGAATACAAACAGTAAAAGGTGAGGCGCCAAAAGCCTCATTTGTCTTGAAACAACAGAATTCTTTTTTATACCATTAATCGATACATGTACATAGAGATTTACTGGCACCGCGCAAGAACGGCAAAGATAAAGAATAATAGATTCTGTCGCTGCTATGCGATGATTCATTTCTTTTACTTTACAATTTTTCGATAACTTTAGGCCATCAGGCGTTTACTATTGAGCGTATATTAATGTTTGTGAGGCGAAAATTACTAATATTACACTGCCTCCCATGAGGAGGGAAGGAATACCGAAGGTATTACTTTCATCCTCATGCCCATTGGAATATTTGTGATTTTCGGGTGTAACACACAGGTTATTAAAAGTTTCATTTCATATTAATTCCATAGTAAAAGAATTAACGTTTCAATTTGTAATTACTGACGGTGGATCATTGTGAATTTGTTCTGTTTTCTATCAGTGTTTGCATGGATTCAGTCTTTCTTGGTGATTCTTAAAATTAAGGCTATAAGTACACATATTTACAAAATTTATAAGGAAATAGAGTCACACTTCATTTTTCATCGTTGCAAAAGTAATTTGACTATCACAACTGGTACACAACTTTCTGTTTTGACAGTATTCATTATATTGTCATCGTCTTGTCGATTGATTGCCTTGTCCGTCGTCCCATTTAATTATACATTTATTTTCGTCGCACATACACTATTTATGATAGACTTGGATTGTAGAGCGGCCACTGGTGATGGCTTCGAAAAGGAAGTCCATATCTTTCACTTTCAGGGCTCGAGTGTGGCTCTCCGAATTATTTCACATATGAAACAGATAAAATATCTTATATTAGAATAGCTTACAAAACTAATTTTATATACATGTGGGATGGGATATAGGAAGGATCGGATCCTTTGACGTATTTTCGTGTGCTTATTTTCATTCGTATCGTGACCTCTCGTCAAAGTTTACATTTCAACAGTGTTCAGAGGTGACCTTGTGACTTGTCTCTGTGTACAATCAGTCATTATAATAATTACGTTAACTTCTCTATTTTAGAGTCTCTCGGAAGGTTTATTATACATACAAAATGTTTTCAGTACTGGGTGTGAATGTTTTTGCTACAGAATGTAGCGCACAGCAACTGTGTTGTCGGTTGAACGTTTACATTATTTCGTCACGTGGTGGCTGTCCGCCTCCACTGTTGCGAGCAATCTTGAAATTCAGTCTGTGCGCGCGCACGTGACCGGAGCTTTCTTGCAGAGCGTTGATTTCGCGCTTGAGGTGCCGTGCGTCGCTTTTGTTCGGCGGATCGTGGCTTTGTGCTTTTTTAGATTGCTGGAGGGAGCTTCTGCCACCGAAACTGCCTCACATCACTTCCTGTCCACTATCCAGTTACAGATTCACAGGTAAGTGGTAGCTACCGCTGCAACTGCATGTGTGGAATGACACTGATTATTACACACTGCACACATCAACGAAATTTTTCACACATATGGTGCAGTAGAATACTGCCACTGAGAATCGTCAAACTTTAAAACTTCACTTGCACTGTGGTGAGCGTCTGCGTGAACGGTGTATTAACAGAAATTCTCGCGTCATAACATCACACGGTGTTTACAAGTTGATTTACATACTAATATTTACAAGAGTTCATTTAAATCGATAAATAATCTAATTGACCACTTTGAATCAAAACAATTGTTTCTTAATTAGTCTTTTTTTTTTATTTATGCCTACGGTCACAGGTAGGCTATTATAAGTACTTTTTCTTTGACCAAATCCATTCCAATCTCCTTTACAAATTAATTTCATTCATAGTAATCTTTATCACGCTTGCTTATTCATTTTGTAGGACCAATACTTTTTTTTTTTTTAGTGCTCGTCTTGTTTAGTGTCAAAAGTTTTTCTCGTATGTGCTTGTCTTTAAAGAAAGTTCGAGGACAGATTTGAAAATAGCAATTCCGCCTCTGAGTTTCGTGTAGAAATACAAACAGTCGAAAAAAGAAAGGTGGGAAAAGCGGGCCTACTCGCGGATCGTCGACAGAATCTAAATTACTCCTCAAACAGGTCGAAAATTTAAATTACCTTGCGCATTACAAAAGCAATATGCGCGTCGCGAACCTACTCATTTTTATAAGTAGTGCCTCACTTCCTAAGCACACGTGCATCTTTACAAGTTGATCCTGAGGAGTGGATAGGATCAAGGATCTTAAAGGATTTGCACTTAGGAAAGGGATTCAATAATCACATAATCACAGAGAAAACAATAAATATTGCAGTGCACACTTAAAATAAAATCTATCACTTCAAGCATATATATCTAATATGTATCTTGCTGCAGCTTGCTTACTACTCTTTGCTCATTTCTTAGACTAAGTCAAGTTTATGCATTACGCATTTGGGTATTAATTATCATTTGTATATATAAGCCTCTCACTAGAGTGTTGTTTTTTTTTTGCTGCTGTCGCTACCTGTGAAGCTTGGGCGAGATCCTTATTATATGTGCTGCTAGCTTGTGAATTTGCAGTATCGCTAATGCTCAATAGTACCGTGAAGTTGGCATAATAAACCATGTTACTCATATCTTCTTTGACTCAGCTTGTTTATAGTCTGGACTCATCTTACTTTGCGTTATATAATAAACTTCCTTTTTATTCCATCACGCTTTTACTTAAGGTTAACGTCAGGCCTTTTTAGAACAATTGCACTGCGTCATCAATCTGTTCATGCTTAATCCTAGGTATCTGTTCACTTCAAAGAGATGTTATTTTATCGCTGGCACAGCACTGTGCTGGAATTTACAAGTTAAATCTACCGACTGTTTTACGCTAACAGGTGGTGCCTTATTTACGTCACATTTGAAAATAGGGAATAACCTCATGGAATCGAATCTTTTCTTACAACTTTCCTATTTTGTCTGGACGTTTAAGTATTTCCTTTTAAAACAGGTCATTAATTTGTCCTCGATTAAATTTCACTTACTAATACTAAGCACATATAATCATAATTTTCATATTACTATTTAGTGAGAGAAGTGCATTATTCGCTCCTTCCTGCTCATTCTCAAATTACTATTTAGCGAGAGAAGTGCATTATTCGCTCCTTCCTCTTTCCTCATTTTAGTACCTCGGGGCTAATTAATACCTCTCGAGTACATCATTTTCCTTACATACTAACTTATAACTAAAATTGAAAATCGCCTCTAGGACATGTCCTCCTGTTTACATAAAGATTATTCATGTAAATACTTGTCTACAACTTATTCTGTATTTTATTTTCCAGACGCGTTGTTTTAATACACAAGGTTTCCTTTCAGCACCGGTTAACGTCCGTAGTCAGTTCAGTTCCGTTCTTGTTACTCATTGGTTAATCCTGATCTCCAATACCTTAGAATTTTCTTACAGCTTATATTAACTTAATTCCTGGCGTTATAAAATTTTCTTAAATCTTGATGGTGGAACAATCCTTTGATTTTATTCGTGGCAGGGTCAGATAACAAATAGCTACCAATGTGTGGTTTCCTCATTATCACAAAGGGACCTTCATAAATGTGTTGCCACTTACGATTCTTCTTTAACAACAGTGATGGTTTAAAGTGAGTCCTGACTAATAACTAACTCCAAGAAACTTCTGCAGATGCTCTTCAAGAGCCTCTGGTCTCGTTCTTATGGGTACTATAATTTTATTGATTAATCTTGCATCTAGGACTAGCCTTACGCTACCATCTGATTTTAGCACAGACAATAAAGGACTCGAATAGGGTGAATGAGATACTTCTATCACATTCCAGCGTAACATTTTCTTGATCTCACACTTGACAGCTTCGCGTCTCGCATATGGAATGGAATAGCTTGTTCTACAGTAGGTTGAATGGGGCAGGACATCCATTCGATATTCAAAGCCTTTTATTAGTCCAGGTTTCTTAGAAAATACTTGAACGTAATCTGTTAACAAATTGTAAAGCTCATTCTTCTGTTGTTTGGATAATTCAATGGACTCACTAGCTTTACCGTATAATTCATTCTGACCGGGAATTAGGTCTTTATACTCATCGTCATTAACACTTTCAAGATCTGTCATGTCTTCTGTCTGACTGTACTGTTGTCTTTTAGTCCATGGCCGTACTGCTGTTTGAAGCACCCCAAAGTTTGTCTTCACCTTACTTCTTAACAAATTTACAGTTACTTGTTGCTGGCTCGCTACTAGAGTACAGATTCCACACTCGATGTCAATTTTAGCTTTCGTCTGCCTCAAGAATTCCATACTCAGGATACATGGCACTGATAGGTTTTTAACAATAAGAAAAATGCACGTTACTGAAATAGACTCTATCTGGATTTGAAGCTGAGTCTGAAGATTTACACGTTGTGTTAGTGGACCAATTGCTCCCGATATGGTGCAACCTTGAATTGGAAGTGATAAAACTTTGCATACAGAGGATATTTGCTTAAATAAACATAAAGATAAGACATTCATATTAGCTCCTGTATCTACAATAGCTGTTACAGGTATGTTGGCAATTGATACCCTTATGGAAGCTTGAACTTGTTCGTCCCATACGTCATCATTGTCTTTCGTCTCAGTGTCTGCTACTAGATCATCCCGTAAGTTTGTCTCTTTGTCATACCTAATTGCTTTAATTTCGTGTGGACTAAGGGACAGGGTGCCCCCATTCAAACTTGCAGCATCCTCTAGGAGGCTCAAAGGTGCTGCTTTTAATTTTCCGCTCGACGCTTACTTTCCTGCTGATTTATATTTCTTAATGTTTCTTCCGTCTGGAACTGGTGTTGGTTTTGTGGTACGAACTCGGTTGGAAACGGATCTTGTTGTCCTAGCGTATTCGCTTGCGCATAATAAATTTGCGTATTATGTGGGCGTTTAGGCTTCAGAGTTCCCGAAGGTCCGTTCGCTTGTTGCGTGAAGTGTATATTTTGTGGCTGAAAGGTATTTTGCTGTGGCTTGTGTTGATTGTAACCGTTACTGAAAGGTGTACATTGGTCTCCACCTTGATTATGCCATTTATTTCTTTTCCACTGACGATTTGAATCGTAAGACTGATCGTTTTGATAATTACCGTTGATCGGTTGCGTGTTTCCATATTGCTGGGGCTGTGTGCTATAATGTGTATTTTCGTACTGAGGTGGTGACGAATTATATATTGGATTGTATCTCTGGCCGTTATTGTACTTATTTTTGTATTTGCTGTTGGAGTACGTAGTGTGTTTATTTTTGAAACCGTTGTGGGGTTGGTACTGGCTGTCGCTGTGACGCGCTTTCGCTCGGCCACCATTGTTGCCTGCGTATTCTGTATTGTGCTGGCCGCCTGCACTGAAGTGGGCGTTGCCAACATCAACTCTAGCGTCCTCGTAAATCAGATCTAACGAGTCTAACACAGATAGGAAAGTGTCCGTATCGTCCTCAGACACGTTTACTAACTTTTCTCTGATCGCAATCGGTAGCTTAGTTTTTAGAATCATAATAACGTCTTTGGCGGTGATCGGCGAATCCCAGAACTTGATTTTCGCTAAATACTTTTCAAAATATCTTCTCAAACTACCGCGCTTACTGTTAAACACTTCGGCGTTGTAAACCTCTTTTCTCAGGCGCTGCTGCACACCAGAACTCCAGAATTTAGCTAAAAACATCTGTTCAAACTCTTTGTAACTTTTACAAGAGTCGACCATTTCGGTTCCCCATAAGGCAGCATCGCCTACGATAAATCCACTAACAAATTGAATTCGCTGGCGGTCACTCCAGCTACTCGGGAAAATTCCTGAAAAATTTCGGAGGAACACTATAGGATGAATTTCTCTTTTCTGTGGGTGAAAGGTCGGAAAAATACGATGTTTGATCACGCTTTCCTCCTGCATCAAACTGACAAAAGTGGATGGGCTGGTAGTCTGGTTAACTTGTGCTTCTATAGAACTATGAGTTTGAGCGTTATCAAATGGTGAACGGTTATGTACCTGCTGTTGTTCATTACTTCGTGGTGAATTATTCCAGTTTCCTGACACGGGAGGTGGGGAATTTTCAACTTGACATTTTAGTGTACGAACTTCATCAACTATCTGTTGACGCCATTCAGGTAAATCTTGAGCTAACGCTCGTCTTATCTGGCCTAATTCTGACATCACCGTGTCTCCTGTTTTTCCAGGGGCTGCCAATATTTCAAAGGTCATGTTTTTGACAGTTTCCCTGAGTTCGTTCTTGACCTTGTTTTCTATGAATCCGTCTTTGTTTTTAATCCACTCTTGGTAGTGATCAGACAATGCTTCAGCATGTGCCTTAACAGTATTCTTTATTTGGTCCTCTACATTAAGAGTCTCAATCTGTTTCGAAAGATCATCAACAACATTCTCGATCGTGTCTACTGCGGTTTTAACTCCTTTGACCTCATCAGAGATTGCAGTATAATCTTCTTTTAAGGTCGCAGCTTGTTTTTGATATTCTATCACTTTTGAATTTATCTCTCCCTTGGCTGCTTCGATTTTTTCATCTAACCGTTTTGAAATATCCTCTATTTTTGACTCTACTTGTGTGTCAATTTCTAGCCTCATGATCGTGATCTGACTGCTGATTTGGCTTTGGACATTACCCAACAGGGTATTTAAATCAGCTGTTATGTCTGCCTTTAGTTCGGCCTTTACCGAATTTAACCGTGTATTTAGGTCATTTATCTCCGTTTGCAGATCTGTTTTTACTGAATTTATGTCTGTTTTTACCGAATTTATTTCTGTTTTTACTGAATTTATGTCTTCTTTTACTGAGTTGCACAGATTTGTAAGGACCTGATTTTTATTATGCCGTCTTTCGGCCTTCTCTTTTTCTTCGCGGGCCTTTTCATCTAATTTTTCCTGCTTTTCACGTTCCTGTCTTTGCGCCTCTCTCTGTCTTTGACTTTCGAACTTGCGTTCCATTATTGCTTCGATCATTGCAGCCAAGTCATTTTTTTCAAAAGCGGGAATAGTTTGCACACTAGGACCAGCTTCTAAAACTTCGGTCGAGGCTGCTTCTGCCTCCGCTCGTGTACCTATCGCGCGTGATCGTAATGGATAGTGAGGTCCATTCGCATCACCGCTGTCGTCTGGTTTTGTTTGTGTCCGCTGTTTACCGTCAGCCATGTTCATGAATTATTTGTCAAACGTCAAAATGCTACAGATATTGTTTGTCACTGCCGTCAGTCGTTTGTCTGTGACGTAGTGCTATGGCTTACTGGGACCTAAGATAAAATTTTAACTCTGTGTAACAACTGACGTTCATTTACGCCAAGAAGACAAGATGGTTCCTACTAATTACAAACAAATGAAATATCACACGTTTTACCAGTTTTGAGCGTAGATATCCGCCATATCGTAATTTTTTTTATGCACTGACAACAATGGTACACTTTCACTGAATTTAACTACGTAAGAATGGACTATGGACAAATTGAAATAAAGCTGTTTCAAGGCAAGGAAAGAC
Organism: Schistocerca americana; assembly: GCF_021461395.2. Lineage (NCBI taxonomy): Eukaryota > Metazoa > Arthropoda > Insecta > Orthoptera > Acrididae > Schistocerca > Schistocerca americana. The sequence continues at coordinate 50,728,915 of NC_060127.1, forward strand.
AGGTTTACGTTCTGATCAACTCGAAAGATGCTACGTCACTACGAAAGCTTGGCTACTGCGTATAAAAATTTGACTTACTATGGCTGTCTTGATAATGATACAGCTGGATACTCGCGTTTTTTGGTAATTTCATCAATCGTTCTTCTGAATTAATTAAAAGGTTTTCCCACTTCTCTTTCTCGGTTGAATTGCATCCACATGAAAAAATGAAACAGTTATTAGAACAAGAACTGAAAATTTTTTTAAACACATACATGAAATGATTTTTTGATCAAGTCCCTGTTCGGGCGCCAAGTGTAGCGTTGCTCTTGGGGGACAAAAATAAAAAGAATTGTTACTTTTTTTTTTAATGTCGAAAAAGTGAATATTTTGGTGGGCCACTTGGCAACAGAATCAGGGATTTATTACACTATTATAATAACATACGTTGACCATTAAATACCTGAATAAGAGCAGCATATTGATATATATATATATTTGAGATCGCTCGGAAGAAACATTATCATTTCTGTGCATTTTTATAGTCGCGATGTAGTCATACCCGGATCAACACTAAGGGACCAGAAGATTTACAGACTTTAAAAGAAATGCAACACTACACAATTAAAAAAGAGTTGGTTCAGAAATAATAGGAAAACGATAATGTTCCTTCTGCCTCATGCTGCGTTCGTCCCATCAGCGTGATCGTAATTTCTGATGATGAAGTAACACAAAATAATTAAGTTAAGTAAATAAGGAGATGGACTCATCAAGGTTAATTTACGAAAATAAGCACACTTATCTTTAACACACGTTTTTTTAATGCTACGTACCTTTTCATATTAAATTACAATAGATGACCATTGTGGTTAAATACTTTATACATAACAGTCAAAATGTCCTCTTGATTCTGTCTGTTCGATATCAGTTACAAGAAACTACATCTTTTGTGATTGGAAAAAATAACAATTAGCATATTCACTCAATATTTTCACATCAAATATAAAATACAGTTGTGGAACGCAGCAAGTCCGCGTCCGCCTCTCATGGAATACAAACAGTAAAAGGTGAGGCGCCAAAAGCCTCATTTGTCTTGAAACAACAGAATTCTTTTTTATACCATTAATCGATACATGTACATAGAGATTTACTGGCACCGCGCAAGAACGGCAAAGATAAAGAATAATAGATTCTGTCGCTGCTATGCGATGATTCATTTCTTTTACTTTACAATTTTTCGATAACTTTAGGCCATCAGGCGTTTACTATTGAGCGTATATTAATGTTTGTGAGGCGAAAATTACTAATATTACAAACTCCAGTGCAAGTACACTTATGTCACTTGTCAACATGATTTTTTGCCATGATCTTTATTTGTTGTGATACTGTTAAAGACATTTTTTTTTCGATTTCTTGATATATTCTGAAGTACAGTATATGTGCACTCTTGTTATTTATATTGTATATACATTTTGTGATTTGATGATTTTTTGCCATTACATTTAGTTGTTGTGAAAACGTTGAAGAACTTTTCAGTGCATGTGCACTTATATCATGTGTTAATACGTTTTGTGCTGAACGTCAGTGTGCACTTTTTCATTTATCAATATGATCTGTATATACATTTTTCTGATTTGCTGATACGTTCTGTACTCATTGTATATATTTTTTTTGTCATTGTCTAAAATGTTTTGTATTCGGTGTATGTGCACCACATTTAATTCATGTACTACATCTGAATATTCTGTAAATTGTAAAAGTTAATTAATTAAGAAAAAATTTGTTGCTCATGGCAAGTCCAAATGACTCACCATCGCTGCCAAATTTTTTGTCCCCCCCAGTGGAGGGTTATGAAACGCGTATGTATTAAGTACAGCGATGGCGAGGCATGACAGAATCTGTGACCAGAGAGTTATTTATCGTTGCTAGTCTGCGCTTGACCGCGCGAGAGTTCAGTTGCAGTCCAGTTGCGAGAGTGAAGTTGCATGTAGGGAGTCGGCAGTAGCAGTTGCGGTCGAGTTGCGAGAGAGTTCAGTTGTACGTAGCGAGTCGCGAGAGCATGTAGTTAGTTGCGTGTAGTAGCGCGCGCGAGACAGTCGCAGTTGTGTGTGAGGAGTCGGCGGGCGTCGACATGGGGCTCTGGTCAAGATTCAGGGCGAGGTATATTTTTTAAATAAGGTAATGAAGCAGCATTGCGCTCATCTGATAATGTAATGTAAATTAACTGTAACTAATTTGTTCAAGAATTGCCCCAATAATAATTTTGTTTTCAAACCAAGCATTTTAACAAAACAAATATTTTATTGAAACAAAATTCCCCATGCATTTCCTTAAAGAAAAAATTTACTCAAGTTCAAAGAATTTTTGCGATGCATTTCCTCCAAGCTATGGCGAAAAATAAGAGCAGATGCAATTTTACTGAGGTAATAACAGGGCCTAAGATCGACATTTCGGTCTATTTGCGTTTTCATTGTCACTGAGATTTCATTTTTTATTGAATTGACTTTCATTTTTGTGGGCAGCTTACATTTAGCTCAGATTGCTATTTCTCATTTAATTGTCATTGTCAATAAATTATTTTATTTGCTGGGAGGTTACACTAGGTACTATTCTCGTTAACATTTAATTATTGTCATTCAAATTTCTCTGGGGAGGTTACAGGTGATAACATTAACAGAGCAACAGGAATTCCACTGTTAAATGCAGAGGAGAGAGCGGGTAGGTGGAAAGAATACACTAAAAGCCTCTCTGAGGGGGAGATTTGTCTGATGTGATAGAAGAAGAAACAGGAGTCGATTTAGAAGAGGTAGGCGATCCATTATTAGAATCTGAATGTGAAAGAGCTTTGAAAGACCCAAGGTCAAATAAGGCAGAAGGGGCCGATAACTTATTATCAGAATTTCTAAAACCATTGGTGGGAACTGGCAACAAAACTACTATTCACGTTGGTGTGTAGAATGTATGAGTCAGGCGACAAACCATCTGACTTTCGGAAAGGCATCATCCACACAAATCCGAAGACGGGAAGAGCTGACAAGTGCGAGAATTGTCACACAATCAGCTTAACAGGTCATGCATCCAAGTTGATGAACAATATACAGAAGAACGGAAAAGAAAATCGAGGATGCGCTAGATGACGATCATTTTGGGTTTAGGAAAGGTAAAGGCACGAGAGAGGCAATTCTGACGTTATGGTTAATACGGGAAGCAAGGCTAAAGAAAAATTAAAACACATTCAGAGGATTTGTCGACCTGGAAAAAGCGTTCGACATTGTAAAATGGTGCAAGATATTCGAAATTCTGAAAAAAGTAGGGGTAAGCTGTAGGGAGAGACTGTTTTCACTGTACTCAATACAACACTGTAGTACGCTGGTGTAACCACTGTAGTACTGAGACCTAAGATAAACAAACCATACACTTGCGGGACTCGTCGCCCACCGTGCGCAAGTGAAGTGCGCACTGAAATAGTCAGACAAGACAACACAACGTAGTAGAATGTCAATTTGGTTGTATTCACATGTACGGGGTTACAATTATTGAGGTATACGGAAAAAAACTTAAATTAGTTACAAACTACGCCATGCACACACTTTATTCAACATGTAAAGGTCACTACAGATATTCGGATGTAGGTTATGACATATTCGATACGTCTGCCACAATTGGCGATGATATGGCGCAGGCGAATAGCGAAATTCTGCAAGACCCGCTTAAGTGTCGGATCAATGGTACTGTCGATGACCTCCTGAATGGCTGTTTTCAGCTCAGCAATGGTTTTGGGGCTATTTCTGTACACCTAGTCTTCAATATAGCCCCATAAGGAGGAGTCGCATGTGTTCGGATTCGGAGAATATGCCGACCAATCGCGGCCCATGCCAGTGGCCTCTGCGTACCCCAGAGCCAGAATGCGGTCCCCAAAGTGCTCCTCCAGGACATTCAACACACCCCTGCTTCCATGGGGTCGAGCTCTGTCTTGCATGAACAACATCTTGTTGAAATCAGGGTCACGTTGAATAATGGAGATAAAATTATCTTCCAAAACCCCCACTTACTATTCTGTAGTCACCGTGCCATCAAGGAATATCGCACCTATTGTTCCGTGACTGGACATCGCACACTACACGGTTACCCGTTGAGGGGAATAGGCTTCTCGATCGCGAAATCCGGATTGCCAGTCCCTCAAATGCGCCAGTTTTGCTTATTGAGGAACGCAGTGGGCTTCGTCGCCAAATCAAAACATGCATGGCTGTACTAATTCCCATCATGCCCCGCGGCCAACCGTGCAGTTTGAACGTCTTAACGCAAACCGTTCAGACGTTATGACGATATTAGTTCATTTAGTTCAATAACTGTGCCCCTGTAAGTGCTAGTAAAGAAGGATATGTGACTGACGGGCGTGATTTTCAACAGCTGTATGTCAGATACAGTTAAGAAAAGGACATATATTCATTTGAAGTTTCTTCTTGACAGTCACCCATACTAACGCCCTTCAAAGCAGAAACCCTTCCTCCTGACTCTCCAGTATATACACACATCAAAAAAAGCTTTGCATTACCTTGGTTCCGAGACTTCCGGAACCTGTAGAGATAATTGGAATAGAGATCAACATAAACATGATTTCCGCCCTTTTTATTGCTCATGAAAACCACAAATTGCTATTGCACCACAACGCAGTGAGACCATCAGAGGTGGTGGTCCAGATTGCCGTACACACAGGTACCTCTAATACCCAGTAGCACGTCCTCTTGCATTGAAGCATGCCTGTATTCGTCTTGGCATACCATCCACATGTTCATCTGGGCACTGTTGGTCCAGAGTGTCACACTCCGGAGATTCGGCGTAGATCCCTCAGAGTGGTTGGTGGGTCACATCGTCCATAAACAGCCATTTTCAATCTATTCCAGGCATGGTCGTTAGGGTTCGTGCCTGGAGAGCATGGTGGCCACTTTAGTGGAGCGACATGGTTATCCTGAGTGAAGTCACCCAAACAGTGTGCACGATAGGGCGCGAATTATCGTCTATGAAGACGACTGCCTCGCCAATATGCTGCCGATATGGTTGCACTATCAGTCGGAGGATGGCATTCACGTATCGTACAGCCGTTACAGCGCCATCCATGACCACCAGCGGCGTACGTCGGCCCCACATAATGCCGCCCCAAAACAGCAGGGAACCTACATCTTGCTGCACTCGCTGGACGGTGTGTCTGGTTGAAGGCATATGTGACACTCATCGGTGAAGAGGACGTGATGGCAATCCTGAGCGGTCCATTCGGCACGTTGTTGGGCCCATCTGCACCGCGCTGCAAAGATTGACTTGGCCGTGGACGTCAGGAGTGAAGTTCATGCAGCCTATTGCGCACAGTTTGAGTCGTAACACGACGACCTGTGGCTGCACGAAAAGCATTATTCAACATGGTGCCGTTGCTGTCAGGGTTCTTCCGAGCCATAATCCACTGTAGTAGTAGCCCTTGGGCGGCCTGAGCGAGGCATGTCATCGACAGTTCCTGTCTCTCTGTATCTCCCCCATGTCCGAACAACATCTAGTTCACTCCGAGACGCCTGGACACTTCCATTGCTGAGAGCCCTTCCTGGTACAAAGTAATAATGCGGACGCGAACGAATCGCGGTACTGGCCGTCTAGCCATGGTTGAACTACAGACAACACGAGCCGTGTACCTCCTTCCTGGTGGAATGAGTGGAACTGATCGGCTGTCAGACCCCCTCTGTCTAATAGGTTCTGCTCATACATGGTTGTTTACAACTTTGGGCGGGTTCAGTGACATCTCTGAACAGTCAAAGGGACTGTGTCTGTGATACAATATCCACAGTCAACACCTATCTTTAGGGGTTCTGGGAACCTGGGTGATGCAGAACTTTTTTATGTGTGTGTATACAGAGAACAACAGCGATCCTACCACATTTCGCTGGTGCACGTACACGTGCCTGTCGCGGTCGCCATTCAAGAGCCTTGAGCGTTTTGGTTACACATTCGTGCTGACCAAACTCGTTCTGAATCGTACTCCAGTGTCTAATGGTGTAGTTGTTATACAGCTGGCCATTAAAATTGCTACACCAAGAAAATTGCAGACGATAAACGGGTATTCATTGGACAAATATACTATACTAGAACTGATATGTGATTACATTTTCACGCAATTTGGGTGCGTAGATCCTGAGAAATCAGTACTCAGGACAACCACCTCTGGCCTTAATAACGGCCTTGATACGGCTGAGCATTGAGTCAAACAGAGCTTGGATGGCGTGTACAGGTACAGCTGCCAATGCAGCTTCAACACGATACCAGAGCTCATCAAGAGTAGTGATTGCGGTATTGTGACGATCCAGTTGCTCGGCCACCATTGACCAGACGTTTTCAATTGGTGAGCGATGTAGAGAGTTTGCTGGCCAGGGCAGCAGTCGGACATTTTCTGTATCCAGAAAGGCCTGTACAGGACCTGAAACATGCGGTCGTGCATTATCCTGCTGAAATGTAGGGTTTCGCAGGGATCGAATGATGGATAGAGCCACGGGTCGTAACTCATCTGAAATGTAACGTCCACTGTTCAAAGTGCCGTCAATGCGAACAAGAGGTGACTGAGACGTGTAACCAATGGCACCCCATACCATCACGCCGGGTGATACGCTAGTCTGGCGATGACGAATACACGCTTCCAATGCGCGTTCACCGCGATGTCGCCAAACACGGATGCGACCATCATGATGCTGTAAACAGAACCTGGATTCATCGAAAAAATGAAGTTTTGCGATTCGTGCATCCAGGTTCGTCGTCGAGTACACCATCGCAAGCGCTCCTGTCCGTGATGCAGCGTCAAGGGTAACCGCAGCCGTGGTGTCCGAGCTGATAGTCCATGCTGCTGCAAACGTCGTCGAACTGTTCGTGCAGATGGTTGTTCTTGCAAACGTCCCCATATGTTGACTCAGAGATCGAGACGTGGCTGCACGATTCGTTACAGCCATGCGGATAAGATGCCTGTCATCTCGACTGCTAGTGATACGGGGCCGTTGGAATCCAGCACGGCGTTCCATATTACCCTCTTGAACCCACCGATTCCATATTCTGCTAACGGTCATTGGATCTCGACCAACGCGAGCAGCAATGTCGCAATACGATAAACCGCAATCGCGATAGGCTGCAATCCGACCTTTATCAAAGTCGGCAACGTGATGGTACGCATTTCTCCTCCTTATACCAGGCATCACAACAACGTTTCACCAGGCAACGCCGGTCAACTGCCGTTTGTGTATGAGAAATCGGTCGGAAACTTTCCTCATGTCAGCACGTTGTGGGTGTCGCCACCGGCGCCAACCTTCTGTGAATGCTCTGAAAAGCTAATCATTTGCATATCACTGCATGTTCTTCCTGTCGGTTAAATTTCGCGCATGTAGCACCTCATCTTGGAGGTGTTGCAATGTTAATGGCCAGTAGTGTATATGTTACTGAGATGGACAGTTTATTCGTTTTAGAAGTCACTTATCGTCCACCCTGTCCTTATAACCCTTTGGAGGCGCCCGCGGGGATTCCAGCGGCGCCCTGAGGCGCGACTTGTTCCACAGAGTGGCGGAGTGCTGGAGAGAGCTACTCGCCCCCGCAAGAGTCCTCGCCACTCTCGGACAGGTCCTCACGTCCTTACGGCGGCCTCCTGACGCGGCTGTGGCTGCCACCAGAGCAGTCCTTGCCCTCGGGCGCATCCTCCACATCGAGCGCGCTCCACGCGCCGTCCTCACCCGGCAGCAGCCTGCCTCCTGGATTAGCCTCCTCCTCTTCTCTGACTGCCTCGTGCTCCCAATACGAGTGTCATTGTTTCCCACCGCAGGCGGCGTGAGCCTCCTCCGGCGCTTAGCCACGAGAGCTGCGTAGGCGGACAGCTCTCACACCGAGGACCCTCCTCGTCTTCAGAGGACTCCACTTGCCTTCCTTTGTCTTCTTGCTTCAGAAGCGCGACCCCGTGTCAGCAAAATGCGGAAGTTTGTGTACACCCCAAGTTCGCTAGCGAAAGGAAGGAAAGACTCGCCGACGACAAGGTTAATTAGAAATACACTCCTGGAAATGGAAAAAAGAACACATTGACACCGGTGTGTCAGACCCACCATACTTGCTCCGGACACTGCGAGAGGGGTGTACAAGCAATGATCACACGCACGGCACAGCGGACACACCAGGAACCGCGGTGTTGGCCGTCGAATGGTGCTAGCTGCGCGGCATTTGTGCACCGCCGCCGTCAGTGTCAGCCAGTTTGCCGTGGCATACGGAGCTCCATCGCAGTCTTTAACACTGGTAGCATGCCGCGACAGCGTGGACGTGAACCGTATGTGCAGTTGACGGACTTTGAGCGAAGGCGTATAGTGGGCATGCGGGAGGCCGGGTGGACGTACCGCCGAATTGCTCAACACGTGGGGCGTGAGGTCTCCACAGTACATCGATGTTGTCGCCAGTGGTCGGCGGAAGGTGCACGTGCCCGTCGACCTGGGACCGGACCGCAGCGACGCACGGATGCACGCCAAGACCGTAGGATCCTACGCAGTGCCGTAGGGGACCGCACCGCCACTTCCCAGCAAATTAGGGACACTGTTGCTCCTGGGGTATCGGCGAGGACCATTCGCAACCGTCTCCATGAAGCTGGGCTACGGTCCCGCACACCGTTAGGCCGTCTTCCGCTCACGCCCCAACATCGTGCAGCCCGCCTCCAGTGGTGTCGCGACAGGAGTGAATGGAGGGACGAATGGAGACGTGTCGTCTTCAGCGATGAGAGTCGCTTCTGCCTTGGTGCCAATGATGGTCGTATGCGTGTTTGGCGCCGTGCAGGTGAGCGCCACAATCAGGACTGCATACGACCGAGGCACACAGGGCCAACACCTGGCATCATGGTGTGGGGAGCGATCTCCTACACTGGCCGTACACCACTGGTGATCGTCGAGGGGACACTGAATAGTGCACAGTACATCCAAACCGTCATCGAACCCATCGTTCTACCATTCCTAGACCGGCAAGGGAACTTGCTGTTCCAACAGGACAATGCACGTCCGCATGTATCCCGTGCCATCCAACGTGCTCTAGAAGGTGTAAGTCAACTACCCTGGCCAGCAAGATCTCCGGATCTGTCCCCCATTGAGCATGTTTGGGACTGGATGAAGCGTCGTCTCACGCGGTCTGCACGTCCAGTACGAACGCTGGTCCAACTGAGGCGCCAGGTGGAAATGGCATGGCAAGCCGTTCCACAGGACTACATCCAGCATCTCTACGATCGTCTCCATGGGAGAATAGCAGCCTGCATTGCTGCGAAAGGTGGATATACACTGTACTAGTGCCGACATTGTGCATGCTCTGTTGCCTGTGTCTATGTGCCTGTGGTTCTGTCAGTGTGATCATGTGATGTATCTGACCCCAGGAATGTGTCAATAAAGTTTCCCCTTCCTGGGACAATGAATTCACGGTGTTATTATTTCAATTTCCACGAGTGTAGCATCTGAGGCAACTCACAAATTTCTTTCTTTCTTTCTTTCACTGGTGCCACGTCCCGCGCTGACGCAGGGTCGGCATTGTTAGGAACGGATTTGGCAAGGTTAGTGGAAAGGGGTGGCCGGATGCCCTCCCTGCCGCCACCCCGTACCCCCCGGGACGGAATTAGTGTACCCCCGCTGTCTGCATCTAGTGTAATTCCTGGTGAGCCGCGGCGGCTCGTATCGGTAGTGCCACTCTGGTGGTCTATCTTTCCTGCCACAGTCAGGGCGGTGAGCAGCGCCCTCTGGGGCCTACGCGAGGAGTAACGAGGCGACGTCCTGTGGGGGGTGTGTTCCGGGACGTGGGGAAAGACGGTTGTCGGGTTGACGCAGCGAGTGTGGGACCGGACCTATCGCACTGAGATATACAAGTTGGCTCTGAACGGAAGGCGCCGTAGCAAGCAGCGGGAAGCGGGCGTTCTGTGATTTGTGTGAAGCAGTAACGATTTTTGCATTGGATGACCCAGCGGGTCCCGAGAGTTGCGGTGGCTGCTTTCGCTGCTTTCGGAGAAGAGAATTGGTAAGAGCTTGTGTCTACGCTCTTTTCCGTACGATGTTGCTGCCTGCCGTTACAAACGGGTGAAAATCAGGCGCTTGTATTGACTGTACGGGAACTGGTGATGTAAAATTACTTTTGTGATTGAGTCTCACTTGTACTGTGACAATTTAGAGGCAAAGACTGTGGTGGTTTCATTAGGCCTGGTTCTTTGCTGTGCAACTAAGGGAGTCAGTTATTTGGGGGAAACCGACGGAGCACCATTATGTTGGTCTAAGTGATACGTTCTCCACGTTTTGTCTATGGCTTTGCGAATCGAAATCGTGGGGGAGTACACGTGTGAGTAATTTGGTATTGTATTGATGGTTATGTTGTAAAGACTGTTCTCCGCTGACTTGTAGCCAATCTGAGCAGAAGTTACCATTGCTACTTGCTCATGTGCTACTGTCCTCATGATTGGCGTTCTTTGTCTTTTGGTTGTGGGTGTGCACACCTTTAAAAAAAATTATGGCTTCTATTCATAAGGAGTGTCTAGTAGGGAAATTGCTTAAGCTTTTATCATATGCTGGCCTGTTTGCCTATCACATTGGCTTTCTATGCGGTAACTGAAGGAATGTGTATGGTGGTTCAAGATTGTAGGCTGACTGGTATTTGGACTGGTGTTGAAGTTAATGGCGAGATCAGCATCCCGCAAATCCGCACGCTGCGCGTGGTTAAATGTTAAATGTTCCGCTGTTGGGGAGCCGGCTCTCTGTTCTTGGATTTTGTAAGGATACGTGATGAGTGCATCGCTGTAGTTTTTCGCGTGCTAAATTGCGGGGTGTCGGTGCCGTCTAGACTTGTATGTTATGTTGAAAGCGAATTAACTGTACCAAACTTTTTTTTTTTTTTTTTGGTCATCAGTCTACTGACTGGTTTGATGCGGCCCGCCACGAATTCCTTTCCTGTGCTAACCTCTTCATCTCAGAGTAGCACTTGCAACCTACGTCCTCAATTATTTGCTTGACGTATTCCAATCTCTGTCTTCCTCTACAGTTTTTGCCCTCTACAGCTCCCTCTAGTACCATGGAAGTCATTCCCTTATGTCTTAGCAGATGTCCTACCATCCTGTCCCTTCTCCTTATCAGTGTTTTCCACATATTCCTTTCCGATTCTGCGTAGAACCTCCTCATTCCTTACCTTATCGGTCCACCCAATTTTCAACATTCGTCTATAGCACCACATCTCAAATGCTTCGATTCTCTTCTGTTCCGGTTTTCCCACAGTCCATGTTTCACTATCATACAATGCTGTACTCCAGACGTACATCCTCAGAAATTTCTTCCTCAAATTAAGGCCGGTATTTGATATTAGTAGACTTCTCTTGGCCAGAAATGCCCTTTTGGCCAGTGCTAGTCTGCTTTTGATGTCCTCCTTGCTCCGTCCGTCATTGGTTATTTTACTGCCTAGGTAGCAAAATTCCTTAACTTCATTGACTTCGTGACCATCAATCCTGATGTTAAGTTTCTCGCTGTTCTCATTTCTACTACTTTTCATTACCTTCGTCTTTCTCCGATTTACTCTCAAACCATACTGTGTACTCATTAAACTGTTCATTCCTTTCAGCAGATCATTTAATTCTTCTTCACTTTCACTCAGGATAGCAAAATGTCATCAGCGAATCGTATCATTGATATCCTTTCACCCAGTATTTTAATTCTGAACCTTTCTTTTATTTCCATCATTGCTTCCTCGATGTACAGATTGAAGAGTAGGGGCGAAAGGCTACAGCCTTGTCTTACACCCTTCTTAGTACAAGCACTTCGTTCTTGATCGTCCACTCTTATTATTCCCTCTAGGTTGTTGTACATATTGTATAGGACCCGTCTCTCCGTATAGCTTACCCCTACTTTTTTCAGAATCTCGAACAACTTGCTCCATTTTATATTGTCGAACGCTTTTTCCAGGTCGACAAATCCTATGAACGTGTCTTGATTTTTCTTTAGCCTTGCTTCCATTATTAGCCGTAACGTCAGAATTGCCTCTCTCGTCCCTTTACTTTTTCTAAAACCAAACTGATCGTACCTAGCGCATTCTCAATTTCCTTTTCCATTCTTCTGTATATTATTCTTGTAAGCAGCTTCGATGCATGAGCTGTTAAGCTGATTGTGCGATAATTCTCGCACTTGTCAGCTCTTGCCGTCTTCGGAATTGTGTGGATGATGCTTTTCCGAAAGTCAGATGGTATGTCGCCTGACTCATATATTCTACACACCAACGTGAATAGTCGTTTTGTTGCCACTTCCCCCAACGATTTTAGAAATTCTGATGGAATGATATCTATCCCTTCTGCCTTATTTGACCGTAAGTCCTCCAAAGCTCTTTTAAATTCCGATTCTAATACTGGATCCCCTATCTCTTCTAAATCGACTCCTGTTTCTTCTTCTATCACATCAGACAAATCTTCACCCTCATAGAGGCTTTCAATGTATTCTTTCCACCTATCTACTCTCTCCTCTGCATTTAACAGTGGAATTCCCGTTGCACCGTTGCTTTTAATGTCACCAAAGGTTGTTTTGACTTTCCTGTATGCTGAGTCTGTCCTTCGGACAATCATATCTTTTTCGATGTCTTCACATTTTTCCTGCAGCCATTTCGTCTTAGCTTCCCTGCACTTCCTATTTATTTCATTTCTCAGCGACTTGTATTTCTGTATTCCTGATTTTCCCGGAACATGTTTGTACTTCCTCCTTTCATCAATCAACTGAAGTATTTTTTCTGTTACCCATGGTTTCTTCGCTGCTACCTTCTTTGTACCTATGTTTTCCTTCCCAACTTCTGTGATGGCCCTTCTTACAGACGTCCATTCCTCTTCAACTGTACTGCCTACTGCGCTATTCCTTATTGCTGTATCTATAGCGTTAGAGAACTTCAAACGTGTCTCGTCATTCCTTAGTACTTCCGTATCCCACTTCTTTGCGTATTGATTCTTCCTGACTAATGTCTTGAACTTCAGCCTACTCTTCATCACTACTATATTGTGATCTGAGTCTATATCTGCTCCTGGGTACGCCTTACAATCCAGTATCTGATTTCGGAATCTCTGTCTGACCATGATGTAATCTAATTGAAATCTTCCCGTATCTCCCGGCCTTTTCCAAGTATACCTCCTCCTCTTGTGATTCTTGAACAGGGTATTCGCTATTACTAGTTGAAACTTGTTACAGAACTCAATTAGTCTTTCTCCTCTTTCATTCCTTGTCACAAGCCCATATTCTCCTGTAACCTTTTCTTCTACTCCTTCCCCTACAACTGCATTCCAGTCGCCCATGACTATTAGGTTTTCGTCCCCCTTTACATACTGCATTACCCTTTCAATATCCTCATACACTTTCTCTATCTGTTCATCTTCAGCTTGCGACGTCGGCATGTATACCTGAACTATCGTTGACGGTGGTGGTCTGCTGTCGATTCTGATTAGAACAACCCGGTCACTGAACTGTTCATAGTAACACACCCTCTGCCCTACCTTCCTATTCATAACGAATCCTACACCTGTTATACCATTTTCCGCTGCTGTTGATATTACCCGATACTCATCTGACCAGATATCCTTGTCTTCCACTTCACTTCACTGACCCCTACTATATCTAGATTGAGCCTTTGCATTTCCCTTTTCAGATTTTCTAGTTTCCCTACCACGTTCAAGCTTCTGACATTCCACGCCCCGACTCGTAGAACGTTATCCTTTCGTTGATTATTCAATCTTTTTCTCATGGTAACCCCCCCTTGGCAGTCCCCTCCCGGAGATCCGAATGGGGGACTATTCCGGAATCTTTTGCCAATGGAGAGATCATCATGACACTTCTTCAATTACAGGCCACATGTCCTGTCTTTAATCAGTGGTTTCCATTGCCTTCTGCATCCTCATGTCGTTGATCATTGCTGATTCTTCCGCCTTTGGGGGCAATTTCCCACCCCTAGGACAAGAGAGTGCCCTGAACCTCTATCCGCTCCTCCGCCCTCTTTGACAAGGCCGTTGGCAGAATGAGGCTGACTTCTTATGCCGGAAGTCTTCGGCCGCCAATGCTGATTATTCATCAAAATTTAGGCAGTGGCGGGGATCGAACCCGGGACCGAAAACGTTTTGATTATGAATCAAAGACGCTACCCCTAGACCACCAAACTTAACAGTGCTTTTAGTTTGTTTTAGGTCTGTACATGGAGTGATGTTGATATTTTGTCGATTGCGGCAATAACTTCCTGTGTGGGCAGATCCTCTAAGGGACTTGTATTGTACTGTTGCAGTGCAGTCCATCTGAAGCGTGCTGCTTAAAACTTGGGACTGCAGCTCTCTGATGTTATATATTACTGTTTAATCTTAAATGTCTTGGATGTAATATGGTTGTTGAGGATTATGTAATTAATTGTGTTCGCTGGTTCCTTAAAGGAAGTACTTCGTTTTAAATTATGTGCTCTGTCAGAGCCTATTTAAATATGATTTTAACTCATCATTCAAATCTTCTATTCTTGCTTTTTTTAAAAGGCTTTCAGTTAAGTGATTGCTATTTGCCTGTTTAAATGTTTGAGTGACTTTAAGGAAAGGAATATTATTTTGTAATTTGTACTGATTGTTCGTTTTGAGTAATACCTGACTTACGTGTGAAACGTCCCCTTTCAACAATTATACAGGACTGTGCTTAAACTGACACACAATATTTTTAGCGCAACGCAATCTGACTTTCAAAATTCCCTACTAAAGAATGGCCCTGACAAACATTAAACTATACCTTTCACAAATCACTTACCTCACAAAAATCTTCGCTGCTCAAGCTACTGCAATACAGCGAGCGCCACTACTGCCAGCTAAATAAAAGATTCAAACTATGGAAGGCACTAACTACTGATAGGGATAGTTAGCAAATGAAAGATATTAATAGAGAACAAACAATGTATTTACCTTGATATCATCACAAGTCATAATATATATATCAGTTCATGACAAATTAGAAACCTCCGCCATCTCTCTCCCCACATTCACCACTGCTGGCGGCTCACCTCCAACTGCGCAACGCTACGCGCTGTTCACAGCCAGCTGCCTAACACTACAATGGCGAGTATTACAACAATGCCAAGCAGCCACAGACTGCACACAGCACAGCCAGTGATTTTCATATTGAGCGCTACGTAACGTTGCCAATAAGAAAACATAAACAGCCTACTTACATAGAGAAAACATAAACAGCTTACTTACATAGAGAAAACATAAACAGCTTACTTACATAGCCCCCATGCTCCCCACAAAAAATTTTACAAATTTTTTTTTTTTGGGCAGTGGCCAATAATGATTTGATAAAATTTTTCATAATTACAATAACAAAGAAATCAAATGCACACACTTATTGATACAATGTTGGTCAAAAGCTAAAATTGTCTCACAGTCCATAAAGACAGTCCTAATCGTACATAACAGGAGAATAGCAGTGTTTTTCTCAAAGTCTGAGCAGTAAAAGAAAATGCACACGGAAGTAGTGGATTTCCATGGAGTCTTGAAGAAGCAGTGTTGTCCTCCCAACGGAAAGACAGTGCTGACTCTTGACATGCATACAGGTAATGGGCCACAACAGAGCAAACCCACAGCAGAGTCAGTCGTAGTTTGGAAGAATATTGGTAGGTAGGTCATCACAGAACAGACCCACTGTAGTCCTGGTAGAGATTACGGTATTGGTGTGCCACCAGAGGTGCAGACCCACTGCAGTCCTTGTAGAAATAATGGTATTGGTAGGTCATCATAGATGCAGACCCACTGTAGTCCTTGTAGAGATAATGGTATTGGTGGGCCACCAGAGGTGCAGACCCACTGTAGTCCTGGTATAGACGGCCAGCAGCCATCCGTTGCGACTGTGCAGGTGCACAATCACCATCGAAGATTCTTGCAGAGAATATAGCAAGTCCATAAACCACCACTTGTGCACTCACAAAGTTTTTGGAATTGTCCTTAGAACCAGCAATGCTGTTATCCAGTCCCTTGCTGAATTATTAACACACGTGCAAACACTAACAGTCCCTACTTCTCACATATTGTCCATATACTATGACCAACAGAAACGTGTGCAGTGAAATGTAACTTACAAGTTAATAATATGATGAATGGTGACAATTACAATTTTATAACATAAGAATACAATTACAAAGGTACAAAATACATCATTAAAAACATAATAATACAGATAACATTTGTAGTACAGGCTTTACAAAAGAATAGAAATAAACATATACATGAGTGTTACAAAAATAGTGACATAAGTACATACATAAAATAATGAGAATAGTTTTCGAAACATTAATTTCACACATGAACATTGAAACAGAACAGAATTGTAAACAACTTTACAAAGAAAATAACATATTATTAATGCAACTTATATTTGAGGATAACAGTATTCCTCCTCATAGTGAATGTAGCTTAATATTAAAAGAAAAAAAATTCTATGAAACTACACAGAGACAGGAAGAAAACAAATACACAAGGGTACACAAACACATAGTGGGATAACACCAATAGGAAAGGACAGGGTTCGTTTTCAGTGTAACATGTGGTACTGGAGTCCAACCCAAAACTTCATATATCTTTCCTCTTATTTCATCCTTTGTTTCCACCCAAAAAATTCTATCTAAGCATGCTTTCTGTATTTATATGTTCATACATTTCTTACCTCAACATTTATTTCCAAGAAAATCCTACCTAAACCTGTTTTCTGTACTTTTTTTGTATAACTTCTGAATGCATTTCTTCCTATTCATCACAACTCATTCTCTTAGAGGCTACCCCCTCTTAAGCTAACTTAAATCTACTGAGCTCAGATGCTAAACTATGGGACGAGGCAATGCAGCATCACATAACAATTAACACAAACAGCAATGAGAAAAAAATGCAAATTGGCAAAGCTAGCAGCATAAATGAGCAAAAGTCAAATTCAATAACACTATGCCCGGCAAACAGCAGCAACTTATACCTAAACATGACATAGCGCAAGCAGAAAAAATATTACACTAAAATGGCCATGTCTAATACCTATGTCACATCTTAACATTAGAGTGATGCATCACAAAAACTTACGCTAGTAGATAAGTTACCAAATCGTAAAAAAATTATTTATGCAATTCCTGTGAAGGGAAATTTCTTTTTGTGCTCCCTCATTTGTTTTGGATGGATCATAAAATTATTTACTGGATCTGTAGGCATAAAATATTTATATTAGTACATATATTAAATTTTATTTTAACCAATGCTGCAGTGCAGCTAGAAACTTGATATTAAACAAAATGTGTAAATAAATACATTAAGCAAGCCATATGGCATTTTTCTTAACTAGCAAGGCAATAGCTGTGAAATGTTTCTCATCGTTTCATTAGGCATTTCAGTAAATATCATAAATTACGAGCTCCACAGTATGCTTTCAACAAGGAGATGTCAGTAGCGCGGACAATGGCCTTCCCTTTCTTTTTTTTTTCTACCTGTGCCGCTGAAAAGGGCTCGCAATAATGGCTTTTTCTCCAGGCGTCTGACACAGCTGGGTGCCCGCGACGCATTACGTGCAGGTGGTCACTTAACTTTCGTACGGAAATATTTACGACAGCAGTTTCTACTACCGTTGCAGTCACATTTAAAAATATTTCACAGGTCAAGAATTAGCGTTGCAAATCTGTAGAAACAAAATCCTATAAATATAAGTGTCCAAAAAAAATATTCGTCAGCATTGTGATACAGTCACACATTTCATAACTCTTAAAGTACGTTTCTTGGTTTCCAACATCCTTTTCATAAATCAGAGTCCCTAAACACTACTCATTATTCCTTACCTCATTATACATATACATATTCGTCGACACTTCTTCAATATTTCATCGTGAGAAATACGTAGCATAATAAACATTCCTCAACAACATAATACACATCGTCGTCGTAATAATAACATCATAACACTTCAGTCAAATCTCAAAATCGTCGTAACTTCCTCCAATAATTTCTAAGCCTAAAATAATTCTCTGCTAATGTCAAAAGTGTCAGCTGCCTCAAACGTACTTTAAAAATCATGATCTCATACCAAATACATCATTCAAAGCTCTCATAGTATCACAATGATTCCGAAAAAATATGAACAGTTTACAAAGTACAGACAAAATACAGTTTCATAAGTGTGAAGTTATCCAACTGTATAATTACGTAAACATCTGTCACTGATATAGTAAAAATAAATGTTTGTCTCTCTCAGTTAAATGATCGGATAGCTGTGTAATTTGTGTGTTAGAGAAATATGGTACCGATGTGTAAAGTTGTATAAGCAAATACCATATTAGCTAGGGTTCCTTGTGCTTGCCAAACACATGGTACACAAAGTAAGCATGTACCCCCCTGAGGATAAATGTAATTATGCCCTCAGGTGTTACAAATTACAGCAATGGAATGAAATGTATCACGGAAAACTTTCTTTGTAATTAAAAAATCTTTAAAAATAAATGTTTCAAGTACAAAATTAATCACTCAAATACGTGTACTGTAGCGCTAAATGTGCGTCTTGTTGCAACATAATCTGTGTGGAAGTGTCGTAGTTATCGTCCTCTGAAAGCTAAGTTCTGCAGAAGCCAATGTACTTACCTCATGATAAACAAAAGTGAAATGCTTTGCGTAGAGATATCTTAGTTATTACGCTTATTGTTGTGATGATGAAAGTACTGTGCTGTAACGTATTGTTGTGCTATGGAAAAGGCTGTCTCCTTGTAGCTATACCACAAAAGTTACTAATAAAACATGTTTTGATTTCCAGAAGAATTCAGAAAACTGTGCAGATATAAAACAGATACACCGCAAAAGCAACATTGTAAATTGTCACTCATTAGTAGCGTCGTGATAAAAATCGTGTAGCTGTCACATAAACTAACCTCTGTGTCATCTGGTATCTCTCAGAAAGCACTTTAAATTCAGAATGTATTTTCAAATAAACCAAAATGTTGCATTAAATCTCATTAGCAGTACTGGTAAATGTTCTAAGTATGTGAGCCTTATAGTCGTTACGTAATCGTGCAACAAACAAGCAAGAATGTACACACACACTAACACTGTGACGTCTGTTTACTATAACAATGCATTCGTCATTTCTGTTTAAATAAGTTCCCTAGGTTCTAGACTGGATATTTAACTTCAAACATTGTTGTATGTTAGCAGTTTCTTAAGTCTAACACAGCATATTAGTAATGTAAAGTGAAAAGTTATATGGCAAAGACAAAGTTAAAAAGCAGATTATCTTTCAATAAACGGTTTTACATGTGAAATGTGGTTTAAACCTTTACTCTTCCTAGTACGCAGAATTTCAACTTCAACGCAATTATCATGTGGTTTACATCGGTAAAGAATGCTAAATCTTTTCTCAAGGCTAGCGTCTTTGTTATTTTTCCCTGAGCCAGCGGCCGCACGCAGCTGCCTGCTGTGCGAGTCATTGTCTGTCTCTTTGTTGGCGCGCGCTGTTATTGGGATTAGGAGACCTAACTTCTACAAATTCGCCTTGCCGAGAGGGCCCAGCTCTGTTAGAGTCCCGCCAGTTCTGAAGCAATTCAGGTCTGTCGTTACGATCACATCGTCTGTCGTCATGTCGGTAGTTCCTGTAGTTTCCTTCTTGTCGGTTAAGTGGTGGAGAATTTCTCCCTGAATCGTAACTGCGCGCTGGACCGTTGCGTCTAAAGTTATTCTGTCTCCCGTAATAATAATTATTTTGGTTCCCATATTGTCTGTTTCTCTGATTGTCTCTGTGATAGTCACTACCGCGGAGAGGTGATCTTTCCCTGTAATTATTACTACTCTGCCAACGGTTGTCGTACGGGTGGTGTCTGTTTTGGTCACGATATGTGTTGTGAGAATAGCTTTGTCGTGTCCAGTTATTATTTCTTTCATCGCGGAATTGCGACTGATGTGATCTGTAATTGTTGTGTTCCTGCGTTCTGCGATTGTCAGTGTCACTTTCCAGTTCTTGTAACAGTCCCTGAAAAGCTTCAATGTCGTCTTTGCAACGTCCTGCCAAAATAATATGTCGTAAATGTTCAGGCAGTTTGATTAAGCAAATGCGGATGAGTTCTGAGGGGCTGTATGGGTTTGACAGGTATTGATTCTTGTGCAACATGTCTTCAAAATATTTCACAAGACTGGAAAATTCAGATTGTTCGAAGTGTTTCATCATTATGATGTTATGTTTTACACGGTCTTGTGTAGCTTGAGACCAATATGCTGAGAGGAAGGCATGGCAAAACTCTCCTTCACTGTGGCAATCGTGAATTACCGATCGCATTCTTACAGCTGGTTCATTCTCCAAGTAGCCACACATAAATTCTAATCTGTGTTCTAACGACCAGTTGGGAGGAAAACAATGAGAGAATTGATGGAGCCATGCTTGTGGATGAATGTCGTTGCCAGAATTCTTAAATGTTTTGAATTTACGTGTAGTAATGAACAGCTTATAGTCAAAATCATCATGTCGGCGAGTCGCATATCGGTCATTGTTAGGTCGTGTCGGCCGTTCCATCTCAAAATTCGGTGCACATTGCCAATTTCTTTCATAACTTCCGAAATGCCCTGTGTTATTATTTTGCGGCTTTTCCGTGTTTCTAAGTCCCTCTTCCCGTGTTGGAGCGCGAGTGTCTTCTGAAATACGTAATTCTTGTATTACCTGTGTCAGCTGATCTTGTACTTCCCGGATTTCTCTTTGGTGTTGCGTATCAATTTGATTCAGATTTTGTTTCAGTTTCCTAATTTGTGCGTTCTGTTCTGTGTCATTAAAGACTACCGGTTTTGCGTCATTCAGATTATCATCTACCTTCGCAGATAAATTATTTAGCTGATCCGAAAGTTCAACTACTTTCTCTGATAATGAACACATTTCCTCAGTGTGTTTTTCTGAACCAAGTTTCAGAGTGTCCATTTGTGTTGAAATCGAATCTACTGTGTCCTTTAAGTTATCCTGAGTTTTTGCAAGTTGCGTAACCGAATCGGTAGATGCAACTGAGTCAATTTTAGCTTGCAAGGTGTTGTGATTTTCATGAACAATAGTTTGCAGTTCTTTTATGGCTGCTTCGTGATTCTGTAATGCATTTTCATGACGCGAAAAAATAGGTTGAAAATGCTCACAAATTTGAGTTTTTACGTCATTACAGACTTTTTGACATTTCGATTCAATGTTATGTAACTCAGCAGTTAAATCCTCACGTGTTTGTTCGAGAGTTTGTTCCAATGAGTCTAACTTTTTGAGATTTTGTTCCACTGTGTCTAACTGTTGCTGTGTTTGTCTCTGGTGTTGTTCCATTGTGTCTAACTTTTCAAGCTTTTGCTGTGTTTGTCTCTGATTTTGTTCCATTTGTTGCATTAATTGCAATAATAATGTATTAGTGTCTGGAATCTGTTTCTCTACGCTTTTCGGCAGTGCATTTGCACCGGCAACATTCACATTTTGACAAGCAGAAAATGCGTCTTGACTTATTTGAGAAAACGGTGATAACCCAAAATCTGAATCTACAGTATTTGCGAAATTGTGTCCTGTCATTTCGGATTCCTGAGGCGAGCTGTTGCCGACCGATCGATCGATAATGCTTCCCTGTTCACTACCTGTTTCACTGTCTACACCATTGTTTGCAGCCCGCTCCATTTCCCTATTCACAATTACCAAATTACTACTTTGAACATCAGTTAATTCATTACTCTGCGGCGCTAACACACTGCCTTCGTCTTCACTATCATTTCTCAGTTTACTTTGGAGCCTAGTATTACGTTTTTCACACGCCATTATTGTCACAGTATTTCACACGACAACACAGAAAAACACAATTTGAAGATCAAAAATAAGAGAACACATTAACATAGCACTGAAAATAATATCTAGTTAATTACAAGCGCAGCTGCGAAATACTTGCTGCAAATCTACATGCATGCCACAACTGTTTTACTATACAACAATGAAAGACTGCAACTACAAAGGAAATTCTCTCTACAATTACGCGCTAGCAATAAACAAAATCTACACTAAATACCCAAACTACAAGAAAAAATCAGAAGATTCCAGTGAGGTATCCTAGGCTAAGGGTCGACATATGAAACGTCCCCTTTCAACAATTATACAGGACTGTGCTTAAACTGACACACAATATTTTTAGCGCAACGCAATCTGACTTTCAAAATTCCCTACTAAAGAATGGCCCTGACAAACATTAAACTATACCTTTCACAAATCACTTACCTCACAAAAATCTTCGCTGCTCAAGCTACTGCAATACAGCGAGCGCCACTACTGCCAGCTAAATAAAAGATTCAAACTATGGAAGGCACTAACTACTGATAGGGATAGTTAGCAAATGAAAGATATTAATAGAGAACAAACAATGTATTACCTTGATATCATCACAAGTCATAATATATATATCAGTTCATGACAAATTAGAAACCTCCGCCATCTCTCTCCCCACATTCACCACTGCTGGCGGCTCACCTCCAACTGCGCAACGCTACGCGCTGTTCACAGCCAGCTGCCTAACACTACAATGGCGAGTATTACAACAATGCCAAGCAGCCACAGACTGCACACAGCACAGCCAGTGATTTTCATATTGAGCGCTACGTAACGTTGCCAATAAGAAAACATAAACAGCCTACTTACATAGAGAAAACATAAACAGCTTACTTACATAGAGAAAACATAAACAGCTTACTTACACGTGTTCAATAAATGAGTGTCTAGTCAATGGTGATGCACTGTTCTATTGCTAGCCTACCCCTTCCACTCCACAGCCTATTGAGCTGTCTGTCGAAATTGTGTTCACCCCTCTGACCTGACACCTCACCTGGAATACTGCAAACGTGGGGACCAGCCCGGTATTCACCTAGGGGGATGTGGAAAAGCGCCTAAAATCCACATCCAGGCTGGCTGGCACACCGATCGACGTCGGTAATCCGCCGGGCGGATTCGATCTGGGGCTGGTGCGCCTACCCGAGTCCATGAAGCAGCGCATTAGCGCACTCGGCTAACGTGGCGGGTAGGCAACTCTCAAATTTATTCCAGATACATTAAAAAAATATTGCGCAGGTTCCCCATGGTACACAAAACAGGACAGAACACTTGCAGAAGCAACAAAAAAGCGTGCCGGAATTAAATGAACATAAAATCATCAAGATTGCTGAAGTTTTACTGGGTCTCTAAAATAAACGAAGACTTCATTGCGAGACGCTTTCAGTAGCTTCCACAATGAAACTCCGTCTCGAAATCGGGTAGAAAATCCAAGGAGATACTGGTCGTATGTAAAGTACACCAACGGCAAGACACAATCAGTACGTTCACCACACGATACCAATGGAAACGTTATTAATGACTGCGCCGCAAAAGTGGGGCTGTTAAACAGTTCTCCGAAATTTCTTCACCAAAGAAAACGCCGTAAATATTCCAGGATTCGAATTGAGAACAACCGACAACCTGACTAACTTAGAAGTGGATATCATCAGTGTAGCGAAGTAACTTAAATTACTTAATAAACGCAAGGCCTCCGGTCCAGATCATATATCAGTCAGGTTCCTTTCAGAGTACGCTGAGACAATAGCTCATACTTAGGAAACACATACAATGGCTCACTTCTCCAAGGATCCACACCTGAAGACGGAAAAGTTGCACAAGTCACACCAATACCGAAGACAGGAAAGAGGAGTAATCCGCTGAATTACAGATCCATAATGCTGACGTAGTAGTAGTAGTAGTAGTTGGTTCAAATGGCTCTGAACACTATGGGACTTAACATCTGAGGTCGTCAGTCCCCTGGAACTTAGAACTACTTAAACCTAACTAACCCAAGGACAACACACACATCTATGCCGGAGGCAGGATTCGAACCTGCGACCGCAGCAGCAGCGCGGTTCCAGAATGAAGCGCCTAGAACCGTTCGGCCACAGCGGCCGACTGTAGTAGCTGTAGTAGTAATAGTAGCTTTATTCATCCATAGATTTCTTTTTACAAGGATATAGGACATAACAAACTATTTACAAGTTTAGACCAATTTAAAATATGCCTATTCATATACACATGCATTTACATACTTCCAGTTAAAGACAATCATTATATTTATTCCTTGTATACAATACTCTTTTTACAAGTAACTTATTAAATAATATAATGCCACGCTGCTTACTCACATCTCACTATTAGTCAATGCACACGCTATACACACATTGTTTCAGAACACTTCATTCACTACACACACTAACACACACACACACACACACACACACACACACACACACACACACTCGTGATCTCTGGGTCATTTTCCGTACCCCTAGTTCCCATTTGCTATCCAGCAAAACTGAGTCAGCATCCCTGAATAATGAGTGATATTCTGAGCTCAGGAAGAGGTGTTAGTATTGTGCTGTAGCTTGGAGATAATTTTTTCGATGAAAGGAAGAAAGAAGGGGGAAAAAACGTAATGTGAAGGTTTTGGAACATACACTGTGTTCTAACACTACAAGTTACCTAGACGAAAGCGATTTACTGACAGCCAACACGGATTCAGAAAATATCTTTCTTGTGAAACACAAGTAGATCTTTATTCGCACAAAGTGATCAGTACTATCGACAGAAGATGTCGAATTTTTTCCATTTTTTAGGTTTCCAAAAGCCTTTGACACCGTTTCTCACAAGCAACTCGAATTGTCCGGCTACGAAATATCGTCTCAGTTTTACGACTCATCTCGTGATTTCCTGTCACAGTTCGTAGTAACTGACGAAAAGTCAATGAGTCAGGCAATGATATCTGTCATTCACCAATGAAGTGTTATAGGCCCTCTATTATTCCTAATCTACATAAACGATTTAGAAGGCAATCGCAACAATCCTCTTAGATTGCTTACAGATGGTGCTGTCATTTACCGTCTAGTAAAATCATCAGCAAATCAAAACCAATTGCAAAATGATTTAGAAACTGTATCTGAAAGGTGCGAAAACGAGCAAATTGTCTCTCATTAAGAAAATTGCGAGTTCATCCACATGAATTTATAAGAAATCCTTTAAATTTCCATTAAACGATAAATCACACCAATTTTAAGGCTGTAAATTCGACTAAATACCTAGGAATTACAGTCAGGGAGAGATTAATTGCAACTATCGCATAGATAACGTTGTGGGGAAGGTAGACCACAGACTACGTTTTATTAGCAGAACACCTAGAAGATGCACCACGTCTACTGAAGAGACCGCCTATTCTACGATTGTTCCTGCTCTACTAGAGTACTGCTGTGCTGTGAGGCTTCCTTGCCAGATAGGATTGACAGAGGACGTCGAAAAAGTTCAAAGAGGAGTAGCTCGTTTTGTTATGTGGCGAAATAGGGGAGTGAGTGTCGCCGACATGATAAGCGAGTTGGGATGCAATCATTAAAACAAAGGCATTTATCTTTGCGGCGAGATCTCTTCATGAAATTTGAATCATCAACTTTCTCCTTTGAATGTGACAATATTTTATTGTCGCCAGCCTACATAGGGAGAAATGATCATCGTAATAAATTAAGAGAAATCAGAGCTCGTACAGAAGTACTGAAGTCTTCAGTTTCGCACGCCCTGTTAGAGTGTCAAACGGTAGAGAAAGTGTATGAAGGTGTATGTGAAGACAGTAACTGTTCTCCAAAGAAGAGATACTGTTGATGACTGTCATCTTTTTTTCTGGAATAAATGATGATTAACTGAAACCCTCAGCTGCCGACAGGTGTTGTTGATATACCTCGATGTGGATAGCTGAAAATGTTTTCACATATATAGTTCAAGGCCACCCAGCCATTGACCTTTGTCTGTGCGAATGTGCACAAGTTGCCCAAACTCTTACGGGAATCACCAAAGTGTGCGCGAGTAGTGAGTGGGTGGGCACATGTCTATAAGGTACATTACATATGTAGAATTGTGGACAGTTGGGAATGTGAGTATCACGGGAAGCGTGCAAGGGAAAAGTCCCTGTAGTCGCGCTACTCATCTGTGTCCTCGGTGGCTCAGATGGATAGAGCGTCTGCCGTATAAGCAGGAGATCCCGAGTTCGAGACCCGGTCGGGGCACACATTTTCAGCTATCCACATCGAGGTATATCAACAACACCTGTCGGCAACTGAGGGTTTCAGTTAATCATCATTTATTCTAGTATGAAAGTGGTTGGAAGAACTCTCTGCCAGGCACTGAAGTGTGAATCGCAGAGTAATCATTGAGATGTAGATGTTGATTAAAAAATAAACTTAACGGTGGAGTATGGAAGGATGTGAAAGCAAATCGGTTGATTCCAGTCACTGGAACCAAGCCACTTGGTTTGACGAAAAGCTTTATGGTGGGACAGAGATTGGGACACTTCCTATTTCCCCCCCCCCCCCCCCCCCCGCCCACACACACACACACACACACCCGCACTAATTCGAGCTCAGTATCCCACCGCCGAGCCAGCTCTCTCGGTTTGGTAAGAGAGGAAACCCGTTTTTTTAAATTAGTGTTGTTGTTATTGTGAACATCGATCCGAGAATTCGTTTGATGCAGCTCTCCATGCTAGTACAGGGAGTGCAAAATAAGGCTGTGGTGGAAAATATTTCATGCACCTTAAGGCAGGCATCCAAATCGAC
Source organism: Schistocerca americana (assembly GCF_021461395.2). Taxonomy (NCBI): domain Eukaryota; kingdom Metazoa; phylum Arthropoda; class Insecta; order Orthoptera; family Acrididae; genus Schistocerca; species Schistocerca americana. The sequence goes on from NC_060127.1 coordinate 50,755,556, forward strand.
ACCATCTGCATCAAGGGGGATGGCGTAAGTTGGGTTGCCTGTCTTAAGATGCACACCATCCCTGTGTATCCTGCATAAGACTCTTCATCCCTTACGTCCTCCTCAAATTGCTTGTTGTGGTCAAGTCTTGCTCTCCTATACGATTTTTCGCCTCGCGCGTCCCTCCATTATACGATGACTATTCCTTGATGCAACAGGAAGCGCTCCATCTTCAGATCCCTTCCTTTAGTCATTCTATGCCACAATTTTCTTTTTCTTCACTATTCGCTTCAGCACCACCTAATTAGTTACTCGATCTACCGATCTCATTCTCAGCAATATTCTGTAGCACCACATTTCAGAACCTTCTGTTCTCTTCTTGTCTCAAATTCTATAGAAGCCTCTAGACGAACGCTTCAGAAAATTCTACTACACTTCAGTTTATGTTGAAATATCAGTTCACACTACTTCGCAGGTACACTGCCGGGTGAGATGTATCAAGCTTTTACTGTCGACAGTCTAAGTGCTTTCCTTGAAAATGTCCGTCTAGACGTTAGAGGCCGTGGATGCAGCACGATGGACACCCAACACATTCTGCACGTAATGTTGTGCAACAACTAAACAAGAGATACGCTGGATAATGGTAAGGGCGTCATGATCCTGAGGAATGGCCTGCACGGTCACCCGAGTTAACACCAGTAGATTTCTTCCTGTGGGGATCTCCCAACAATTGTGTTTATGTCACTGAACCTCCAACCCCAGATAAGTTTAGACAGCACATCGAGGAAGCTATTCGCCCCATAAAATCGGCGACGCTACATCCCAACCACAGGTCGTTTCAAACGCTCGCTCCGTTGTGCCTTCAGGAACATGGACACATATTTGAACACCCCACTCAAATCAACATTCCACCACCACAACATCCATCCCCCCCCCCCCCCCCATGAACCATGGACCTTGCCGTTGGTGGGGAGGCTTGCGTGCCTCAACGATACAAATAGCCGTACCGTAGGTGCAACCACAGCGGAGGGGTATCTGTTGAGAGGCCAGACAAACGTGTGGTTCCTGAAGAGGGGCAGCAGCCTTTTCAATAGTTGCAGGGGCAACAGTCTGGATGAATGACTGATCTGGCCTTCTAACATTATCCAAAATGGCCTTGCTGTTCTGGTACTGCGAACGGCTGAAAGCAAGGGGAACTACAGCCGTAATTTTTCCCGAGGGCATGCAGCTTTACTGTATGATTAAATGTGACATTGTAATTCTGTCAGAGACAGCAAAGGACTTGGAAGAGCAGTTGAACGGAATGGACAGTGTCTTGAAAGGTCGGTCGGAGATTGGGACACTTTCTATTACCCATTACCCCCCCCCCCCCCCCCGTCGCCCCCACCGCCACCACTAATTCGAGCTCAGTATCCCATCGCCGAGCCAGATCTCTCGGTATGGTGAGAGAGGACACCCGTTTTTTTAATTAGTGTTGTTGTTATTGTGAACATCGATCCGAGAATTCGTTTGATGCAGCTCTCCATGCTAGTACAGGGAGTGTAAAATAAGGCTGTGGTGGAAAATATTGCATGCACCTTACGGCAGGCGTCGTAACATATAAGACGAACATCAACAAATACAAAACGAGGATAATGGAATGAAGTCGAATTAAGTCGGGTGATGCTGAGGGAATTAGATTAGGAAATGAGACACTTAAAGTAGTAAAGGAGTTTGCTATTCGGGGAGCAAAATAACTGATGATGGTCGAGGTAGAGAGGATATAAAATGTAGACTGGCAATGGCAAGGAAAGCGTTTCTGAAGAAGAAAAATTTGTTAATATCGAGTATGTCAGGATGTCGTTTCTGAAAGTATTTGTATTGAGTGTAGCCATGTATGGAAGTGAAACGTGGACGATAAATAGTTTAGACAAGAAGAGAATAGAAGCTTTCGAAATGTGGTTCTACAGAAGAATGCTGAAGATTAGATGGGTAGATCACATAACTAATGAGGAAGTATTGAATAGAACTGGGGGGAAGAGGAGCTTGTGGTACAACTTGACTAGAAGAAGGGATCGGTTGGCAGGTCATGTTCTGAGAAATCGAGGGATCACCAGTTTAGTATTGGAGGGCAGCGTGGAGGGTAAAAATCGTAGAGGGAGACCAAGAGGTGAAAACACTAAGCAGATTCAGAAGGATGTAGGTACTGGGAGATGAAGCAGCTTGCACAGGATAGAGTAGCATGGAGAGCTGCATCAAACCAGTCTCAGGACTGAAGGCCACAACAACAACAACAACAACATCCATTTGCACACAGCCAAGTGTTATGTACAGCACGTTGCATCCTCCTCTAACATTTTGAAGGCTTATAGTTCCAAACTAAAAGTGGTACAAATGTGATTTAAATTGATTTGTCCACAGTTAGTTTGAATACATCACCTACGTGATAAAAAAAAAAAAACAGTGTTCTAATTAAAAGTTGTATCCCAGTGCTGTAACTCCCTGGAAAATAATAGACTGTGTTCCTAACACCACAGAAAGCGTAAAGTTTATGTGAACCTGTCCCAATTGATGTTTCCGAGAGAGATTACTTTGTACGCTATGGAGACGTACACTTTATCTGAAGCACGCTTTAAATTGCACAGTAGGGACAAAGTCTGCATGCCTGGCTTACAGCCATTTTCATCCGAGCAATTTGATCTTTATAACCCAGTTTTATTTTTCTTCTTGGTTCCTGCACATGTTGTGTATTACCCACCTTTTCACGTAGCTTACTCCTATTTTTCTCAGAATTTCGAACGTTTTACACCATTATACATTGGCAAACACTTTTTCTAGGTCGGACTGTCCTAAGAGCATGCCTAGATTTCTCTTGAATCTTGCTTGCAACTTCAACTGCAACGTCAGAGCTGCCTCTGTCGTGCTTTTACCTTTCCTAAAACCAAACTGATCGTCATCTAACAGGTTCTCAATACTCTTTTCCATGTTCTGTTTATTACTCTTGTCACCACCTCGGATTCTAATTGGGTGATAGTTTTCGCACCTATCAGTCATTGCTATCTTCGGAACTGCGTGGACGATATTTTCCGAAAGTCTGATGGTACCTGGCCACTCTCATAGATTCTACCAACCAACGTAAGATTATATGAACGTGTGGTGTCAGTTCTTTCGTATATGTCCGAAAGAACAAACACTATGGGTCCCGGCGGAGGTTCGAGTCCTCCCTCGTGTGTGTGTTTGTCCTTAGGATAATTTAGGGTAAGTAGTGTGTAAGCTTAGGGACTGATGACCTTAGCAGCTAAGTCCCATAACATTTCACTCACATTTGAACATTCTGAACAAACACCATGTACAATCCGCACCAGTGAAACATTACATGTAATTGAAAGGGGATCACTACTGGCAGCTGCAGGCGGACATGTAGCGGAATCGGCTGCGACGAGCTAGAATGTGTACCAGACTGGGATTTGAACCCAGGATGTCCAGCTTACCAGGCAGGTGTGTTAACCACTGCGCCATCAGCGACACAGAATTGCCCCCCCCCCCCCCCCCCCCCCGCGCGCTGAGTAACTAGGCACGCCTCATCATGGCCGATCAACATTCACACCGGCCAGCTGTGCGCAGTCCCGGGCCATTACACTCCCGTTCGCTACTGAGAGATTCCTACAGGAGGTTACGTGTATTTGTGCATTCGCACTGGAGAAGGTGGATCGAATACCCAGGTAGGCTAACTACAGCGTCCCCCCCCCTCCCCCCCATCAATTTACATACAACTTAAATAGTCGTTTCGTTGCCAATTCACCTAACGTAGGAATTCCGATGAATGTTATCTGTCCCTTGGTCTTATTTGATCTCACGTCTTCGACAACTCTTTTAAATTCTGACCCCTAACTCTTTCATATCGTCTGAAATTCCTTCTTCTATGACGTCATGAGACATGTCCTCTCCTTCATGGAGGCCTTCAATGTACTCTTTTCACCCATCCTCTCTATCGTCCGCGTTTCGTAGTGGAATATCCATTGCACTCCTAATGTTATAACTCTTCCTTTTAGTATCACCAAAGACTTTTTTGACTTCTCTAAATGTTGAATCAGTCCTTACGGCAATCATTTGCTTATAAGCGAACATTTTATGTTAGGCTTTACCGTGACTGTTATTGACATTAAATGAAACAACAAGTTCACTGTTACCAGTCAACGTTTTATTTATTTCCACGACGCGTTTCAAAGGTTCAAACCTCCATCATCGGGTGGATTTACATTAGTTACTATGACATTTGTGTGTGTGTTGTGTTACGATTTTTGGAGGAACCTGTGGCACTGTCTAGTGGAGAACCAAGACATTACTTCAGAACATGATTTTGGGTTTCTTCTGACAAAAATTAAGCTGATATCTAACGGTAAACATAAGATAAGTAAAATAAAGTACCTCCAGTGGTCACAGGTTCCTTTCGCTGTCGTAACACATCACATGTATACTGTCATATTTGTAAACAAATATGGCGTCTGAAATCTGCTGGGTGCAAGGTTCGTGTAGCAGAAGAGAAGTCATAATCGCAAAGTACAAAGAACATACATCGTAACAACATTATTACACAATAATTATTTAAAGGATTTGGAGGTGTTTGTTTTGAGGTGTCGAATACATGTGTGTGTACTTCAGGTGGAACATAAATCAGATTTTGACAAGTTAAAACAGCTTAAACTTCATAGTCGTTTATACAATCGGGTGAACTATTAAAATGGCTTAAACTTCATACTAGTTAATGACAATCGGGTAAAATGTTACAGACTTTGAGTACAATAATCATATTGGCTACAGCAGTAAAAATATACATAAAAGACAATATTTGCTCTCATACAATCACTCTTTCCTCCCCACTCTCTCTCTCTCTCTCTCTCTCTCTCTCTCTCTCTCTCTCTCTCTCTCTCTCTCACACTTCCTCTCCCTCTTCCTCTCCTTCTGCCTCCAGCCTGCCACATCTGTCTATTAATCCCAATCAAATATTGTCTTTTATGTATAATTTTACTGCTGTAGCCAATATGATTATTGTACTCAAAGTCTGTAACATTTCACCTGATTGTTATTGACAAGTATGAAGTTTGAGCCATTTTAACATTTCACCTGATTGTATAAACGACTATGAAGTTTAAGCTGTTTTAACTTGTCAAAATCTGATTCATATGCCACCAGAAGTACACAAATATGTTTTCGACACCTCAAAACAAACACCTCCAAATCCTTTAAATAATTATTGTGTAATAATGTTGTTACGATGTATGTTCTTTGCACTTTGCGATTATGTCTTCTCTTCTGCTATACGAACCTTGCACCCAGCAGATTTCAGACGCCATATTTGTTTACAAATGTGACAGTATACATGTGATGTGTTACGACAGCGAAAGGAACCTGTGACCACTGGAGGTGCTCTATTTTGTTTATTTCATGTTTACCGTTAGATATCAGTTTAATTTTTGTCAGAAGAAACCCAAAACCATGTTCTGAAGTAATGTCTTGCTTCTCCACTAGGCAGTGTCACAAGTTCCTCCAAAAATCGTAACACAACACACACACAAATGTCATACTAACTAATGTAAATCCACCCGATGATGGAGGTTTAAACCTTCGAAACGCGTCGTGGAAATAAATAAAACGGTGACTGGTAATAGTAAACTGGTTGTTTCATTTAATCATTTGTTTTTCGATTTCCTTACATTTTTCATGCGCCCATAACGCCTTAGTTACCCTGCATTTTCTGTTTATTTCCTTTATAAGTGGTTTATATTCCTGTATTGCAGTCTCTCCCTGAGCATTTCTAGACTTCATGTTTTGCTGGTAGACACCGAAATTCCGACGACACGGCACCGTATTGTCTTGGTAGATTAGCAAAAAACAAAAATCACGCAAGCCATTGGTCAAGAGGAGAAACATTTAAAGGAGGAAAGTCCAAGCTGGTGACTCGGCAAGGTAACTGTGAGAGTTTTGCGGGAGCTACAGCGACAGCTTGCTTTTGCTCCACGACAATGGCCCGCCTCATTCTGCACGAGACTCTGTCGCGCACGCTGGTTCTTTGGGCTGGAATTTGGAAATATGTGGTAAGTTGCTATGGGGCCAAACTGTCGAGGTCATCGGTCCTTAGGCTTGCACAGTACTTAATCAAACTAACATACGCTAAGGACCACACATACACCCATAACCGAAGGAAGACTCGAACCTGCGACGGGGGGAGCCTCGCGAACCGTGACAAGGCGCGTCAGACCGTGCGGCTACCCCGCACGGCTTTCTTTGTGGCGCCAGACTTTCCCTGACCTTCAGCGTTCCCCTTAACACGCCGGACTGCGAAGTCTCCTCTTTTCCCGGGTGAAGAGACTGTTGCGTGGCAGGTTCAAAATGGTTCAAATGGCTCTGAGCACTATGGGACTTAACATCTTAGGTCATCAGTCCCCTAGAACTTAGAACTACCTAAACCTAACCAACCTAAGGACATCACACACATCCATGCCCGAAGCAGAATTCGAACCTGCAACCGTAGCGGTCGCGCGGTTCCAGACTGAAGTGCCTAGAGCCGCTCGGCCAGCGTGGCAGGCATTTACAGAATGACGACGAGTTGATTTCAAAGATGGAACGTTTGGAATAGCCAAAAAGGAGACTTCCTCAATCAATGTCTCCGCCAAGTCATCCATTGTTGCGATAAATGTGCCAGACTGAAAGGTCAGGACGTTTATATTGTTACTAGCTCTTCCCCTACCTGTTGCTATGGCTCAGTCTTCTTCTGTGTTAAGCAAAGAAAGAAAGCACAGGTTTTGTAATATGTATGGGAATTGGATACACATCCTGAACTTCTTCTCTCCCCGTCCCTTGCCCTCTGTCTCTGTCCATCTCCTCCATCTTTTCATCCATCTCCTCCTCCTGTCGCCTCTCTCTGTTCATCACCTCCTCCTCGTCTCTGTTCATCTGCTCTCTCCCCCTGAATCTGTTCATCACTTCTTCCCCCTTTCTGTTCATCTTCTCCTCCTCGTCCCTCAATCTCCACTTCCTCGCGCCCTCCTCTTTGTGCCCATCTCCTCCTTTCCACTTTCTGTCTCCATTTCCTGACCTAGTAATGCATATTTAGATTCTTTAGTAGTATTCTAATAAGCCGATTTATATACAACTGAAGATACTGAAATCTCTCGAAAACTACACACCGAATAAAAAAAAAATATGATTCCAATTTGTTTGTCTCGATGGGAGACGTCCAACGATACCGCACTCGACTCCCCACCCCTTCCCGTACGTGGGTGGTGGGGGGTAACTTTGAAATCTTCAGTGGTAACTCCCGTTTTTTATTCCAGATTGAAACATCTACAGGGTGTTACAAAAAGGTACGGCCAACTTTCAGGAAACATTCCTCACACACAAAGAAAGAAAATACGTTATGTGGACATGTGTCCGGAAACGCTTACTTTCCATGTTAGAGCTCATTTTATTACTTCTCTTCAAATCACATTAATCATGGAATGGAAACACACAGCAACAGAACGTACCAGCGTGACTTCAAACAATTTGTTACAGGAAATGTTCAAAATGTCCTCCGTTAGCGAGGATACATGCATCCACCCTCCGCCGCATGGAATCCCTGATGCACTGATGCAGCCCTGGAGAATGGCGTATTGCAACACGGCCGTCCACAATGCGAGCACGAAGAGTCTCTACATTTGGTACCGGGGTTGCGTAGACAAGAGCTTTCAAATGCCCCCATAAATGAAAGTCAAGAGGGTTGAGGTCAGGAGAGCGTGGAGGCCATGGAATTGGTCCGCCTCTACCAATCCATCGGTCACCGAATCTGTCGTTGAGAAGCGTACGAACACTTCGACAGAAATGTGCAGGAGCTCCATCGTGCATAAACCACATGTTGAGTCGTACCTGTAAAGGCACATGTTCTAGCAGCACAGGTAGAGTATCCCGTATGAAATCATGATAACGTGCTCCATTGAGCGTAGGTGGAAGAACATGGGGCCCAAACAAGATATCACCAACAATGCCTGTCAAAACGTTCACAGAAAATCTGTGTTGATGACGTGATTGCACAGTTGCGTGCGGATTCTCGTCGGCCCACACATGTTGATTGTGAAAATTTACAATTTGATCACGTTGGAATGAAGCCTCATCCGTAAAGAGAACATTTGCACTGAAATGAGGATTGACACATTGTTGGATGAAGCATTCGCAGAAGTGTACCCGTGGAGGCCAATCAGCTGCTGATAGTGCCTGCACACGCTGTGCATGGTACGGAAACAACTGGTTCTCCCGTAGCACTCTCCATACAGTGACGTGGTCAACGTTACCTTGTACAGCACCAACTTCTCTGTCTCTGACATTAGGGTTATCGTCAACTGCATGAAGAATTGCCTCGTCCATTGCAGGTGTCCTCGTCGTTCTAGGTCTTCCCCAGTCGCGAGTCATAGGCTGGAATGTTCCGTGCTTCGAACGTCTTCCTGTCGGGACACCTCCGTTCTGGAAAATTTGTCTCGATACAAACGTACCGCGCCACGGCTATTGCCCCGTGCTAATCTATTCATGAAATGGGCATCTGCCAACTCCGCATTTGTAAACATTGCAGTGACTGCAAAACCACGTTCGTGATGAACTCTAACCTGTTGATGCTACGTACTGATGTGCTTGATGCTAGTACTGTAGAGCAATGAGTCGCATGTGAACACAAGCACCGAAGTCAACATTACCTTCCTTCAATTTGGGCCAACTGGCGGTGAATCGAGGAAGAAACTAAAATGAGCTCTAACATGGAAATTAAGCGTTTCCGGACACATTTCCACATAACATATTTTCTTTATTTGTGTGTGAGGAATGTTTCCTGAAAGTTTGGCCGTACCTTTTTGTAACACCCTGTGTATTAAAATTCTGTTCTGCTTCTATTGCTGAATGAAATGGGAAGTTGAAGCTTCTACGTTTTTTAATTTTGAAGCAGCTGAGTAAAATTGAACCTACCGAGCCTACTTTCTCTTTACTTATTCGTATCATGTCAACTCTGACCGACAATATTCTAGCGCAACGCAATCTGCTCAAAAAAGAAAAAAAAAAAAAAAAATTACAACCTGACTTCAAATAATTAATTTAAAAGAATAGCCCTGACTAAAAAGAAATCTTAACAATAACCTATACATTTCCTTAAGCACTTACCTCACAAAAACCTAAATTACACGAACTACTGCAATACAGCGAGCGCCAATACTGCCAGCTAAATATACTCCTGGAAATTGAAATAAGAACACCGTGAATTCATTGTCCCAGGAAGGGGAAACTTTATTGACACATTCCTGGGGTCAGATACATCACATGATCACACTGACAGAACCACAGGCACATAGACACAGGCAACAGAGCATGCACAATGTCGGTACTAGTACAGTGTATATCCACCTTTCGCAGCAATGCAGGCTGCTATTCTCCCATGGAGACGATCGTAGAGATGCTGGATGTAGTCCTGTGGAACGGCTTGCCATGCCATTTCCACCTGGCGCCTCAGTTGGACCAGCGTTCGTGCTGGACGTGCAGACCGCGTGAGACGACGCTTCATCCAGTCCCAAACATGCTCAATGGGGGACAGATCCGGAGATCTTGCTGGCCAGGGTAGTTGACTTACACCTTCTAGAGCACGTTGGGTGGCACGGGATACATGCAGACGTGCATTGTCCTGTTGGAACAGCAAGTTCCCTTGCCGGTCTAGGAATGGTAGAACGATGGGTTCGATGACGGTTTGGATGTACCGTGCACTATTCAGTGTCCCCTCGACGATCACCAGTGGTGTACGGCCAGTGTAGGAGATCGCTCCCCACACCATGATGCCGGGTGTTGGCCCTGTGTGCCTCGGTCGTATGCAGTCCTGATTGTGGCGCTCACCTGCACGGCGCCAAACACGCATACGACCATCATTAGCACCAAGGCAGAAGCGACTCTCATCGCTGAAGACGACACGTCTCCATTCGTCCCTCCATTCACGCCTGTCGCGACACCACTGGAGGCGGGCTGCACGATGTTGGGGCGTGAGCGGAAGACGGCCTAACGGTGTGCGGGACCGTAGCCCAGCTTCATGGAGACGGTTGCGAATGGTCCTCGCCGATACCCCAGGAGCAACAGTGTCCCTAATTTGCTGGGAAGTGGCGGTGCGGTCCCCTACGGCACTGCGTAGGATCCTACGGTCTTGGCGTGCATCCGTGCGTCGCTGCGGTCCGGTCCCAGGTCGACGGGCACGTGCACCTTCCGCCGACCACTGGCGACAACATCGATATACTGTGGAGACCTCACGCCCCACGTGTTGAGCAATTCGGCGGTACGTCCACCCGGCCTCCCGCATGCCCACTATACGCCTTCGCTCAAAGTCCGTCAACTGCACATACGGTTCACGTCCACGCTGTCGCGGCATGCTACCAGTGTTAAAGACTGCGATGGAGCTCCGTATGCCACGGCAAACTGGCTGACACTGACGGCGGCGGTGCACAAATGCTGCGCAGCTAGCGCCATTCGACGGCCAACACCGCGGTTCCTGGTGTGTCCGCTGTGCCGTGCGTGTGATTATTGCTTGTACAGCCCTCTCGCAGTGTCCGGAGCAAGTATGGTGGGTCTGACACACCGGTGTCAATGTGTTCTTTTTTCCATTTCCAGGAGTGTATAAGATTCTAACTACTGGAAGCCGTAACTTCTAATAGGGATATGGTTAGGAAAGGAAAGATTTTGTTGCAGAGCAAACAATGTATTTTCATTAATAATGTGGCAACCAGTTCAAAAATCATATAACATATAAACGTCCGTGACATCCAGTTCCAAAAGATTATATAATCATCTTTAAATTACATTTCCACGACGGACACACGTCCAGATCGTCCGCTCGAGCTAACACTTGGAACCTCTACCTCCATCACTTCTCGCTATTCTCTCCTCACATTCATCACTGCTGGCTGTTGACCTCCAACTGCCCAGCTGTACTTCCATCACTGCTGTCGACTAACTTACAACTGCCCAACTAATCTAACAGAGTCTCTTTACAAAGAAAGCGCAGTCACAGATCCAATGCAAAGCGCTACACAGCGCTGCCAACACAGAAGCAGCCCACTTACAAGATTACGATTCTGCGGCTTTGTCGGAATCATTTTCTTCATTTCGCCACAGACGGCGCTGTAATCAGCGGAATAGAAATCAGTACACAAACGTAAACTACGACACGATACTCAATGGCCCTCGAATATCCAGTGGCACGTGGGACCCCACCTCCATGCTGCGAGGTTAGCACAGGCCAGTATTTCATAACTTCTAGTTGGAAACCACATACTTTGTATTCCTTCGATATATCGATCAGTGGAGTACTCGACTCGGCATTGTGGCCGTGGCTCGAGGCGAACGCTACTTTACTTATCGATTTAGAGTAAGCGTTCAGACGCAGTACCTCCACCTTCAGTGTACTTAGTGATCCGCTTTTCAAATGACCATACGCAGGACAGAAGCATATCTGCTGAAATGTCAGCACAGGCCTTTTTGAAGAAGTCGGATGGCATATGCTGGCACACCTTATTCTTTAAATATCCCCAGAAAAACAAATCCGGCGACCTAACGGGCGAATTAACACGGCGACGTCTGCCGATTCACCTACCAGTGTAAACACGGTCTAATTCGTCCTGTGCTTCAAATGCGTTATGCGCTGGACAGTCATCATGCTGACAGCATTGTCGAAGGTCCAGGGCAACATCCTGCAGTACTAATAGTTGCTGTTCCAAAAACGTTCGATATCTGCGTCCATTCAACGTGTCGTCGATAAAATTCAGACCAATGAGTTTGTTCGCGATGATGCCACATAATACATCAGCCGACCAAGGATATTGATGGTCAACTAACCGTTAGCAGTGGGGTTTGTCTACATTCTAGTAATGCATGTAATGCCGATTAACGCTGTCATGGTTTCTGACTCATCGCAAAATAGTACCTCGGCTAGTTTCATTAGCTTCTCCTGTAACACGTTTGCCTCATTTCCATTTGCTGCTCTGTACGCTGTCATCAGACATAAAAGAACGACGGAAAGCGAGCTTTCTCTGGAAAACGCTCGGCATACATTATCCATAACCCAGCATCATTGCAGCTTTTTCATCTGTGGTTGCAACATTCATCGTCCACTTGCACTTCCGTCCTCCAAATGATAGGTAGGTGCGCAGGCAATAAACACAGCGCAAGTATTGTAATGTTTGGAGCCGCCATCTATTCTACGTCTGCACGACGCGTGAGCACCGGTCGCATTGTGCTGCCTGTTATAGGACGCCGTAGTTCACCACATCTGCGTCCATTCAACGTGTCGTCGATAAAATTCGGACCAATGAGTTTGTTCGCGATGATGCCACATAATACATCAGCCGACCAAGGATGTTGATGGTCAACTAACCGTAAGCAGTGGGGTTTGTCTACATTCCAGTAATGCATGTAATGCCGATTAACGCTGTCTTGGTTTCTGACTCATCGCAAAATAGTAGCTCGGCTAGTTTCATTAGCTTCTTCTGTAACACGTTTGCCTCATTTCCATTTGCTGCTCTGTACGCTGTCATCAGACATAAAAGAACGAAGGTGAGCGAGCTTTCTCTGGAAAACGCTCGGCATACATTATCTATAACTCAGCATCATTGCAGTTTTTTCATCTATGGTTGCAACATTCATCGTCCACTTGCACTTCCGTTCTCCAAATGGTAGGTACGTGCGCAGGCAATAAACACAGCGCAAGTATTGTAATCTTTGGAGCCGCCATCTATTATACGTCTGCACGAAACGTGAGCTCCGGTCGCATTGTACTGCCTGTTATAGGACGCCGTAGTTCACCACATGGCCAGGGTGGCGCGTGGAGTAGTCCCCTGTTCGATGTGTCGCAGGAATACAACGTTGCGAATGGGGTTTCCAATTAGAAGTTGTGAAGTACTGGCCTGGGCTACCCTGTCATCTTGCAGCATGGACATTCATGAGACATTGCGTAACATTTCGTAAATTACGATTGTACACCCATTTCTACTCCGATTACAGCGCCATCTGTGGCGAAACGATGAAAATGCTTCAGACAAAACGTATGTAGATTTTTGCCGTAGAATAGTAATCTACAATAAAAAAAATGGGGGTTCATACTGAAGATTTCAAAGTTGCCTCCAGGCATGGGGTGAGGTGGCCGAGCCAGTGGGGTATCGTTGGATGTACCTCTTAGAGACAAACAAATTGTAATTGTACGAATGCATGCTTTCGCGGTGATATCCGTTAATAAAACATTCTCGGGTTTCACGCTGGGCCAAGTGGTTTACGGCCCACGAGCTTTCGGCAGAGATCTGCTCTGCCATTGTCAAGTGGATGACTGTCGTGTGGTTGTCACTGATGTGCTTGAGTGTTCCTTGAGTGCGGTGCGACTTGCTAGTCAGTTAGTGTGTGACAGTCCAAGCAGTAGGCCGTGAAGGGTCGATGGTATTTGATAGCCTAGGAAGAATGCAATTCGTCCTTGTACGGCGTATGCGGCACGACATCCCAATAGATGTCAACCATCTCGACAATTATTTATCAACAGCTTCAACCAGTTACGTGAAAGTGTAACACCTAGACCAGGGCCGGCTAGAAATTCTGCACGCGTGCGGTGCTCCTGCACATGTGCAACTTCCGGGTCACAGCGTGCACGCCGCAGCCGTCAGCGTTCATGTGGTGCATGTTTCTGCGCACAGATGTCGCTTTATCCACTTGCTGGGAGACACTGTACCGGCGCATTCTACTGCTCTTTCCACAGCTTGCAAGCCAACCATGGGAAGGTATTTCGCGTATTAAACATTTAAAATACTGTCACAGTCTACTCATTGAGACGTCTACTTTTATTTTAACAGTTTAACCCAGTATTACAAGTAATACAGTTTACAACCGTGGGTTTTTATTAAGGCAGCTTGACTGACGGCACGTAAATACGAGTAATGTTTTTGATCTAGTATTTAAGAAAGAGAGCACTTAGCGACTTCCAACGAACCTTATTCATGATTTCAAATAACTTTAAACTAATGCAAGGTTTCCTATAACTAATTCTCGGTGCCCTCAGTTACACCCACATAATTTGTCTCACTGGCCTCTGAACAGAATGATAACCGCAGACCTCTCGATGATCACCTGTTATTTCAATACCATTATTGCTACTTCTTTCATCAGCTCCGTCTGTAATCTGCATAATAACCGACAATTAGATGAATGTTACGTTTTATCGACTTCAGCTGAGCGTAGCCCTTCACACATTAAAAAAAACAACCTAAATGTAAGTATACATTGGAACAATCGGTTTAATGACCAAGTTTCCTGATAATAATGTAACATGGAGCAGAATGAGGCACTAATGCACAGTTAGCAAACAATAATTTTTAATTATGAAAGGAATAAATCCAAGCACTTTTATCACTGGTCATAAGAAACGACAATCGAGTTGATGTGTCTCATCCATTTTCTTAAGGACATTTAAATTTGCTTGCCGTTCTTCACTCTTGAGTACACTACACTCGTCTTTGTGATATATATTGTAGTGTCTCTCAATTGAAAACTTAACGCTGGCCGCGTATTATTCGGCGGCATAGCAAACACTGTGAGTTTTCACCAACGGCTACAAAAAAGAATTGCAGTCCCCAGTCATTTTTAAACGACTGAGAACATAGATCTACCGTCCTTTGCTTTTTCACCGTACCTGCCATTTCTCAGTACTTCTCTGTTAAGGGTACGGTTGCCAGGGGTAAATGAGACTGGGTATGTTGCGCTCTTGCTTGTACCACATAAACAGGGAAGTGGAGCCGCCGCCGTTCATTTAGGACACATGTCTAATAACAGATGTCGCTGTCGCACACGTGCGCACATGTGCAGCACTTCCGCACGTCTGCACACTGTGCAGCGTTTGGCCGGCCCTGACCTAGACAATGTAACAGAAGCAAACAAGTGACCACCGAAGAGAGGCAAATTAATCTTCTTGCTGCTGTTGCAGTTGATGCGAACGTCAGGTCCCGCGTAATCGCACGAGGAAGTATCGTGACTCAAGCAAGGGTTCTTCCCATTCTCCATCGTTACAGGTTCCGTACCTATCACACCTCTCTCCATCAAGATCTGTTAACTTATGTACATAGGCATTCAGACACGATACTCCAGGTGCATCATGTAGGCCTATCTTGTTTAGTGGTGAAGCCACATTTACCAATCATGGCCAAATAAACCCCCGAAACATGCACTGCTGGTCTGTTGACAATTTCCGTTCTCACCGTCACGTGGAACGTCAGCGTCCATGGAGTGTAAACGTGTCGTGTGGGGTCGTGAACTATCTGCTCACAGGCCCGTTTTTCATAGACGGAACACTGAACTCGCAGAAGTATCGCGTATTCCTAAAAGAACACCCTCCACGGATGCTAGAAGACGGTTTTCTGCAGACTAGGAGGATCCTGTGGTCGCCAGTCCATCCGACAGTACTCGAAGTCCTGCAGCATGTCTTCACAAATTGTTTCCAGGTCGTTTAATTGGACGCAGAGGACCTGTACCTCGGCCATACAAGATTTGACGCCTGCAAACTTTTGTCTGTGGGGAAAGCTGAAAGACGCTGCCTAGAAGGACATACTAAGTACACTTGATGATATGCAACGGCGTATTATGGCAGCCTGCTCGGATATCTCCACAGGAATGAAGGTACGTGTCGTTCCATACTGGACTGCAAGCCTGTATTGCCGCCGCCGGTGGTCATCTATAACACAGCTTGAGATGATCAGTCGTCTCGTTGCTGATCGCAACCCACATAAATAGTGTATGCACTTGTTCTTTAGCGTGTGCTGCCACGGGTATTGTACAAGTGGCGGCGTGGAAACTTTTCAAAATACGATACCTCGTAAAAGACTTGCACTCGACTCCTGCAATAAACACTACTGACATTGCAATTTCCCCAGCCGCGCGGGGTAACCGTACGGTCTTGCGCGCCTTGTCACGGTCCGCGTGGCTCACTCCGTCGGAGGTTCGAGACCTCCCTCGGGCATGGGTGTGTGTGTTGTCCTTTGGGTAAGTTAGTTTACGTTAGGGTAAGTAGTGCGTAAGCTTATGGACCGATGACGTCAGCAGTTTGGTCCCATAAGACCTTATCACAAATTTCGAAATTTCCCCAAAATTTAGTTTTTTAACGTCAATAACAATTGTTGCATTTAAAAAATTGTAAGTTTGCACAAAAAAATACAGTTTCAAAGAATTATTACAATTTGTTGATCGGCTATGAATACGAGCCCCTGACTACCAACCCATTCTGTGAAAACCGTTGCCGGCCGGTGTGGCCGAGTGGTTCTAGGCGCTTCAGTCTGAAACCGCGCGACCGCTACGGTCACAGGTTCGAATCCTGCCTCGGGCATGGCTGTGTGTGCTGTCCTTAGGTTAGTTAGGTTTAAGTAGTTCTGAGCTCTAGGGGACTGACGACCTCAGAAGTTAAGTCCCATAGTGCTCAGAGCCATTTGAACCATTTTGTGAAAACCGTACATCAATAGCATCTACCATTTCTGCAATATTCGCGGTGCTTTTAAACTAAATCGGTCACTAACTTTTCTAATTTTTTGGGATCTTCCACATGACCAACGTAACCGGACATTCCGAAATGGTGAGGAGGTTTTGAGAAAATAAGGAGAACAAGAAAGCCAATGCTAAGTAACGGTTCCATGTGCTCCTTCGAGGACGATATCTAAATGACACTAACAATAGCAATAACAGTAAAGGGCTTAAAGAGTTATATAAACTGGTTTAACACATTTAAAGCCGTATTTCGTAATATCAGAATGGTTCGAATGGCTCTGAGCACTATGGGACTTAACTTCTGAGGTCATCAGTCCCCTAGAACTTAGAATTACTTAAACCTAACTAACCTAAGAACATCACACACATCCATGCCCGAGGCAGGATTCGAACCTGCGACCGTAGCGGTCGCGCGGTTGCAGACTTATTATCAGAAGAGGAAGGGGCTAAGAAAGAAGAGAACATTGAAATGGCAGTGAAAGTGACTGTTACGACAGAACGGAAGCTAAATGAAGAACTCTACCGTCATGGTGTGGGAAAAGTTGTGGGGGAGGAGGGAACCACGGGAATGAGCTGTAGACTAGAGCATGTGAGAGATGGCTATTGTGATAGAGGGTGGAGCATTAGCTATCTTTTGAAGTTTGAAAGGATTTTAATTTGTCTTATATTTTGTGGAAGATTGTTCCAAAGTCGGATTCTGTGGTGGCGCGGAGAGGATTTTATTTCGTTGAGGACGGGCGTTTATGTTCTGCTGTTCACACAGCAGTGTAAGAGTTAAAGATGCAGGGTGAAAATCGTTGAACTGTACATAAATAAAATCGTCATAACTTCTGAACGGTTCACGCTAGGACGTTCAAACTGGACTGCTGCCCGCGGGGGATGATGGGAATTAGTATGCACATCGTATGGTTTGGTTTAGCGACGAAGCCTACTTTCATTTGGATGGGTTCGTGAATAAGCGAAACTGGCGCATTTGGGGGACTGAGAATCCGCATTTCGCGATCGAGAAGTCTCTTCACAGTGTGGTGAACAATGTCCAGTCACGGAATAAACGGTGCGATGTTCCTTGATAGCAGGGTGACTACCGGACAGTATGTGATGGTTTTGGAAGATGATTTCATCTCCATTATCCAAGGTGACCCTTATTTTGACTAACTGTGGTTCATGCAAGACAGAGCTTAACCCAACCGAACCAGGAGAGTGATGTTCTGGAGGAGCACTTTGGGGACCGCATTGTGGCTCTGGGGCCACTGGCATGGACCTCGCTCGATTGGCCGACATATTCTGCGTGCCTGAACACACGCGATTCCTTTTTGTAGGGGTATATTGAAGACAAGGTGTACAGCAATAACACCAAAACCACTGCTAAACTGAAAACAGAGATTCAGGAAGTTATCGACAGCACCGAAGTTCCGAAACTTCAGAGGATCATGCAAAATAGACTTGGCCACTGCTTCTGTGTTTCGATACAGTGTATTGATACGCGGAACTGTTTCACTGTTTCGTAACGGCTGTGGTTCACTGTTTCGAAACAGTGGTGTTTCATTCCGCCCCTGTCTCGGATAACCGGACCAGATTCAATCTCGAGCCAGACACAGAAACTGTATCGGTTTCAAAATAAGGCTGTTTCAGTCCACCTGTGCTTGGAACGGACTAATTGTATCGAAACAGTGATGTTTCATTCCGCTCTGTGTCGGACGAGATTCGGGCTCGGCACAGGTACTGAAACACAACATACTTCGTGAAACACTTTCAAGAGTGTCGAAATCTTTTTGACAAGCAATAGCATGAAGCTTAAGATATCCGAAAATAAAGTTTCGTTTCTAGCTGACTCTCCTATTCCGAAATGGCGTAACATCTGCTTTATAAACACTAACCAAACAATAAAACAACGCATACTATTCACATTCAAAATAATAAATATGTGAAAATCATTCAGTTAAATTAGACTTATTTTTCTATAAAATACGTTTCTCTGTTCATGTACTGTAATCACATTAAGAAACGCAAGTAAGCCTACAACATTTTGAATTTTAAAAAATGCATAGAGTGACAGTTATTAGACATATACATAAATTTGATGTAGGTATAATTGCAAGCAATCTGTTTGACATATCACTGATAGTGTAATGGTGAACGGGAAGGGCTGGGAAGCATGGTGAATTTTAAGTAACGGCTCGAAACACCTTGCAAGACAAAATTTTTTTCTGTTCAATTTTGTTATTTATTCGAATTACTTGTGAGTCTACAGTCACTGTGCCTATTATCCACAATGACTCCCTTTGTGTGCATGGAAATTAGCAGGATGGGTATATTACTCATACTAACGAAATGTGGGAATCCCAGTAGGATATCCGTTGTTTCTGCGGTTTGCTCTCACCCCCAGGTCCGTTCGTGGTGGTTCTTCTGTCTTCAGCTTGGCTGCCCTCAGCCAATTGAAAAGTATGAAAGTCACACGACAGAAAAGCAGCGCATTTGCTCCAGGAAATAGGAAACTGCCAAGACGCCTAAGTGATAGTTTCACACTTCCTGCGATATGATTAGCGCTCTCGCACCCCATTTGTGTTTATATGGACATACTTATACAGTAGACATTCAAGATGATAAAATGTGTAGGTTTATTAGATTAAAAAACACAAACTGTTTCACTGTTTCGAAACATTACATTGTACTGTTTCATTAGTTTCGAAACGGTTACGTGCTTCAGTTTACCCATCTCTAATGCAGAATTCCGCTATTCGTCTACGCCACGTATATCTTTCTAATATTTGATTTATTAATATGGTACAATCCATGGAATAGCACTTATTGTCTCATTAAACGTCATACAGTGTTAATTTACTGCAATTATATATAAAATCAACATCGTACATTACCTGCGAGAAGGAACAGTTTTTGTATACGCGGAAATTCCCTATTCTTATCAGGCTTGATCTTAAAAGTTTTAAAAGATTTGTCTGGTTGCGGTTTTTGAGACTACTTTGTTACTCTTCCTTTAACAACATGAAGTAACAATGTTACTTGAAAGTGGAGGATACCTTCCGTTTTCATTGTAATTTCCGAGCCACTTATCGATTCAGAATTTAATTTTATTTGCTAAATGCGGTTCTTAGCCACTACAGAATGTCTGATTTTACGTCTGCTTTATCAACTGTATGTTGGTTATTAGTCATTAGTATTCTTGAAGTTCATTCCTTATATTTGTCATAAGTGCCCGATAGTAAAAGTTCTTCTTATTCATGGAGGTTGCGTATATTCCCTGCCGTTTAGATTAGCTAAGTTAAGGCATAAGGTGAAACTCCTCAAGAATTTCTAAATCACTGTGGCAGCCTTCAACCACACTACTATTAAAATTGGTGTGTACAATCTATTAGATTTACTTTAAGGAGGGGAAAGGCACTAGAAAGCAGTTCTGACGTTGCTCTTGATCGTAATGGAAGCAAGACTTAAGAAAAATCAAGACAAGTTCATAAAATTTGTCTACGCAGAAAAAGCGTTCCTCAATCTATAATAGTACAATGTTTCCGAAACTGTCAGAAAAATAGGTAAAAGCTAAAAGGTGCAGGAAAAGAGTATTTGGAACACCCAGCAACGAACAATGAGAATGGATGTCTAAGAACTAAATACTCGCATTAAAAGCGGTTTGAGGCAGGGATGGTATTAAAAGTCCTGGTGAAAGGGTATCAGTTATCTGATTCGCTCACGATTTTGCTGTAAGGGACGATCAAAATGTTTCTCTTTGTGGCTGCTGCTGCAGCATATATGAAACGTAGCGCGACTTCGACGCGGTATATAAGCACTGACATTAAGGCAAGGGGTTAGTGTAGCATTTTTGTCTTTCCGAGGTGCTTAGGGCAAATAGGCAAACGTGAACTACGGCGACGTTATTAGCAAACGCGTCCAGACAAGAACAACGTGCTGTTATTCTTCTCTGAGATGCCGAAGAACAAACATTGGTGGACGTAGTAATGAATCATCCTCCTCTTACATTACCATTTTTTATAGAGATAACTGATAGAATGTATAATCTCGAACCTCGCACAGGTTAAAATTACCTCAGCTGTTTCATTAAAAGAATTGATATGATTTTTTATACGGTGTATTATATTTCAGGCTAAAATGTATAAAAATAAATTAATGTGTTACAATCGATGCGTACTACCACTTAAAATTACCCTTCTTTTAAAAATATATATTTCTGCCATATTTAAAATTCAACTTATTAATTGAGCAGTCAAACGCTAATTATTAAATTTGTTTGTGGATTTATTTGTGTAATAATGATATAATTTGGTAAGGATTCTCCTCCTATCGAGTAAGTTGGCCTACTACCGAATAGACGTTTTCATGTCAAAGCAGTAATGACTCTTAAAATTGGCGCTCCATGTGTCTACTCTTCCTTGATCGATTTTAATGTACAGGGTGATTCAAAAAGAATACCACAACTTTAAAAATGTGTATTTAATGAAAGAAACATAATATAACCTTCTGTTATACATCATTACAAAGAGTATTTAAAAAGGTTTTTTTTCACTCAAAAACAAGTTCAGAGATGTTCAATATGGCCCCCTCCAGACACTCGAGCAATATCAACCCGATACTCCAACTCGTTCCACACTCTCTGTAGCATATCAGGCGTAACAGTTTGGATAGCTGCTGTTATTTCTCGTTTCAAATCATCAATGGTGGCTGGGAGAGGTGGCCGAAACACCATATCCTTAACATACCACCATAAGAAAAAATCACAGGGGGTAAGATCAGGGCTTCTTGGAGGCCAGTGATGAAGTGCTCTGTCACGGGCTGCCTGGCGGCCGATCCATCGCCTCGGGTAGTTGACGTTCAGGTTTCATAACTAACCTTTTCGTAGGACTCTCCATACAGTTGACTGTGGAATTTGCAGCTCTCTGCTAGCTCTGCGAGTCGATTTTCCTGGGCTGCGAACAAATGCTTGCTGGATGCGTGCTACATTTTCATCACTCGTTCTCGGCCGTCCAGAACTTTTCCCTTTGCACAAACACCCATTCTCTGTAAACTGTTTATACCAACGTTTAATACACCACCTATCAGAAGGTTTAACACCATACTTCGTTCGAAATGCACGCTGAACAACTGTCGTCGATTCACTTCTGCCGTACTCAATAACACAAAAAGCTTTCTGTTGAGCGGTCGCCATCTTAGCATCAACTGACGCTGACGCCTAGTCAACAGCGCCTCAAGCGAACAAATGTACAACTAAATGAAACTTTATAGCTCCCTTAATTCGCCGACAGATAGTGCTTAGCTCTGCCTTTTGTCGTTGCAGAGTTTTAAATTCCTAAAGTTGTGGTATTCTTTTTGAATCACCCTGTATATTTGGTATCAAGTCGCTCGTAAGCCACGACACTCAAACCTGAGGAGGTACTTCGGTATTCAAATGGTTCAAAAGCTCTGAGCACTATGGGACTTAACATCTGAGGTCATCAGTCCCCTAGAACTTAGAACAACTTAAACCTAACTAACCTAAGGACACCACACACATCCATGCCCGAGGCAGGATTCGAACCTGCGGCCGTAGCTGCAGCGCGATTCCAGACTGAAGTGCCTAGAACCGCTCGGCCACTCCGGCCGGCACTTTGGCATTCAGTGTTACTGGGACAGTCTATGAGAAGTGTCAGACAGTATTTGAGTCCGTTGTGGTATGATACGTATATCGCCAGTCAACACCTGTAAGTCTCAAAACGTTTCTACCAGCTGCTGTTCGCTTATGTTATTACATACGTATTCAATAGACTACTCCCTGCACAGCTAAGGTGAAATGTGTAATCATCACACATTTCATATTCACTTACCGGTCTCTAATTCTTGTTTCTTCACCTCGTTACCAGCTGCCGTTTCGGCATTGTATTCCTGTTTTCACCTCACTGCATACCCAAGTACCACTGTTAACTCGAGCTACAAGCACGGCCCGAATATTTGTTTCTAGAATTTGAAACATATGTTTTCACCTGCTTTCCTTGTTTTGTTGACGATTTGAGTACGAATGCTGGAAAACGGTCTCTGACCGAAACCAATCGAGTGGTAAAGAACACTTTTAACAGTAGCTTACGTCGGTACGGGATGTCGTTTTATAAATTAGGTGACAGTGTTTATTATGCATCCAAGACACTGCTCCGAGATCAATGCTGCAATCTTCGTTAGCGCAACGTCTGTCAGAAATGAAATTCACAATGATATTCGTGCAGATAATGACTTCCATTCTTGAACCGCAGTGGGGCAAGCTAGGAGTCCCCACACGTTTGCCGGCCGAAGTGGCCGTGCGGTTAAAGGCGCTGCAGTCTGGAACCGCAAGACCGCTACGGTCGCAGGTTCGAATCCTGCCTTGGGCATGGATGTTTGTGATGTCCTTAGGTTAGTTAGGTTTAACTAGTTCTAAGTTCTAGGGGACTAATGACCTCAGCAGTTGAGTCCCATAGTGCTCAGAGCCATTTGAACCATCTGAACCCACACGTTTGGTCCCGTTGTTACTTTTGACCTGAAGGAACATATCGTATCATCTTCCTGTATTTTGTAATTTTATCAATTACACGTGATTGCAGGCGCGTCTTTATGGTAGAATGGCTTCTACAGCTCTACACCGAGCGAGGTGGCGCAGTGGTTAGCACACTGGAAAATGGCTCTGAGCACTATGCGATTTAACTTCTGAGGTGATCAGTCGGCTAGAACTTAGACTAATTAAACCTAACTAACCTAAGGACATCACACACATCCATCCCCGAGGCAGGATTCGAACCTGCGACCGTAGCGGTCGCTCGGCTCCAGACTGTAGCGCCTAGAACCGCACGGCCACTCCGGCCGGCTTAGCACACTGGACTATCATTCGGGAGGGCGACGGTTCAATCCTGCGTCCGGCCATCCTTTTCCCTGACTTCCGTAAATCGCTCCGGGCAAATGCCGGGATGGTTTCTTTTAAAGGGCACATCCGATTTCCTTCACCGTCCTTCCTTAATCCGATGAGACTGATGACCTCGCTGTTTGGTCTCCTCCCCCAAACAACTTCAAACCTCTATGTCTGTGTGGACGTCATGTGTCAAACTTCACATTACTACTTGTTCCCGTTCTGAAACGTACTTGATCACAGATGTAAAGATAATTTTGAAACACCCTGTATTTGTCTGAAGCGCAGCCTTGTGGAGTTGTAATGTCCCCCTCACTTATCGACCTTAATGACAGTGAAAAATTAAACCGCGTGTACCTAATGGAAACTTGGGAAAAGCAATCGTCACCGAAGTTAATCTGTCGGTAAAGAGGGAGGAAAGGGTTACATCTAAATGAAAGGAAAAATGCAAATGAAACTGGTGGAAATTAATTTTGAAAAGGGGTAAAGTTAATGAAGAAAGTAAATGTGCGGCCGTTACGTTAACAATTAACTAGCGGTAAGTAGATAAGTGAGATTTGGGGGAAATTACGGTCGCCAGTCCTAAGGACAATTACTATAGTAACTGAAAAAGAAAGGTAATTACACATATAATTAGCACTAGAAGCGTGGCAACTGAAGGTTGACACGTGTAGTGTGAAAACTGAAAGTTTGTCAGAAGTAACAACTTTCGCTGCACTCTGACTTAATTTAGCAAAAGAATTAATAAAACCGGAAAACTGAAAGTTAATTTAGTGACTGAAATTAATAAGAAGCTTTCTTTCTGAAGCATATCGAAATTCAGTAAAATACAGTTAGTCTTGGGCTACCTCAACAATCATTTCAAAAGCTACTTGAATTTACGCAATTTAGAAGTAAGAAATTTAACTTTGAACTTGAATTAAATGATTCTGAACAATTAACAATAGTAAAATTTAGTACGTACCAAGCTGAGCTGCAGTCACAGGTAAGCTAAAATATGCTAACAAAACTCGCACTCTTAATTTGTGCTCGTGTAATCTAAATATTGTAGCCAGCTATGAATAGTTTTACTGAACTTTGAAATTAAAGCAGTGAAATTGAATTATATTATTTTAATGCTGGCGTTTGAATTTCAACAACACTCGGGTTGATTTCGGAAAAGGAAGGGACCCTGCTTGGTAATGCAATTGGGACAATGAGCAACAAAGGTTCATGCTAAGTTGCTGTAATTTTGCGAGGCAAATGGAACAATTTGAAAAGCTGAGGTCTGCCATACAGTTCTAAAACTTTACGTGCTTCCAGTCTTCCTTGTTGGTTGATTGAAGGTTTGAAGCCGTCGATCGAGGAGGTGGCGACAGTCACTCATTGTCGGCCGTCGCTGTTGCAGAAGCTGGATGTTGGCGCGCCTTCTTCTCGACACGGTCACCAGACGAAACGGGCTCTTGATGTGCGCCAGCTAATGCTTCCCGTCCGCGACACCATGTCAGAAACTATCATCGCAAGTCGAGCGCAATTAAATGCTGCCAAACCCCGAAAGCGCGGCAACTCGCGGGAGCTTCACACAACACACCTGCTCCACTCGCTACTCCAGCCAGACTCCTTCTGCTCTGCCCGCGCTCCACGCGACAGAGTTAACACTATACCGAAGATCCTAACACTTTCGTTCTCCACACGACCTATCGATGTATTCGTTCGATAGTATAGTTTTCCCTAGGCCAGACCCAGCGTATAAATACAAATAATATTCACAAAATAAACCAATTATAAATCGACATAAATGCATATATATATATATATATATATATATATATATATATATATATATATATACACATAGTAAAACAATTACAATATATAAAGACACAGAAATGTCATATCTTGAGGTAACAAAACAAGGAAAAAAAAGTATAGTACAATAGATGGAAATACGAGGATATGCATTTCCGGCGTTACAGAGTGACAAGCAGTTCACACAAGAAGAGAAGATTTTGAAAGGCTCTGCTAGAGTAGAGTGCTGAAGATTATATGGGTAGATCAGATTACTAATGAAGTGGTAGTGAATCGAAGCAAAGAGAAAAGAAAAGAAGGGATCGGTTTATCTGACACATCCAGAGGCAGCCAGGAACGATTTGTTTTAAAACTTGGAGTTTCACCCGACGCATAAAATGTTTAAACAATTACAGGAATTCAACCGGGTAACGATATTACGACAGGTACAGAACCCTTCCGTTTTTAAGGCACTAATGGAACGAGAGAGCACTGTGCAGGGGAATGTAAAACCTCGGTATCTGAGACAGATGAGACAGGAGCAGAAGCACAACACACACACACACTGTAGACGACTACCCACACCACACAACCACAGATAACCAACATCAGAAATTATAGGTAGTGAATACTAGCCGTTTCCCCGCGGCTTAGCCCACATGCGAGGTCTGTTAGAAAAGTATCCTACCGTTTTTTTTGCGAACAGCTGATAGATTTGAATCTAGTGCACTTGCATGAGCCGACCCTGAAGCTTCGTGCGCATGCGTGAATTTTTTTCCGCCTGTCGATACCGTCAGTTGCTGGCAAGCAGCAGTTAAGCGAGGTGATGTGCTCGCGTCAGTTTTTGATTGCGAGGGAAATGACGGAACGACTGGAGTGGCTCTACTGCATCAAATTTTGCCAGAAACTGGGCGACAGCCAGGTGGAAACCATTCGAGAGATTCAGACGGCTCTCGGTGACGATGCTACGACCATCACGCAGATTAAGGAGTGGTACAACCGGTTTAAAGACGGCTCCACTTCGGTCGGGAGCGAGCCACTCTTCGGTCGGTCATCAACACTCCGAAATGACCAGGTCATTGCTGAAGTGAACGCTAGGGTGATGCGGGACCGTCGTGTGACTGTCGGAGAAATTGCGGAAGAGGTGGGCATCTGGACTTTTTGGACATTTTCTCTCACTAAGATCAATGAAGGCCCGCCAAGCGCGCAGCTATGTCAAAATGGTAATTGGTGCTTTCTTGGACTAGCGCAGTGCGGTACGTTACGAGTATGCATTACAGGGTAAAACAATCACCGAAGAGTACTGTAGGGATCTCCTCCATCGCCTACGTGACGCTGTGTGATGCCAGAGATCGGACTTCCAGTCAACAGGAAACTGGCGCCTCCATCATGACAATGTTCCAGCACATTACTCACACTTATACTTTTTTGGCAGGAACCCACATTCCTGTGCTTCAGTAGGCGCCCTACTCTCCTGGTACGGCCCTGTGAGGCTTCTGGTTGTTCGCCAAACTCAAGAGACTGTTGAAAGGAACACGATTTCAGACAAGAGAGGACATTATGGCAGAAACGACAGCTGAGCTTTTTCAGCTAGCTTCCAACAATGACGGCACAGCTGGGAGAGACCGAGCGAGGTGGCGCAGTGGTAGCACACTGGACTGGCATTCAGGAGGACGACGGTTCAGTCCCGCGTCCGGCCACCCTGATTTAGGTTTTCTGTGCTTTCCATAAATCGCTCCAGGCAAATGCTGGGATGGTTCCTCTGAAAGGGCACGGCCGACTTCCTTCCCCATCCTTCCCTAATCCGATGAGACCGATGACCTCGCTGTTTGGTCTCTTCCCCCAAACAATCAATCAATCAACTGCTGGGAGAAATGCGTGGAGTTTCAAGGAAACTAATTTGATGGTGATTAGATATCCAATGCTCCATGTAAACCAGTTTTTTTTCCCGATCAAAGGTCGCCTACTTTTCTGACAGACCTCACATGTGTTTCACACAATACTGCCCACATCTCTTCCCTTCTCTCTGTTTCCACCTCTTTCTCCATTACCCTATCCACATCATCCACCCACCTCTGTCTATCTCCTCCCCCCACTGTCTCTGTCTCTTCATCCCCTCTTCCTCCCCCTTACTCTGACCATTTACTCCTCCCTCCCTCTGACCATCTTCTCCTCCTCCTCTTTCTACCCTTCTCCCCCTCACCTTCTCTCTTTATTTTCTCCTCTGCCTCTCTCTGACCACCCCCTTCTCCCCTCTTTTTGTACATTCCCTCCTCACCCTTCTCAGTGTCTCTCCTTTGCCACCTCACTATGGTATCCACTTTCTCCTCCTCCACACTTCTTTCTCCCCCACCCTCTCTCCTTCTGCTCATCGCACTCTCTCTGTCCTGTCCTCCTTCTCTCTATCCATCACCTCCTGGCTCCCTCTCTCCCTATCCATCCCTCCACTGGGGTTGATACTACTCCATCACAGCATGGCCTGTCGTGCTAGGTAGCCTACATGTTGGAGACTGGAAAACCATTTCTTGCCCCTGAGATATAGGCTGGTCTGCAAAGCAGCTCGATCAAGCAGCTGATACTTTTCCTCCACAATATGCCTGTTATACAGGCCAGCCTCCACACCAGGGGCGGGAAGAAACACAATTTTGCCTGTATATCTGCTCCTATTGTAGCTAGAAGGATATGTAAGCACCACAGTAGTGATACTCGGGAGGCCTGCTGGTTCTGTGCCAAATTTGGTTCAAATCAGTTCAGATATTTGGGAGGAGATCCCAGACAATCACATATATATCAACTCTGTTTTATGTATAGAGAGAGAGCTTAATTACCCATCGCTGAGTGAGTAGCATCAACTCAGTCCCTGTGCTGTATGACCAGGGAGAGAGCAATATTCCACGCAGAATGAAAGTAGAAACATCTGTCTCTGTTCATAAGGTCACTGGCTAATCTAATCCTGCTTCCTGACTGAGACTTGGTCCCTTATGGTCTTTATGGTCCAACCAATGTACGACATGCTGCCACTGCAAAGGATATGGTAGGCACCTGGCTTATGCAAATCAAGATCGTCCTCTAAAAGAGCCCTAATCTCAGACTGTGATGGAAAGAACACTCGTCACAGCAGAATAAGAACAATCCTGCAGCAAATGCTTCCTGCCTAAGGCAAAAAGGCCATAGATCAGGCGCCACCCCGTTATTTTCGTCAATCACCCTATTAACGATTGGTCGATAGCGCAATCCGCGTATGATCTGCCTTTCATTGTAACCATTCTGGCGAAAGGTAATAAGTACCCCATCACGCTGAGCTGGATGCTGTCAGCCTGTAGATATAAATCAGTGTGAGCTGGCTACCTATACAAACGTATGTCCCAACGTACTGCTAACCTTTCCCCTAACCAACACATCAAGGAAGTGAAGACAGCCATACTTTTCCACCTCCATTGTGCAATACATACGAGGAGAAGTCACAAAAATAAAGGGACTTGAGCAGTTTCTCGCCGTAAGGCTTGGTACTACTGCTAGTATCCAGGGCTGGAGTGTTGTCTGTACAGCGTGTCACTCTTATTCCCACGTCAGTCCTTGTATTGTAGCAGACCTTGATACAAGGCAGCTCCATTGTTGATTTGTGTCAAAAGGAGGAAATGACGACAGTGATTCGCTTTTTGTTTGCGGCAGCTGTTAAACCTGCGGGAATTATTGGTCGAATGCAAGCGCGGTATGGTGACAGCTGTTTATCACGAAGCAAGATCTACGAAAGGATAGAGCGCTTCAAACGGGGAAGATCTTCTCTATGTGGCGAGGAAAGATCTGGCAGACCATCGACGTCAACAAGTGAGGGCAATTTGGAAGTCGTTAAGGGTGTGGCGATGGAAAAGACACGAAACACAGTGGACGAAAATGGAAATTTGTGGTAAGTACTATGGGACCAAACTGCTAAGGTCATCAGTCACTCGGCTTGCACTCTACTTAATCTAACTTATACTAACTTACGCTAAGGACAACACACACACACCCATGCCCAAGGGAGGACAGAGGACGAAATCGCCAATACTTTACGTATCACTCATGGTTCAGCGTATTTCACCTTACACGACAGGCTAAATTTTCGGAAAGTGCAGGTGGGTACCGAATGAATTGTCAGCGCAGCATAAGGCGCAAAGGATGGACATCTCTCGTAAATATCTGGCTCGTACTTCGAACCTTGGATCATCGGACCAACCTCATCTCGACCTTTAAAGTTTCAGCCTAGTCAACCCACATAGAAGTCACCTTTCGCCAGAATGTTTATAGCGATGGAAATGGAAATGTCGTGTGGCTACGGCCTCCCATCGGGTAGACCGTTCGCCTGGTGCAGGTCTTTCGATTTGACGCCACTTCGGCGACCTGCATGTCGATGGGGATGAAATGATGATGATTAGGACAACACAACACCCAGTCCCTGAGCGGAGAAAATTTCCGACCCAGCCGGGAATCGAACCCGGGCCCTTAGGTTTGACAGTCTGTCACGCTGACGACTCAGCTACCGGGGCGGACTTTATAGAAAGAGCAGACGCACGTCGCGTTACGTACCATAGGTGAATCTGGTGGATGGTGAAAGTAACGAGGTATAATCTTAGTCTACGGCCTTACTGTCTGAGGACTGGTGGTATTCTGCAGAAACACGATGTGAAGTGTGTTTTTCGATCACTATCTATGATTAGAGCTCTTTTACGGTCAGGAAAGAAAGATGTTGGCCTGTGTAAGGGGGCCGGCCGCGGTGGCCAAGCGGTTATAGGCGCTTCAGTCCGGAACCGCACTACTGCTACGGTCGCAGGTTCGAATCCTGCCTCGAGCATTGATGTGTGTGATGTCCTTAGGTTAGTTAGGTTTAAGTAGTTCTAAGTTCTAGGGGACTGATGACCTCAGATGTTAAGTCCCATAGTGCTCAGAGCCATTTGAACCATTTCTTTGTGTAAGGGGGGTGTCTCCCGTAATCCTTACACTTGCGGCAAGACATACATCGCTTAGACAATCAGGACAGTAGAAGAGCGATGTATTTGCTATGAATGATTTTCACCGTTGGTCGTCTTTGGGTTTTGTGGTGTCACTAGTTCTTTACGGTGTGTGGGTGCGTGAATACGCCTCTCATATCGATGTTTTAAATTCCATTGAATAGTGCTGTCCTCTTGCATTTGTTCTTTGAAAACGACGGGCTGAGCGTCAGTCGAAACATCAGCGGTTGTCGAAGACGCCATTCAGCTGCATTTACGTACATTGTCTCAATAATAATTGGATTGATAATGGCGAAGGGTGAGATGATATTAAAAGACTTTTACTATCGTGGAGCGCTATATGAAAACAGTATTCGAGCCGAATACACCTGTTTTGAAATGAGCGCATCTGCTCGACATCCGTTTCTCGTATGGGCTGTCTTTCATTTTCATTACTGAACTATCTGCAGGAGAGTTATGTATGTGGACCTCAGCACGCTATACCAGTCCGCTTCCGAACTTGCACCATTCATCGTCGGCACAAAATTTAATTAACGGTGTCACAAGCTGAAACCTGAACTCAAACCCACTTCAGCACGAACCCGTCGTTGTTGATCTCCTGCTCTTATTACTCACCACAATTTTTACACACGTCGTAAAATTCTTTAATGATGTACTCTAACCACAATATTATTAGGATCGAACTTCTTACTCTATCTCACATCATCAAATGCTTTCTCTAGATACATCCTAGTTCCTAAATCTTTTCCTTGTTTCTAGTGATTCGACTCGTTTGATACTGAACTCTGTCTTCTATTACCTCGTGATAATCTTCTTATCTCTACGTGACTACTATGCCAATCATCCCCTGTAATCTGTTATGTGTTTTCTAGTCTTTGCCAAACCTTGCTATTCTTGCCGTCTGATTCTCTTTTCAGAACCAAGTTAATTGTTCCAGGATGCTGTAGGAAATGTGCCACAGCATTTCCCCGCGACTGGTAAGGATCTTACACAGAGTTTAAAATACTGCCTCCTTTTTCTTTATATTACACTGATCGGGTTTGACAATGAAAGCCAACAGTTGGTCGAACATTTTTAGTAGTCGTGTATATTAGAGCTTCTGTTATCGCTCATGACCTCTCTCGTTGCCTTCTTTGGTTCTGTGCTTGCTGATAATTAATGGAGGTCAGCCCAAATATTTATAGGTTGATCAGTTAATTTAATCACGAATTAAACAACATAGCACAACGGGTAATACTGAAGGAGGGGACGGACGAGAAATCAAAGGAGATAAGTGAATTATAGAGCGCGTGCAGCACAGTGTGACTCGGTAAACAATTTGATTATTGACTCAATCAGGTACTGTGAAATTACTATTGTTAACAATCTGAAGGTAAGTCTGATTTTAAAATATAATTTCTTACGGACTATGTCTAAATTTCAAAGGCGAAAAAAATATATGCCAAATACTTCATGCACTGAGGACGCTCAATATCTACACCTAAGCTGACCCGTAATTTACTACTCATAGGAATGGAGGAAAATATGTTGCTGTCGGGTTTAAGGTGCTTCTCATACATAACTTGCACACGCATGCTACTGTTCCTAAATTGATTCATGCACCGTTACTATTGGGATCTGAATAGATTTGGCAGGGACAGTGAGTACGTAATCACAAGATATCACTTGAGGACAAGCACGAAAGGAGTAAACAAAAATACACGACATAAGACACACACGGGATGTTTCCGAATGAGCGTGCAAACATTTAACTGGGCATAGAGGATGCTCCACTCAACAATTTGAGATAGAGGACTTGGGGTCGGAGAAGCCGGATTAAGGAGATAATAGGAATAAAATCACATTGCTGTGTACTTTTTTATTTACATTAGCTAACTTCAAATACTATCATTGAGACAATGAATGTACCATTTGTACTGTGTCTTACAAAAGTGCTGAAACTGACGGCCATCAACCTCAATGTAAACATGACATCGGCGAACGAGATTCTGATGCGCACTGACAAATATCCCTGGGTTGTTTCGAATTACATCACAGGCAGCTACAATTCTGCAACCAATTCGATCTCTATAACTACTGGAGTCTCATACACAAGTGACAGAACGTCTCTGAATAGCACTGAGTAATGAATGGGACTGTCGTTGATTCACAGCACGTTCTGTCATGGGACAATGTGACTACGATACAACAGAACCGCCTTATCGACAAGTAAAGTAAATAAAACCTGCATCATGGCTTCCTGGTAATCAGGCTGGTCCTCCTTGTTTCCTTGCAGGAAATAAAGAATATACATGTAAATAAACAGCACAGCAGGTGTAAACTTGTACGCATCTTAGTTGTCAATGAACTGGAAAACAATCATGTTAGACAAAGCGTTAGACAAGTTTACTTTCAAATCTCCTTAAGCTGGCTTCTCCGGTCCTATGTTGCTTACCTCAAATTGTTCAGTGGAGCATTCTCTACGTCCTGTTAAATTTATGGAAACAGCTTGTATAAACCAACAGTACATCCTACCATATCTTCACACGAACACACGCCTAGCCTGACACGAAATATCCTTAAAAACTATCTTCGTTCATTAGCTGTCCATGCACCGTCCGCCTGCTTAAGCCGTCTCACACGGAGCAAGGTTCGCCGTAAGTTGGCGAGATGGCTTCGTGCCTGCCGGCTTCCAGGGAAAGGAGCCGGCTATCTTCCATGCCGAAGCTCTCCCACGGTGCAAGATCGGCAGCTAGTTCTGTTGTGATCGCCTGCATGTTGTATCGAACGAAGATGGCTGCTTCAGGTACACATGTTCAGAGCAAACTGGCGTTATTAGCTGTTTTGGTGCTAAACGATGCAGAAATGCATGCTAATGGGAGATGAAGAAAGAAAGAATGGACGAAAAACTGTATTAAGAGGAGAAACGCTGGAAAAGGTGTGCTCTCCATGCTTCATAAAGAGTAGAGGTTAGTTCGCATAACACCTACTTTTGTTTGAAAAGTATCACCATTTCATTACTGTTTGACTTTATAAATATACCAATAATGACGTAATCCATTACCATTCAATATTATGTACTTTCCAAAATCGGGTGAATATTCAGTGTGACATTTCTAGGAAACAGTCTTAAATGTGTCCGATTTTTGCAAGTAGTAGGTTTCTACATTCAACACAAAATTCATAGTTTTGTACTTAGTCGTTCATCCCAGCGCCACTGCTTTTCGATGATTTTACTTTGGCGTACTCCACTTTAAATTGATACGTAAATTGTGCATTTTGCTATAGCACTCCTTGCTCGTCGTATATGGTCGAACAAGACATACGGCACTTGCAACTCTTTCGAGTGCTTCTGCACGCAAGTTGTTTATTATAATAGTTTGCGCTTTTCGCGACGTACAGACACTGTTCTTCACTACAAGTATATATCGATGCTTCAGTCGCTTCCTTGGACCACTGCGGTGCCATTATTTAATAATTATAAGAACTTCCTACCGCACCTCACAACAGCAGAAAAGCGACTATCAACAAAGGCTTCCCGCCCAAGCTTTCCGCGTCTGACGTCACAAACGAAACGTCTCATGATTGGCCAACGCAGGTAGCACGCAGGGAGCCTTACAAGGAAAATAGCACCGGACCTATCTGGAAATCTTACAAGGTTCCCAGTAAGGTAGCTCGCTAGCGGACGACGGAGCCCGCAAGGTAGCCATCGCGCGAGCCAGCAAGGAAACTTACAGCGAATCTTGCTCCGTGTGAGACGGGCTTCAGCTGAGCCTCATCCTCTGAGCTCGCAAGCTGGGGGAAAGGATCTTTCAGAGCGCGACGTTGAGAGTTCAGAGAAGGTAAACAGAGAAACCCAAACTCGGGAAACCAGAGTGTGGATAAATACCTGACACGAAACGGGAAACCAAGAAACTAATCTTCGAGAAGACCAACTTGAAACAGTCACTGAACTGGGATTTCTCGCGCAGCGGAGGCGAGTGTACACGACTGCGGCTACACGCGGATACAACCACCCGATCGACGGCTGTCCTCAATAAGAAGAAGCCTCAAGCTTTACGTCTTCTGCAGCGATTACGATCTTGCAATGAATAACTGAATGAATAGTGAATGCCATGTACGTCTTTAAAAGTGTAGTCAGTCTGCTGTTGGCCACACTCGAACGACTTTCACTTTAATGGTACGAGTTGTGACACTTTTAACGTGGTCAAGCTCTGTAATATAGTTGTTGTGGAAAAAAAAGTGGAAGAATGCCCGCCTGCCACGCTGGCGGCCCGGCTTCGATTCCCGGCCGATGCAATTTTTTTTTTATTTGATCATAGTGATATAAATTACCTTGTTCTAATTGTTGTACACACGGTTTTCCTGACAAACAGTGTCATTTTTTGTTAGTTACTGAATGGAAGAGATGAACATAAAAAGAAGTGGTAACGTGTTTGCCTATCATGCAGCACGCCTGGGTTTGATTTCCGGCCGGGTTGGAGATATTGTCCGCTTATGGACTGGGTTTGGTGCTGTCCTCACCGCCATGTCACCTTCACCGACGCGCAAGTCACCCAATATGGTGCCATCTGAAATTAGACTTTCACCAGGCGGCGAACTTCCCCCGAATGGAGGCTCACGACCATCAATGCCAGACGATCATTTTTTATAGTGCCCATCCAATGCCATGTGGGCGATTGTAAGTCAATGGCACAATTACATACTTATCGAGTTGCATCGTTCTGGGATTAATACTAAGAAGGCAAAAGCATCACACGCAAAACCTATTCTTAACTAACTTGGGAAGCATATGTTCCTTTCTCCGTGTAGGTGTGCTATCGTGGGAGCATGAACACAATGACCAAGCACGCGAAAATAAATAAAATCAAATAACTCCACAAGCAGAATACTTAAATATTGCACACTATCCACTCGATGATAAATCTAAACTGACTCGAATGTGCGAAAACGCCTACTCTTTCTTATAATGGTTGCGACCATATAGCTCCTGACCGCAATGGATACCGCCCATATCACAAAGAAAAAAAAACATTAAATACTGTGCAAAACAGTTAATGAAAATGAATAAGCGCAAGTTAAGTGTAACATAAAGTCAACAAACACTAAATGTAACTACATGCAGCTGGACAGAAATGAGTACCTTGCGCTCGTTGGAAACCTAATTTGTAACCACCACATTACAAAAGATGGTCGCAACATAACCCTGAATATGACAGTCCTGTAAAAGAATGTATCAGTTAATTTAATTATAACATATCCCATACTCTGAATTTATCATTCAGCCCTACGGAGACATGCACACAGTCCGTCCATTTCCAAAGCAGCCGGAAACCAAATGCTGAAACTGGCAGAGCGCCGGCTAAGGGTCAGTCTGCTCACTCGCTAGGGGTAGGGGCGGAGACTCCTACCAAAATTCTGCTGCATCTCTGACTGTTCTCGCCGAATATTAGGTTACTCAAATGCCTCTGAGCACTATGAGACTTAACATCTGAGGTCATCTGTCACCTAGAACTCAGAACTGCTTAAACCTAACTGACCTAAGGGCATCACACACATGCATGCCCGAGGCAGGATTCGAACCTGCGACCGTAGCGCCTAGAACGGCTCGGCCACACCGGCCGGCTATTAGGTTGCCACTAAAGCCCAAGTGAAACATTACCTCTGCACTATAGCAGTTCTACTGACGTAAACACAACCAAAACACTCACTCATTTCATAACTGATAGCAACATAACAAAAATGCAAAAAGGGTGTGCATCAAAGAATAATTAAAAAACACAGTCGTGTACATCCCTTTGCCAGAGATTCTCGGTACGTGCACAGAAATATGAAGATGACAAATGTGTCCTTGATAACACAAACACCTTGAGGGAAAGTACTGGGATGGAACAACCAGTTCCGCTTCAACTTCTCTCATCATGTACCCTTTTCTGACCTTTTTCAGTTGGTGTTTTATCTAATTAATTTTCAACATTGTCTTCGTGTATGAATCCACAGCGTCAATGAAACTTCTATATGATGAAACCATTTTAAAAACTATCATAGGCAGTCAGTTTTATAATGCAAGCTGTCTTTATTGCATCTTGTATATAAATCACATTACTGGCCAGTTTCCATCTTCATCTTAGATAGTGTGAAACACATCTCTCTACTGCAAGCACGTTGGCCTCCATTATTTTGGAGCAGGTAGTATGGACCAAAAAAGAAAAAACAAGCGTTCGGTAAATATGGGCTCTAAAATGTTTGTCTTAAATGCTAAGGGCAGTTGTTCAGTTCAGTAGAACACGGTACCGAAGATGAAAAATGCACGTAACTCTTCAGGTATGCATTTTAGAGCCCTTACTTACTACTTTTTTTTCATCCATGTTAACTCTTCCAGAATAATGGAAACCAAAGAGTTTGGAGAAGAATAGCTGTGTTTCACAATATCGAAGATGAAAAAGTGCTCATAGATCGACAGATATGGATTTTACAGGGTGTCCGAAAAGACTTTCCCTGATTACATAAATTGATAACTCAGGCTAGAAGTAAGATACAAATATGAAACTTCTGTCGAATTGTTTACAACTATCAAAGTTTTTTTTCTGTTTTAGGTTCGCAGTACGTAAGTAGTGGATGAGGTGCAGTGCCCAAGAAGCCATGTTAACCAATCAGGAGAAGGCACAGTGCGTCCTGTGGTACCATGAGACACGATCACCAACCACAGTGCAGAGACACATCCAGACAACATTCGGTAGGAATCCAACTGATGTCAAGAGCATTAAAGCCTGGCATGAGAAGTC
Source organism: Schistocerca americana (assembly GCF_021461395.2). NCBI lineage: Eukaryota > Metazoa > Arthropoda > Insecta > Orthoptera > Acrididae > Schistocerca > Schistocerca americana. The sequence continues at coordinate 50,792,464 of NC_060127.1, forward strand.
CAAGAACACAGGATCGGTTGCTGACCTTCCGAGGTCTGGTCGACCAAGAACCTCAGCAGACAGGGTGGAAGCTGTAAGGCAGTCTTTTCTGCGAAGTCCGAAGAAATCGGTGCGCAGGGCCTCACGTGAATTACAGATGCCAAAAAGCTCTCTCCATGACATTTTACACAAACGTTCATTGTTTCGTGCATACAAAGTGCAAATCGTTCAGGCTTTGTTGCCCAATGACAGTACACGTCGATATGACTTTGCGGTCGAAATGCTATCACGTATGGAGGACGATGACGGTTATCTCAGACGAATTGCCTTTGCCGACGAAGCGACCTTTTTTGTAAGTGGAGTAGTGAACCACCATAATGTGCACATTTGGGGTTCACAACCCCATGGCGAGGCCATGGAATGCACCAGAGGCAGTCCAAAGGTGAATGTTTGGTGTGCGTTATTGCACGATCGAATTGTCGGGCCATTCTTCTTCGCTGAGGCTACCATCACGTCTGCAGTGTATCTGCACATGTTGCAACTGTATGCTGTTCCTCAGCCGCTTCAGCAAGATGGTGCACTGCCTCATTGGGGTTTGGACGTCCGTGCCTATCTCGATATGAAGTTTCCTGGGCGATGGATTGGTCGTGATGGGCCAACGGTTTGGCCTCCACGCTCTCCTGACATAACCCCATCAGACTTTTTTTTATGGGATTATGTCAAGGAGGAGGTCTACCGAACACGTGTTCCAGATCTTGAAACCCTGCGGCAACGGATAACCACAGCCGTTGAATCGATCTGTCCAGTGATGTTGGCTAATGTGTGGACGGAAATTGAATATCGCCTAGATGTGCTACGTGCTACCAAGGGCGCTCATGCGGAAGTTTACTGATGTGTGAAAAAACTTTGATAGTTTGTAAACAATTAGACACCAGTTTCATATTTGTATCTTACTTCTAGCCCGAGTTATCAATTTATATAATCAGGGAAAGACTTTTCGGACACCCTGTAGAGCTCATGTTTACTGGTCATCATTTTCTTATTTGATTAATACTACCAACTCTGAAAGTTGCCTACACTACATTCTTAGCAACAACAGTACCAGTGTATGTATTCCAGTGTCGGAGGAATCAGAACGATTTTAGCTTGTAAGTATCGACTCAGTCGTTTCCAGACCATGGTCTCTTAACTCAATACATAGATTTAGCCTTCTCAACCATCCCCGCAAGTTTGTAAGATCACAATGGAATCACACTGTATGTTATACAGCACTCAAGTATGTTGAACTTAACAATAGCCAGCCGGAGTGGCCGTGCGGTTCTAGGCGCTACAGTCTGGAACGGTCACAGGTTCGAATCCTGGCTCGGGCATGGATGTGTGTGATGTCCTAAGGTTAGTTAGGTTTAATTAGTTCTAAGTTCTAGGCGACTGATGACCTCAGAAGTTAAGTCGAATAGTGCTCAGAGCCATTTGAACCATTTTTGAACTTAACAATGTCTACAAATGCTGAATAAAACACAACCTCACGTCGCACAACAATCTCTGTTTAATTTCGGAAGAGGTGAAGTTTGAGTGGGTGACAGACGATCGCAAATATTTAAACTGATCAACTATCTCAAAAGTACAGTCGCCCAATGTTACTGACGGTGACATGCTCTTTCCCATCACCTTAACACCGACATGTGTCAGGAACAGCTGGCTGCGAAATTCGCAGAATCTGCTGCAGTACCGCTGGCGCCGCGCCATCTGCCGAAAAATTTCCGCGACATCTTAAGCGAGTTAGGAGGAAGATTTGCCATCGATTCCTCGACAGCGCGGCCTGCGGAGGGCGTGAGTACCCCGGGCCACGCACGCCGTTGGCGCCGGCGGGCTGAGAGGATTCGTTAATATAATGGAGAGACGCCGGCGGCTATAATGGGTGGAGGGCCCGCGGAAGCGTCGGCGGCCGTGCATTAGGCGGATTGTGGCACCGCTCAAGAGGATTGTTAGTTGTGGGGGCGGCAGCGGCAGGGGCCGGGGAGGATTCTGGCAGGCGGTGGGGGCTGCCGTGAGGGTGGAGGGGGGGGGGTGGTCTCATTAGGCGGTGGCAGGCGGGCGGCCACTCTGCAGGCTGCGCTTCGAGGCCCGCCGATCCTGGCACGGTCGCCACTTCTCCTGCTCCCATTTATCTCGTCTTCCTTTCTACTTTTGCTGTTGGCCGCGTTGACGCCAATCACTGCTGCGAATAAAAGAGGAAAGATTCAGGAAATAGCTAGGATACACACTTTTCCCTAGCTGATTGCCCAGTGCAATCCAGTCACTGGTATAAAGGGACCCAGTTGCGAACAATATTTTAAAATTTCTTAAAAGACATCATAGTCGTCGTTGACTGTATAGTAAGCTGTCGTGGAAAGCCCACGTTCAGGATCTTATTCAAAGACTTAATACTGCCATTTTCACTATTCGAACGGTATCGAAAGTGAGTGATACTTCGACACGTAAATTAGTCTACTTTGTTTATTTTCATTCACTTACGTCGTATGGTATTATGTTTTGGGGTAACTCTTCCCATTCTAGAAGGATATTTTTGGCTCAGAAACGGGCGGTTCGGGCAATAAGTGATGTGAGTTCACGAACCTCTTGTCGACCTCTTTTCACGAGTCTGGGTATTTTGACATTGGCCTCTCAATATGTATATTCCTTATTCTCGTTTCTTGTTACCAATATTAGTTTAATTCCAACAATAAGCAGCTTTCACTCAGTTAATAGTCGGCAGAAATCCATTTGGATCGGACTTCCTTAACTCTTGTGCAAAAAGGTGTGCAGTATAGCTGTATCCATTTTCAATAAGCTGCCACTCGAATTCAAAAACATTAGCAGTAATCCACGCGCTTTCAAATCGAAACTGAAGAGTTTCCTCATGGGTCACTCCTTCTATTCTGTCGAGGAGTTCCTTGAAAAATTTAGATGATTCTCATCGTATTGCTGGAAGCGTTTGTTTAAACTTATGGACTGATTTTCTTTCAGGTTCATGAACATTTATTTTTATCTGTTATTACTTTTATGTTGTAAGTTCATGTACTGACACGTTCCATGACCTTGGAGATTTGCTCCTCAATTTGGTCCTACGGAACCTGACATGTAAATAAATGAATAAATAAATAAATAAATAAATATATTATTACTATTGCAATTTCGGTCTTATGGCCATTTTCCAGTAACACTGCAAAAGTTGCCTAAACACAAAAATACAAAAGTGAACCACAGGGTGCATATACATAATTAAGCAAACATTTCATTAAGAAAGTAGCTCAATTATAAAAATTGGTGAGAAATGTACATTACTTACATTCTGTCAGAATGTAAAACCATCTGACATGACTACATGTCGTCGTCAAAATGCAGCCTTTTGACTGTGAGAGTCCCACAACATCCGATGAGTACGACACTTATTACATCGTAATATGTTGTTAAATATGTACTGAACTGTCGATGTTACCGTCGTTCTAATAATGTGTATGTGTGATAGATTATTAGAACGATGGTAACGTGATGTCTTTTAAGAAATATTATATGACTGTGAATCCCAACCATGAGAAGTTAATCAAATATTTTAAAAATTCGGAAATATGTTTAGTCTTGTTGAAAGCTCCTGTTGTTTAACAACAAACTGACATTTGTTTCATTCAAATTGGACCATTAGATTCTGAGTTATTAATTTTTTTGTGATATATGATGCCTAAGTGCCTCACCTATTTTTGCACTATCTTGCTTAGTATTGACAACAGTATAGCAGTAATTTGTGTTTCACCGGTACTCTTATTTTGCTTGCAACAGGTAACTGTTGTTTCCGTGTTAGCCAACCTGTCCGCATTACTGACTATTGTTTCTCAACTCTTGTTGTTGTTTATGTTTTTGTGATGCAAATGTGATGTTCTAGCGTGCTTTTGTGAACTGTTATAAGCACGATGGACAGAATAAGGAAGCTTGGGTACATCCCCAGGGTTTGTCGAAATAAATTATAAATATGAACATCGAAAGTCACAGTTATGAACACAGGTGAGAAAATAATTTCGAAGATAAACTCAGCCCGAGTGCTGTGCTTCAAGTAAAAAGCTTATAGGCGCTGCCTGTTTTCGAAGAAGGTCTAAGTAGTCTAGAGGTATCCTGTGCACATCCTATTTTGTGGGACAGGGACAATAAATAGAAACAGAAAGTGATAGAAGAGAAACTGTATGGCCCTACAGTCAACGTTAATGAACTCTAGTGTACACTGCATGTACAGAAAAGAATGGGATCATAACTTCTGAAAGTACGTAAGGAAAAACGTTAGGTGGTAAAGGAGGCCTGATAAAGTTTGAAATAGACATTATGTAGAATTTTTATGTCATGGTTATTGGGAATAACATGTTAGAGGGATCCTGACAAAGTCTGAAACAGGCAGGATCTAGAATTATTATGGTACGGCAACTGCAAATAAATGTAACAATGTACAAGCAATGAGAAAAGCTATCTGGACTACATTATTTCATAAAATTTCAATGGGTGCAAAAGATAACATCCCCCTTCTCTATGGGAATTAGACAGCTGATGTAAATTCAACAACCCAGCTACAGCTTCCAATTAAATGCGCAAACATTCAATGCCAGACTCTATCCTGCTTACTGTCAAAGCCATTTTCAGAGACCTTAGCCAACAAAAGTCCTTGAAAAAGTGTTTTAGTTGTAAAACCGTAAATACAAATGAAAATTTCAATTCTGTTATCGGGCAAGGCTAATAGGCGTGGCTATCAAACACTTAGAAAAGAGGTACTGAAGTTTGGTTCTCGTGATGCAGTGATGTGGTCCAGTGTTAGTGTATAAGGAAAGACTGATGTGTTGAGGCACTTGGGAACAAAGGATGGTATGGTAGTACTAAAAGGGGACGGGAAAGCATTGATGTGGATGCCACCTGTTACACTGAAATTTCTATTCGAAATGATACCAAGGAGGCCAGGACAGCCAGAAGAGCAAAGAAAAGGAGGAAAGAACATAAAGAGGATGAAGCTTAGCCACAGTAGACTCCTGCAATGTTTTAAAAGTGCGTCTATGTGGAAATGTACACTAGTTTCTCGTATACAAAATTTTAACCACAGTTTTTCTCAAAACTACATTTTGAGATATTCTGGTAGTCTTTCCTCACAAACTAAAACTGATGAAAGACATCAAACTTTTATGTCTTGTTAACAGAACAGATGATTAGTGAGAGGGAAAAAAGGGTCCTGTTGTGACACCAAGAGTAAAGTTACAATCTCCAAGTTTTTAAAAATATTATAATTTTCTTTTCTTTCAGAACAAAAAAAAGCGTTGCCCACAATATACGTAACATAAGTGCACCAATTGATATGCAGTCTGAAGATAGTATTTCATCTGTATTCTGTAAATGTGTCGGGTCTTTGTCTCAACTAGTTTCTTCAGAGAGTATACCTGTAATTTATTCTTGTTAACACCGATTCCTTATGGGAGTTCCTTCGTGAGTAAGAACCCTTAATGTCATCTCGCTACCCTTAAGTCCCGGTAACGGTGAAAGTCGTTAGAACTGTCACCAGTTATTCTGTCTAATGGATGTTTCCGTTAATTTTTGGCATCATTGTCTACGTCTACATGTCTACATCTACATCGATATTCTGTAAATAACATTTAAGTGCCTCGCAGAAGGTTCGTCGAACTACCTTCGCAATAATTCTCTACTATTACCCTCTCGTACAGCACGCGGAAGAAACGAAAACCTATATCTTTCCGTGTGAGCTCTAATATCCCTTGTTTTATTATGATGAACGTTTTTCCCTATGTAGGTCGGCTCCAACAAAATATTTTCGCTTTCGGAGGAGAAAATTGGAGATTGAAATTTCGTGAGAACATTCTGCCGCAACGAAAAACACCTTTGTTTTAATGATGTCCACGACAAATCATGTATCATTTCAGTGTCACTCTCTCCCCCATTTCTCGATGATACAAAACGTGCTGCCCTTCTTTTTCGATGTACTACGTCAATCCTACGTGGTATTCGAAAGAGGACGGAGAGGCGTAATGTAGAGAGACTTCTCTAGTAAATTTGTTACATTCTCTAAGTGTCTTGCCAATAAAATGCAGTCTTTGATTAGCCTTCCCCACAACATTTTCTGTGTGTTCTTTCTAATTTATGTTGTTCGTAATTGTGATTTCTAGGTATTTAATTGAATTTCGGCCTTTAGATTTGACTGATTAAAAGTTATTCATACAGATATCTTTTCTAAATCTTTTTGCAATTTGTTTTCATCTTCTGCTGACTCAACTAGTCGAGAATCGACAGCGTCATCTGCAAACAACCTAAGACGGCTAATCAGATTGTCTCCCAAATCGGCTATACAGATAAGGAACAGAAAAGGGCCTATAACACTACCTTGTGGGACGCCAGAAATCATTTCTGTTTTACTCGATGACTTTCCGTCACTCACCACGAACTATGACCTGCCTCATCCAGTCACATAACTGAGACGATGTGCCATAAACCGCTTCTGAGGTACTGTGTCAAAAGCCTTCCGGAAGTCCAGAAATACGGAATCAATTTTAAATACCTTGTCAATAGCATTCAACGCTTTGTGCGAGTAAAGGGCTAGTTGTGTTTCACAAGAACGATGTTTTCCAAATAAGTGTCGACTGTGCGTCAATAGACTGTTTTCTTCGAGGTAATTCATAATGTTCGAACGCATTAAATGTTCCATAATTCTGCTGCATATCGACGTTAATGATATGAGCCTGTAACTTTGTGGGTTACTCCTACTACCTTTCTTGAATATTGGTGTGACCTGTGCAACTTTCCAGTCTTTGGGTACGGGTCTTTCGTCGGGCGAAATGTTGCATATGATGGTTAAGTACGGAGCTATTGCATCAGCATACCCTGAAAGGAACCTAACTGGTAGAAGAACAGCGATCTTGCTTGATATTTTAGTAAAAAGCAGTCCAGATCGCTACATTTTTTTTACCTTATTTTCAGTTCTGGTAACCAGTATCGACTTTTAAGACCATCTTCAGACCAAAGCCTCTGAAATATTCACGGTGAATCAGAACACCACAGACAAAAAAATTCTGAGTTTGTTCAGCGATATTTTATGAACATTTTTATATTAGGGACTCATGGTCTCCGGGGGCCTGAGAGTCATTTATTTGATTTTTTATCCCCCACTTATCTCTGTATTGGTATTGCAGAGCAAATGATGATGTTATGCGCTGTGTATGTTATTTGGGAAAAAAACTTGTTCCATTCACTCACCGTACTTATTGTTGACAACAGTACTGCCCACCTTACACTTCGTCATAAAGATCGATTTTGTCTCGGGTTTGTTCCTCAGCCACTGTTAGTTGTCCTATGGATAGGTTTACTGATGTAAAATTGGTCGATATGCACTTTCCGTGTGGGATCACGGAGTGCAATGGAAGAGCGAAACAGCGATGTTTTGCTGAGATGTTCCCGCAGCGAGGGCATCAACATCACACTACTTTTGCGTGTGAGGGTTATTGCACTACCCGTGGCTTGTGTTGTGCAATTTGGTGACTGTATACTATAGGCTTTTTCAATGATGTAAAGTTATTTCCAGAGAAACAAGGTACTTCTGGAAACGAACCAAATAAATCTATTCTGCAACGTGACATAGACGACCTCATGGTCGTTGTATCGAAATACTCGGGAAGTATCCCTGAAAAACCTCCGACATAACTGCACAGCAGACTTTCTGCACTCTGCATTAAAACAGGTGACTATGGCTAACTTTCTTGTACTCAGCTCAGATTTGATTTTAGTGTTTCTGCATCACGTACAGTTTATTCTGGATATCAGTTTTCTCTCTGCTACGGAAATATTTTGCAATTTAGTTGAAATAAGTTTCATTTCGTATGCAACAGGGGAAGTTTCCTCTCTATACGAATTTTAATTCTGCCTTGCTCTGCCATTTCGTGAGCTTTCATGCAATTTCGATGAAAAAGTGTTGGTGCTAGACCGTAAGGACAGTTATTCCTGTACTGTGTGTTTTGCTTATGAGAAGTTTGTGATATGTGAGTATATTTCTGTCACGAAAGTCTAGACAGTGTGTAAATAACCCTGAAATATGTTTTGTTTCATACACGGGGAATATACAGTGAAAGGCGAACGACATAATCTTACTCCTGTAGTTAAGAAGGGATATGAGATGCATTCTGGCCGCAGAGTTGGGGATGAGAAGCCGTTTGCTCCTCATCTTTGTTGTGGCACAAAGGCGAGCAACATGCGCAAGTGGCTGCGGGGTGCTCCAGCAGTAAACGCCATTTATGGTATAAATGGTGAGGCACGAACACTAGGATCAGGCCAGTGACTGCTATTTTTGCTTGACGAAAGTGAAAGGGTATTCTGCAAAATCAAAACGTGATATTCAATATCCAGACTTACTTTCAGCGATACAACCAGCTCCTTATGATGCTTCTCTGTCTCCTATGTGATTGTACCACGGATGAACAAGCTACAGAAATGCTATCCGACAGCAGTGGGAACGAAGCAGCAGCTGCAACCAGCACAGTACGAATTTCTCTGTTTCCGGAGTATTTCCCACCGCAATCGATTTCACCTGATCGTATTACGCAGGGAGGATTTGACGACCTGTGTAGGGACTTGAATCTTTCATTGACACTATCTGACTTACTGGCTTCGCGATTGCAGGGATGGAATTTGCTCGCTTCAACTAAGTACTTAGGGACTGCAATTACAAGTAGCCTAAATTGGAACGATCACATAGATAATATTGTGCGTAGAGCAAGCCAAAGACTACGATTCATTGGCAGAACACTTAGAAGGTGCAGCAGGTCTACCGAAGAGACTGCTTACACTACGCTTGTCCGCCCTACTCTGGAGTACTGCTGTGCGGTGTGGGATCCGCATCAGGTGGGACTGACTGATGACATCGAAAAAGTACAAAGAAGGGCAGCTCGTTTTGTATTATCGCGAAGTAGGGGAGATAGTGCCACAGACATGATACGTGAAATGGAGTAGCAATCATTAAAGCAAAGGCGTTTTTTGTTGCTATGGGATCTTCTCATGAAATTTCAATCACCAGTTTTTCCCTCCGATTGCGAAAACATTCTGTTGCCACCCACCTACATAAGGAGAAATGATCATCACGATAAAATAAGAGAAATCAGGGCTCGCACGGAAAAATTTAAGTGCTCGTTTTTCCCGCGTGCCGTTCGAGAGTGGAGCGGTAGAGAGACATCATGAAGGTGGTTCATTGAACCCTCCGCCAGGCACTTAATTGTGAATAGCAGAGTAATCACGTAGATGTAGATGTAGGGTGTTAAACTGACTTCATGTAGGAGGCGCCAGAATAAATTTGAAACATTCCTCCGTCGAGTTTGTGTGCTGTAGTAACATCAATGTTCACGACCATGAAGAAAGGAGACTCTTTATTGAATCATCGAAATCAAGGTTAAAGGCAGTATTCCTTCATATTATTAATAAATATTGCTCAGTTGCAGTCCGGTTCTTGCCTAACAAGAAAGAGGATTATGGAACTATGCCAGATTTGCTCAGTCACTTGCACTGTGGTTGGTATAACGGGAAATTGCGTGCATGTCAGAAAGACTGAGTGGCGTGCAACCAGGTTACTTGAAGTACTGCTGCCTTGTGAGCAAGTGCAACGAGAAAGTACGTCATATACATAACGAGTGGCCTAAGTGAAACAGTTACATTCCAGGTGTAATGAGTGCATCGTATGAGTCGCTAGTAAACACTAGGCCGGCCGGAGCGGCCGAGCGGTTCTAGGCGCTTCAGTCTGGAACCGCGTGACCGCTACGGTCGCAGTTTCGAATCCTGCCTCGGGCATGGATGTGTGTGCTGTCATTAGGTTAGTTAGGTTTAAGTAGTTCTAAGTTCTAGGGGACTGATGACCTCAGATATTAGTCCCATAGTGCTCAGAGCCATTTGAACCATTTATTAAACACTAAAGATGCATACGAGCCACCCTTGCATTTTAAAATAGGGTTAAAGACGACATTCGTAAAAGCGCTGGACAGGGAAGGGGAAGCTTTCGCACACCTGAAAAGAAAGTTTGCCAATATCAACGGTGCAAAGATGAAGGCGGGAGTATTTATTGGCACCCAACTACGGCAGCTTATGCAAGATACAGATTTCACGAGCTCGATAAGTGAGACTGAAAAATGTGCATGAAATGCCAGTGTGTACGCACTTTCCTGAAAATCACAAATATGACGAATATAAAGAGATTGCGGATAATATGATATTTTCAGAGAACTTGTATGAACTGTCATATGTCACGAAAGCTACATTTCCTTGATTACCATCGTGGCTTTTTTCCTCAGAATCTCTACGTCTACATCTATATCTACACTTACATACACACTCCACAAGCCATCGTACGGTGCGTGGTAAAGGTACCCTGTACCACTACTGGCCATTTTCTTTCCCGTTCCACTCGCTAATACAGAGAGGGAATAACGACTATCTAGATGCCATTTTATGATCTGTAATTTCTCGCATCTTATCTTTGTGACTGTTGCACGAAATATATGTTGGAGCAGCAGAATCGGTCTACAGTCAGCTTCAAACTTCTCTAAATTTTCTAAAATTTAGGTTACAAAAATATAAAACTGCATCAGTCATTGTTATAATGGAATTATTAACATCCAGATAGGGTATTATTAATTCAGTCTTACTTTCCGAGATTATTCACTTTTGTTGTTGTGGTCTTCAGTCCACTTCAGCCCCAAAGGGTGGTTTGATGCAGCTCTCCATGCTACTCTATCTTGTGCAAGCATCTTCATCTCCCAGTACCTACTCCAACCTTCAAACCTCCGAATCTACTTGCTGTATTCATCTCTTGGTCTTTCTCTAGGATTTTTGCCCCCACACTTCCCTCCAGTACTAAACTGGTGATCCCTTGATGCCTCAGTACGTGTCCTACCAATCGATCCCTTCCTTTAGCCAGGTTCTACCACAAATTTCTCTTCTCTCCAGTTCTATTCAGTACCTGCCCCTCGACTCTTATAGCTGCCATCTGGTTTTTGTACAAATTGTAAACAGCCTTTCGCTCCCTGCATTTTACCCCAGACGCCTTTAGAATTTGAAAGAGAGTATTCCAGTCAACATTGCCAAAAGCTTTCTCTAAGTCTACAAATGCTATAAACCAAGGTTTGCCTTTCCTTAACCTCTCTTCTATGAGAAGTCGTAAGGCCAGTATTGCCTCGCGAGTTCCTACTTTTCTTCGGAATTCAAACTGATCTTCTCCGACGTCGGCTTCTACCAGGTTTTCCATTTGTTGACTATATAACGTTATTTAGTGCAAAAAAATGGTTCAAATGGCTCTGAGCACTATGGGACTTAATTTCTGAGGTCATCAGTCCCCTAGAAGTTAGAACTACTTAAACCTAACTAACCTAAGGACATCACACACACATCCATGCCCGAGGCAGGATTCGAACCTTGCGACCGTAGCGGTCACGCGATTCCAGACTGTAGTGCCTAGAACCGCTCGGCCACATCAGCCGGCTATTTAGTGTACCTGGCCTAATTTTAACTGAAGGGGATGAAAGTGTACGAAACGATTTTTTGGCTATAATACAGTCTGGCCCACCGAGGAATTAGTTCTCTTGGTTCCCTCGTGCAGGTTTCATTCATGTGCGTGACAGCGGTATATACTTTTCTTCTTTTTGATTATTAAAAGTTTTCACCCTTGCTTATTATGAGCTATTTGTATAAACATTTTATCTGCAGTTTTAAGCAATCATCGTCTCTTTGTGATTATGTATGGAAACCTAATAGCTATCAGCACATCGTCTACCTGTTCCAACTTCTGTGAGCTGCATACTCTTTGTACGTTTCTGTGCCCAATACTATGAGCACAGCCGTGGTAATTAGCCGTCGCGCCTCCTGCTTACGTACTGTGTGGTGCATCTGTGTGGGCTTGATTCCGTTTTAGTGGATGTGGACGGCGCCGCATATCTGACAAGGTAATCTGCTGTCTATTTATACAGATATACGTACTTCTTATGAGACTAAGCCACTTATTTGCATTAGAGCAGTTTTTGGCTACTTTTGAGCTGATGCGTTTTATAGGACACGGCACGAGACCCTTTATTTAAAAAAAATTGACAAAGGTTACTGCCTGCTGGGGATTTCGCGTGTTTTAGGTGCGTTTTCCCGTGTATTTAACATCTTTTGCATCAGTAAGTTAGACTTCATTTTTTTTTTCAATGTTGTTGGAGTATATTTTGGACGCAGTCGATTTGTATTGTTTTAGACTCTAGGGTATCATGAAGCTTTGAAAATATGTTTATAAACCAGAGGAGCAAACGTAGCATCCTGTTGCGGTGGAAAATTCGACTGAGGCGATGATGTTAGACAAGGCACCGTCTTGTATGACAAGTTAGCGTTCACATAACACACTATAAAGAGGAGTACTAGGATAAATTGAAATGCAGGAAATATTCAAAAGCGACATTTTACAGAAACTCGAAATTGAGCGCGGACTTCAATGCGAGATGCATACAAGAGTTTGCACACGAAACTTTGTCTCGAAACCTGGCAGAAAATCCAGAGACATACTGGTCGTACACAACCAATGCTTTCACGGCGCGATAGCAATGGAAGTACTAACGACGACAGTGCTGCCAAAGCAGAGTTTCTAAACAAAGCCTTCCGAAATTCCTTCACCAAAAAGACGAAGTAAACATTCCTGAATTCGAAAGAAGAACAGCTGCCACCATGAGTAACTTAGAAGCAGATATCCTCGGAGTAGTGAAACAACTTAAATCACTTAACAAAAGCAAGTCTTCTGGTCCAGACTGTATACCAATTAGGTTCGTTTCAGAGTACGCTGGCCGGCCGTTGTGGGTGAGCGGTTCTAGGCGCTTCAGTCCGGAACCGCGTTGCTGCAGTCGCAGGTTCGAATCCTGCCTCGGGTATGCATGTGTGTGATGTCCTTAGGTTAGTTAGGTTTAAGTAGTTCTAAATCTATGGGACTGATGACCTTAGATGTTAAGTCCCAAGGTGCTCAGAGCCATTTGAACCATTTTCAGAGTACGCTGATGCAATAGCTCCATACTCAACAATCATATGCAACCGCTCGCTCGACGATAGATCCACACGCAAAGTCTGGAAAATTGTATAGGTCATATGAATATTAAGAAAAGGTAGTAGGAGTAATCCACTAAATCATAGGTCGATATCATTAATGTCGATTTTCAACAGGATTTTGCAACATATATCGTGTTCGAACATTATGAATTATTTCAGCTATTTACACACAGTCAACATGGATTTAGAAAACACCGTTCTTGTGAAACATCACTAGCTCTTTATTCAGACGAAGAGTTGAGTGTTATTGACGAGGGATTTCAGATTGATTCCGTATTTCCGAATTTCCAGAAGGCTTTTGACACTGTACCGCACAAGCGGGTTGTAATCAAGTTGCGTGCTTATGGAATATCGTCTTAGTTATGTGACTGGATTTGTGATTTCCTGTCAGAGAGGTCACAGTTCGTAGTAACTGTCGGGAAGTCATCGGGTAAAAGAGAAGTGATTTCTGGCTTTCCCCAAGGTACTGTTATAGGCCCTCTGTTGTTCCTTATCCAAATAAGCGATTTAGGAGAAAATCAGAGCAACCATCTTAGGTTGTTTGCAGATGACGCTGTTGTTTATGGTCTAGTAAAGTCATCAGAAGATCGAAACAAATTGCAAAACGACGTAGAAAAGATATCTGTATGGTGCGAAAATTAGCAATTTATCCTAAATCATGAAAAGTGTGAGGTCATCCATATTAATGCTAGAAGGAATCCGTTAAATTTCGGTTACACGATAAATCAGTCACATATAAAGACCGTAAATTCAACTAAATCCCTACGAATTACAATAACTAACAGCTTATATAGGAAAGAATGCATACAAAGCAAAGGCGCTTTTCGTTGCGGCGGAATCTTCTCACGAAATTTCCTCTGAATGCGAATATATTTTGTTGACGCCGACCTACATAGGGAGGAACGATCCTCGTAATAAAATAAGGTAAATCAGAGCTCCCACGGAAAGATATAGGTGTTCGCTTTTTCCGCGCGCTGTGCGAGATCGGAATAATAAAGAGTTATTGTCAAGGTGGTTGGATGAGCTCTCTGTGAGGCACTTAAATGTGATTTGCAAAGTATCCTGGTAGATGTAGATGTAGGTGATTCATAGTGAATGACCTACAGAGATGAGCATTCCAGATGGCAGAGAGGAATAAAATACCACGTCACTTTTATATCAATAACCTATATGGGAAAGTGGCCAGGTACTGACCGCAAAACCCTCATAGTTAGGGGAAAGTGGCCACTGCATAAGCCTTCGGAAAAATGCATGTGGTTGTTATATGCTACTTCTTTTTTCCTTTAAAAGTATTTCGTGTGGTAGCTTATAATTTGTAGATGCAAAATGTGTAAGCGGCAAGCTTGTAACAATAACCAAGGTTTAGTGAAAATCGGTTTCCCTTAGAGTGGCCTCTTTACTCCACCTCCCTCTATAAACACGTCGGCTAGACGAGATCGTTTAGTTTTGGAGCTACCAGCTGAGACTCTACAGTTCCTAATGATGGCTCCAACATTAGGAGACGTTTCGTTAGCCACTGAAATATATCTTGGACCGCGCCCCAATGCCCATATAACAAAATTCAGCAACGCTGAAAAAACGGCCGTCAAAGCCAACGACCGAAAGGCCTTTGGCTGCTACACTAATGTCGCTCGTTTTCGATTATCCGCCATTTCACGACCTTCCCACAACTATCCCCACACAAGGAGACCCAATTTATACTCAATTTATTCCACAATAGCACATTTATGTTCTGCACGACGCCCCTTTCCTATCCACACTACTATGCCTTAGAGTGCTCAGCAGTTTTTCTTTCCAGATAGCAAGTCATATTCATACTACTTTCATCGAAACTGCTCCAGCTATCCCAGAGTTATGAATTACATCTCACACCTTCTTACTAACACCTCCATTTCTAAAGACTAAACGTCATGAAAACTATCAGCCGTCAGCGAAGAAACCCTGAAAACTATGGATTCTAAAAATCGTTTACGATTTTTTTTGTCATCCCTTTGGCAGCTACATACCACCTACAATGATGGAGTGTCTTACTGCAACGGGTATATTTCTCCGGAAAGTAAATCATACACGCAATACACGCAAAAATTCTCTAGACATTCTAGCGCTATCGATATGGAGCAAGCATCAGGGAGAGCTGACATGATTTATGAATCGGGTTTAAAGAAGGTTTACGGTTTAACGTCTTGCCAGGTGCCAGAATAACATTTATTGGGAGAACCGTAAGGAAATGTAATTCATACACGAACGAGGTTGCTTACGACCCTTGCAAGTCTTGAGAAATATTCATTTTTAAAGACATCATGGTTCCCATCAGTGTCAGAAGTATTTTTTCTAAATCCAGAATTGAAAATTTGGCCTAAATTATTTATTTCTAAATCCACATAGCTTGTTTGCCTTTAAACCACTTTCAAACGGAGTATAGCGGAGCTTTGGTGCTTTAGCACGTGTTTAAATAGAAAAATATCAGAGATGCGGATTAGTCAACTTAAAACCGTAAGGAAATGCAGAAAGACTCAGATGGAATGAAATGGCAAAAAACCAGTGAGAATTTGGAAAGAGAAAGTGAATGGACATCAAATTTCATGACAAGGATGGGAAGAGGAAACAAAGATACTGTAGTAGACTGCGTCGCATTTGGAGATAACTTTGCTATACTTTCTGAAAAATCCGACATCTCCTGCAAAGCTGCAACACAAATTAAGTTTTTAGAAGAAATAGCCGCGCGGGATTAGCCGAGCGGTCTCAGGCGCAGCAGTCATGGACTGTGCGGCTGGTCCCGGCGGAAGTTCGAGTCCTCCCTCGAGCATGGGTGTCTGTGTTTGTCCTTAGGGTAATTTAAGTTAAGTAGTGTGTAAGCTTAGGGACTGATTACCTTAGCAGTTAAGTCCCATAAGATTTCACACACATTTTTTGAAGAAATAGCCAGCAGGACTGGATCAGAATTTCCACAGAAAAAAACTCAAATCTATGTAGTAAATACGTAAATGACTGATCAAAATCGTACATTTCGGAAAGTTCTTCACCGATTGCTTTGAAATTTTGTCGCAAAAGTTTTACTCTAATACAGGCGTGTCATCAGTTATCTATTTCTTTAACATACTTTGTATAATACATACCAAACATACCAAAACATACGTGTTTGATATTAGGTACATCGTGCTGCCACCTACTGCCAGGTACTCCATATCAGCGACCGCAGTAGTCATTAGACATCGTGAGAGATCAGCATGGGGCGCTTCAACATGATCAAGCGATTGGGTGTCCCTTGTGTCATACTTCTGTACGAGAGATTTCCACACTCCTAAACATCCGTAGGTCCACTGTTTCCGGTGCGATAGCGAAGTGGAAAAGTGAAGGGACACGTACAGCACAAAACCGAACACGCCGACCTCGTCTATTGAATGACATAGACCGCAAACACTTTAAGAGGGTCGTAATGCGTAATAAGCAGACATATATCTAGACCATCACACAGGAATTCCAAACTGCATCAGGATCGACTGCAAGTACTATAGGATTTCATGGTCGAGCGGCTGCTCATAAGCCACACATCACGCCGGTAAATGTCACACGATGCCTCACTTGGTGTAAGGAGCGTAAACACTGGATGGTTAAACAGTGGAAAAACGTTGTGTGGACTGACGAATCACGGTGCACAATGTGGCGATCCCATGGCAGGGTGTGGGTATGACGAATGCCCGGTAACGTCATCTGCCAGCGTATGTAGTGCCAAAGATGGTGTTATGGTGTAGTCGTGTTTTTCACGGAGGGGGCTTTCACCCCTTGTTGTTTCGGGTGGCACTATTGTGGCGTCACCGCCAGACACCACACTTGCTAGGTGGTAGTTTTAAATCGGCCGCGGTCCATTAGTACATGTCGGACCCGCGTGTCGCCACTGTGTGATCGCAGACCACAAGGCAGGTCTCGAGATACGGGTTAGCACTCGCCCCAGTTGTACGGACGACGTAGCTAGCGATGCACACTGTCGAAGCCTCGCTCCTTTGCCGAGCAGATAGTTAGAATAGCCTTCAGCTAAGTCCATGGCTACGACCTAGCAAGGCGCCATTAGTAACATTGCATGTATCTAAAGAGTCTCACTTGTGTCGCCACAATCTCCAGATGTACCAAAAGGATGGATTAAAGTTAAGTATTCCAGAAGCTACGTACTTTTCTTTATAGCATCCATTACGTACCCTGTTTCAGACCTCACGCCTTCCTGCTTTAGCTTAGCGCGTGCCTTTCGGCTTCCTCTCATTGTGTCTAGGCTGTCTTGTCTAGACACACACCGTTGAAGAGCAATTCGGGGATGGCGATTGCGTCTTTCAACACGATCGATGACATGTTCATAATGCACAGCCCGTGGCGGAGTGGTTACACGACAATAACATCCATGTAATGGACTGGCCTGCGCAGAGTCCTGGCGTGATAGGTGGGCCAACTGAATTCCAGCATTACCGACGGAGGGCGCCACGAACTAGTAAGTCATTTTCAGCCAGGTGTCCAGATACTTTTGATCACATAGTGTATTTACCTTTGGTGAGCTCCGCACTCGTCAAAAAAAAAAAAAAAAAATGGCTCTCAGCACTATGGGACCTTACTGCTGAGGTCATCAGTCCCCTAGAACTTAGAACTACTTAAACCTAACTAACCTAAGCACAGCACACACATCCATGCCCGAGGCAGGATTCGAACCTGCGACCGTAGCGGTCGCGCGGTTCCAGGCTGAAGCGCCTAGAACCGCTCGGTCACACCGGCCGGCCTCCGCACTCGTCAGTCAATCACGTTCGCACCACTTTAGCGGGCTCATGATCGTGTGGCATTGATGGCTGGGAGGCCCCATACGTCGACGTTCGGCCACCGAGTTGAAAGTCTTATTTCAGGTGAGGCCACGCTGGGCGACTTGAGTGTCGGTGACACAACACCTAGTCCACGAGTGGAGAAAATCTTCGTCCCAGACGGGAATCGAAGCCGGGTTCTCTGCATGGGAGGCAAGCACGTTACGACGCAGCTAAGCAGGTAGATATCCGAGAACAAGAGAAAAAAGATTTAAAACCACACTATGCCATAGAAGATTAGTGGTCAACATCGAGAGCACATGCGTCGTTTAAATATTCATGGGTAACGATACGAAATGGAAAGAACATGAAAACTCAGTATCATGTGTAACCGTCGAGAATCTGTATTCGAGGAAGACTGATGCCACCAACGTACATCTAGCGTTCCGGTCATGAAGGTAAGGTAAGAAAAACTACTGTACATACAGAGACACAAGTTACTGATGTTGTTGCCTTCAGTCTGAAGTCTGGTTTCATGCAGCTATGCATGATATCCTGTCCCGTGAAAACCTGTTAGATTAAATTAGATTCAGTTTTCGGTCCATAGGCCAAAAAATGAGATGATTCTCGTGGGTGTGGAACATGTCAGAAAGTATAGCATACAAACATAAAACATTTGAATATAATACTTACTACCCTGATCATTTGTCAGGAGATTTTCGAAATAGATGAATACAACGCGCTAAACTGGGACAGCTAATAATTATAGAATTAACACGCTGTCAGAATGAAACATTGTCATGCACTATTAAGAAATTTATCGTACACAAAATACCTGTTCACCGCTGCATAACTAGCACAACCTACATTTTGCTCCCTCCCCACTCCCCCTTTCACAAACACATATTTCCTACCAAGACCAAAGTGAGAAGGTTGTGCCATAGCTTTTAGCGCCATATTGAAGAGTTTATATTTTCTTCGTATTTACACTGCTGATTGCACACGTTCTACTTTCGTGAAAGCCACCCCAGATGAATACCTTCAGAAAAGACTTACTAACACTTAAATTTATATTAAATGCTAGCAAATTACTGTCTTTCAAAAATGTTTTTCTTACTGGAGACAGTCTACCCTTTACATCCTCTCCATTTCTACCATCTTTAGTTATTTTGTTCTCCAAATAGTAAAACTCATCTACTAATTTAAGTATCTTATTTACTAATCTAATTCCCTCAGCATCACGTGATTTACTTTCACTACATTCCATTATACTTCCTCTACTTTTATTGATGTTCATATTATATCCTCCTATCAGGACACTATTCAATCCATGAGGCTCCATTTCCAGGTCATTCGTTGTCTCCGGTAGAATTATAGTGTCATTCTCAAACCTGAAAGTTCTTATTTCTTCTCCCTGAACTTTTAATTCTCTTTCCAAATTTCTCCTTGGTTTTCTTAATATACGGACTGGATAACTCTGGGAATAGGCTAAAACGGGCTCTCACACCCATTAAACTGCGGCATATCTTTCGTGTCCCTCGACTCTTACAACTGCAGTCCACTTTCTGTAGAAGATAAATAACCTTTCATCGCCCCCCCCCCCCCCTATTTTACCGTAATTTCCTCTTAATTATGACTAGTGTTTTCTAGCCAACAATGTCAAAATCTTGATCTAGATCTTCAAATGCAATAAGGGGAGGTTTGATTTTCCTAAGCTTATCTTCTAGGATAATGCGTGGGGTAAATATTGCCAAGCAGGTCCCTACATCTCTCTGGGACCAAAACTGATCTTACCCGACATCGGCTTCTACCAGTTTTCCCATTCTTCTGCAAATAAGTGCTATCAGTATTTTGGAACCGTGGCTTATTAAACTGATATTTCGTTAGTGCTCGCACCTATCTGCGTCTACCTTCTTTGGAATTTGAATCATTTCATTCTTCCTGAAGCGTGTCCGTGTTTCAGCTGTATCATGTGTCTTGCACACTGGATGGAATAGTGCTGTCGTGGCGGGCTCTCGCAAGAATGTCAATAAGCCCGAGGAAATGGCGTCCACTCCAGGGGCCTTGTTTCGGCCTTGGTTTTTCAATGCCCTATCAAATACTTCTCGCAGTATCTTATCTTCAATCGTCCCTTCACTTTCTTGTGCTCAACTTTGTTTCCTTTGCGGATATTCCGTGTATTTCTTCCACCTTTCAGCTGCCTCTCCATTCTTTTGTACTGACTTGCAATCGGTGCTCTTGATATTCACAGAGGTGCTTGTCTTTTCTCTAACTATCTCATTAACTTTCCTATAGGTAGTGTCCCGTAGTTATGGATCCATCTACACCTTTTCATTTGAGCTCTAGTCTCTCCTGCTTAAGCATATAGGCATTTATATTTCGCTCAATAAGCGAATGAAATATGACACAAAATGAGTAATACGCGTATGAAGCACTCACCGCCAAGCATTGTACTGTGGATGGTGAAATACAGATACAGACGCAGAGGCAAAATGTGCTGGAACATTTGTCAGGAATGTTTGGTGGACCATCTGACGTCAGCCTGGCTTCAAGGGAAGTAGGGTACATACACTCCTGGAAATTGAAATAAGAACACCGTGAATTCATTGTCCCAGGAAGTGGAAACTTTATTGACACATTCCTGGGGTCAGATACATCACATGATCACACTGACAGAACCACAGGCACATAGACACAGGCAACAGAGCATGCACAATGTCGGCACTAGTACAGTGTATATCCACCTTTCGCAGCAATGCAGGCTGCTATTCTCCCATGGAGACGATCGTAGAGATGCTGGATGTAGTCCTGTGGAACGGCTAGCCATGCCATTTCCACCTGGCGCCTCAGTTGGACCAGCGTTCGTGCTGGACGTGCAGACCGCGTGAGACGACGCTTCATCCAGTCCCAAACATGCTCAATGGGGGACAGATCCGGAGATATTGCTGGCCAGGGTAGTTGACTTACACCTTCTAGAGCACGTTGGGTGGCACGGGATACATGCGGACGTGCATTGTCCTGTTGGAACAGCAAGTTCCCTAGCCGGTCTAGGAATGGTAGAACGATGGGTTCGATGACGGTTTGGATGTACCGTGCACTATTCAGTGTCCCCTCGACGATCACCAGTGGTGTACGGCCATTGTAGGAGATCGCTCCCCACACCATGATGCTGGATGTTGGCCCTGTGTGCCTCGGTCGTATGCAGTCCTGATTGTGGCGCTCACCTGCACGGCGTCAAACACGCATACGACCATCATTGGCACCAAGGCAGAAGCGACTCTCATCGCTGAAGACGACACATCTCCATTCGTCCCTCCATTCACGCCTGTCGCGACACCACTGGAGGCGGGCTGCACGATGTTGGGGCGTGAGCGGAAGACGGCCTAACGGTGTGCGGGACCGTAGCCCAGCTTCATGGAGACGGTTGCGAATGGTCCTCGCCGATACCCCAGGAGCAACAGTGTCCCTAATTTGCTGGGAAGTGGCGGTGCGGTCCCCTACGGCACTGCGAAGGATCCTACGGTCTTGGCGTGCATCCGTGCGTCGCTGCGGTCCGGTCCCAGGTCGACGGGCACGTGCACCTTCCGCCGACCACTGGCGACAACATCGATGTACTGTGGAGACCTCACGCCCCACGTGTTGAGCAATTCGGCGGTACGTCCACCCGGCCTCCCGCATGCGCACTATACGCCCTCGCTCAAAGTCCGTCAACTGCACATACGGTTCACGTCCACGCTGTCGCGGCATGCTACCAGTGTTAAAGACTGCGATGGAGCTCCGTATGCCACGGCAAACTGGCTGACACTGACGGCGGCGGTGCACAAATGCTGCGCAGCTAGCGCCATTCGACGGCCAACACCGCGGTTCCTGGTGTGTCCGCTGTGCCGTGCGTGTGATCATTGCTTGTACAGCCCTCTCGCAGTGTCCGGAGCAAGTATGGTGGGTCTGACACACCGGTGTCAATGTGTTCTTTTTTCCATTTCCAGGAGTGTATGACAGTATAGATGGCGATGAAGGGCTTAGAACTCAAGAAGAGACGGTATTTTTAAACTTGAAACCCAGAAATCGACTATCTGAACAGAGGCGGGTTCAGTGTCAAGCGTTTCTGTAATAGTAAGGACTCTCCGTCGTTTTGACTCACCAGTGGCGATTCCGCGACTGTAGAAACCACGTTGTTTTCAGGCTAACAACTCGTCGAGCCATGTTCGGAACGCATTTTCATCCGGAAACCAAATTCCTTGAAGGATGTTCGATTGCGATCGTAATACGTGAAAATCTGATGGCGCAAGATGAGGTGAATAAGGTGAGCGTGGCATGATTTCCCAACCCAAACTCTTGTACAGTGTTTTTTGGTAGTCTAGCAGAATGCGGGAGGGAGGTTATCGTGGGGCAACATCGCTTCTTGGTCGTTGCTCTTGGACTGCGTCTGCAAGACGTCTCAGTTGTTGACAATCAATGCCAGCAGCGATGGCTACACCTCGGGGAAGCAATTGGTAGCACACACCACACACCGCCGCTGTTCCAACAGATGCATAACATAATCTTTTGTGGGTGCGCGCAGGTCTCTGTACGGGGTACCGCTGCTTTGTTTTGGCTCAACCATTCCTTACTTTCCCCGGTGTTAGACTAAAGACAACTATTTCCCCTCATCAGTAACGATACAGGATAGAAACGGTCGATGTTGTTCACGAGCAATTGATGACGAGCAAGCAGCGATGCCCTTATTACCCGCTGATTTTTGTGATTTTGGGTTAGAGCATGTGGTACCCCAGCACCTGATTTTGCAACCTTCCCCATAGCATACAAATGTCACACGACTGAGGAATGATCACAACTCATCAAGTTTGCCAATTTCTAGAATACAGTGACGTGGATCGTTGGGTATTACGAGGGCAGTTCAATAAGTAATGCAACACATTTTTTTTCTCGGCCAGTTTTGGTTGAAAGAACCGGAAATTTCTTATGGAATATTTTCAAACATTCCCGCTTCGTCTCGTATAGTTTCATTGACTTCCGACAGGTGGCAGCGCTGTACGGAGCTGTTAAAATGGCGTCTGTAACGGATGTGCGTTGCAAACAACGGGCAGTGATCGAGTTTCTTTTGGCGGAAAACCAGGGCATCTCTGATATTCATAGGCGCTTGCAGAATGTCTACGGTGATCTGGCAGTGGACAAAAGCACGGTGAGTCGTTGGGCAAAGCGTGTGTCATCATCGCCGCAAGGTCAAGCAAGACTGTCTGATCTCCCGCGTGCGGGCCGGCCGTGCAGAGCTGTGACTCCTGCAATCGCGGAGCGTGCGAACACACTCGTTCGAGATGATCGACGGATCACCATCAAACAACTCAGTGCTCAACTTGGTAGTGCTGTCACAATTGATCACCAGTTGGCATATTCAAAGGTTTGTTCCCGCTGGGTCCCTCGTTGTCTAACCGAACACCATAAAGAGCAAAGGAGAACCATCTGTGCGGAATTGCTTGCTCGTCATGTGGCTGAGGGTGACAATTTCTTGTCAAAGATTGTTACAGGCGATGAAACATGGGTTCATCACTTCGAACCTGAAACAAAACGACAATCAATGGAGTGGCGCCACACTCTCTCCCCTACCAAGAAAGAGTTTAAAGCCATACCCTCAGCCGGTAAAGTCATGGTTACAGTCTTCTGGGACACTGAAGGGGTTATTCTGTTCGATGTCCTTCCCCATGGTCAAACGATCAACTCTGAAGTGTATTGTGCTACTCTTCAGAAATTGAAGAAACGACTTCAACGTGTTCGTAGGCACAAAAATCTGAACGAACTTCTCCTTCTTCATGACAACGCAAGACCTCACACAAGTCTTCGCACCCGAGAGGAGCTCACAAAACTTCAGTGGACTGCTCTTCCTCATGCACCCTACAGCCCCGATCTCGCACCGCCGGATTTCCATATGTTTGGCCCAATGAAGGACGCAATCCGTGGGAGGCACTAGGCGGATGATGAAGAAGTTATTGATGCAGTACGACGTTGGCTCCGACATCGACCAGTGGAATGGTACCGTGCAGGCATACAGGCCCTCATTTCAAGGTGGCGTAAGGCCGTAGCATTGAATGGAGATTACGTTGAAAAATAGTGTTGTGTAGCTAAAAGATTGGGGAATAACCTGGTGTATTTTAATGCTGAATAAAACAACCCCTGTTTCAGAAAAAAAAATGTGTTACATTACTTATTGAACTGCCCTCGTAATGCGTTTAAAGATCTTCATCGAAGCCCGAAGGTTTTCCTGAACGTGGAGAATCACTAAAGTGAAAACGATCCTCCTTAAAACAAGACAAACCATTTTCTTGCCGCACTCTGTCCAATGGCATTATTCCCGTTCACTGCGCAAATGTTTTGCCTGCCTCCGCTGTTGAACTCAAACAGAAAGAGATCTCGGAAATATTCTAGGCCCTACAGTCTGGAACCGCGCGACTGCTACGGTCTCAGGATCGAATCCTGCCTCGGGCATGGATGTGTGTGATGTCCTTAGGTTAGTTAGGTTTAAGCAGTTCTAAGTTCTTGGGGACTGATGACCTCAAAAGTTAAGTCCGATAGTGCTCAGAGCCATTTTGAGCCAATATTCTGATTTCTCCACTTGGCACTCCATTTTCTAGCCATCTCCAAATGACAAAATGAGAATAGGCAAACTCAAGTAGCAAAAATGAATTACAAATAAAAAACTATAATTTGTAAGCAATCCCACAGCAACCGGAGTACCAACAAATAAAACAAAAACGCTACGAACTTATGCACCGACCTAATATAAAACTATCGAAACTTGAAGGGCGTCTGTCAACTAGTCATCCTGAATATGTAGGAAAGTCTCTCGACTGCTTTAAAATCAAGGCAAGAAACTTTTCCACCATGGAAAACGTTCGAAACAAAACATGCTAATTACCATAGTTTCGTACAAGCTATCTCCGTTAATTGC
The DNA here is from genome assembly GCF_021461395.2 of Schistocerca americana. Classification (NCBI taxonomy): domain Eukaryota; kingdom Metazoa; phylum Arthropoda; class Insecta; order Orthoptera; family Acrididae; genus Schistocerca; species Schistocerca americana. Next base: position 50,817,274 of record NC_060127.1, read on the forward strand.
AAAGAAGAGATCAGTTTATGCTAGTCGCCAGAAGAACATCTGTGAATGAATAATGAAACGCAGCATTATTCTGTGGCGACGAACGCACGGATAATCTGCTTTACTCTTTGATATTTGTTAGTATTCTTTGTATTGACTTAGTTTTTTCAGGACATCACACATATCCATGCCCGAGGCAGGATTCGAACCTGCGACCGTAGCAGCAGCGCGGTTCCAGACTGAAGCGCCTAGAGCCGCTCGGCCACAGATAAGCTGTAGTTGGCTAAAAGCTATACAGTCGGAGAAGAAGTTGTTATACCTGCAGCGAAGTAATACGTAGTTCTTTGTTTGATGGAAAATGTACATAAAAAGGTGAAGTTCCACAACCAAATACAACTGCAATGAGAAGAACTGATGAATGTAGGAAAATGTGAAAGAAGCTGACATTAACCATTGCTGCTTTGAAACAAAGCGAATATTTTTTGCTGCAGCTTGTTGGTGAGGACAATTTACTAGTTTTCGGTCGTTTTTAACTGATTGGCAATATTAAAGACCTTTTTTTTATAAAAAATACAGATTCGTCAAAATGTGAAGGTTTGATAACTGATGGTACATTTGCTATCTCTGGCGCCCAAACTGGTTTAGTCGCCAAAGTTATGTCAGTTGCTTCCATGGTACAGTGGAGACAGCGTCATATATAGACAGACTCTTGCAGTTAACGGTTTGGGCAAGTGTCTCAATGGACCTCTTGGCGATTCAGTAAAACTTATCAACTTTATTAAAGTAAAACTTATCAACTTTATTAAAGCAAGTCCTAAAAACTGGAGACTGTTTGGTGTTTTGTGTTATGAAATGGACAATGAACGCACACACCTTCTACTTCACTGTGAAGTTCGGTGGCTGTCGAGAGGTAAAGTATTGCCAAGATTTATCGAACTGCACGCCAAACCAGGATTTTTCTTATGGATGGAGATTGTGATGCGAAAACTTGCAAACTCTTACTTAAACTACATGACCGATGAAAACCGATTAATACGGCCGGCATGTTTGGCGGATATTTTATTGCCCTCAGCGGTCTTACCTTGACTCCGCAGGGCAAGAACGTCGATAAGCTTTCGTACAAGACAAAGTTGAAGCAATGATAATGAAACTTGAACGACGGCGCGAAAAGTGGAACAAGATACTTTCGAAGTATTTCCTGTCTTACGTGAAACAAATGAAGTCAAAATTGATGAAACAGCCATAAAATATCACTTTAGATCTTTGGTTTCCAGCCGCAGGTAATTTAAAACTACGTAATTTCCTAAATTTTATGCGAATATTTTTAATAGCCCTAATGGTAAACATTAAGTTTCTTTAAACAGTAATTTCAACTAAACACATTTTCCAGACAGTAACATTTTTTGAAGTAATATTATTTCTTTTAGTAACTTGTCTTATATTGTGATCATATTTTCATTCTTCATTCACATGAATGAGCAATGTACTAACTAAATTTACCAAAGCGGGTTCTAAGCCTTTTCATATTTCTTTTAGGCAATACTCCCCCAAAGCCGAGGGTGAAAGCCAATGAATCAGAAATCCCCCTGAAGAAGATTATTTTTAAAAAAATGCAAACGTCTTCACGTGAAGATGACTTGTTAATTGAATTACGTGAGCGAACTCAAATCGTTTTTAAAACCATATTATTGCTTGCGTTCTGGATAAATGTTCGGCAAGGGTAGCCAGCAATTCCCAAAATTGCACTGGGACACTAGAAGGGCTTTGCGAGAATCTGTCTATGTGGACGAGCCAATTCAATATTGCTTTTTTCTTTGAAAAAATAAGTGCAGGAATGGATTGAAAGGAAATAGAGATTTGAGGTTAAAAGTAACCAGTCTTCATCCTCATATCGCATCTCTCGTGGGGGACAAACACTGTCAGAATTCACATTGAGTTTTTTTGAATACTGAACACTTGATTTTGAGTTTTCATGTACTTGCGACGGTTAAGTGAATACGATAATCTTTTATTCATAGAAAAATGCAAATATTTTTCAGTCCTATATACAGGGTGAGTAACTATTGCCACCATGTAGTATGATAGGAGCTGAAAAGTTTGTGGGACAAAAGTTGCATGGGACAACGGAGGCCATAATATGACGTTAGGTTTTTGTTGCTAGGTGGGATTGCGTCAGAGATATGAAGGTCAACTTGTTTTTTTTTTCAAACGTCTAGATAGCAGCTATCAGAAAATAAGTACCAAACTACAGCATCTCATAGAAAAATACCATAGTTGACCTTCTTATCTCTGACGCGAACCCATCTAGCAACAAAAAAACAACGTCATAGTTTGGTTCTTATTTTCTGATAGCGGCTATCGAGACGAGTCCAATGATGTGCAACAGTAACATCTTTGAAGGTCAACGAAGGTCACAAAGGTGGCATGAGCGTCCATTTACAGACCACTGGTATCAATGAAGTGCTGCAATCTTCTTACCATGGGTTGAGTGGTATTCCTTATCACTTCGGCACTTATCGAAGCACCTGCTCTGACAGTTCTCTCTCGCATATCCTCATGTGTAGTTTGGACGTCTTTATAAACAATGTCTTTTACGAATCCCAACAAGAAAAAATCGAGAGGCATCAAGTCTGGCGAACGAGCCGGCCACCACACATCTCCTCCACGTCCATTCCAACGATTTGGGAATTGTCTTTGCAACTCATTTCTAGCCACCAGCGAAAAATGTGCCGGACACCCATCGTGTTGATACCATATTCTGTTCCTTCTTCCTAAAGGTATTTCTTCCAATAACAGACCTAATGTTTCTTGCAGGTATTTGGTGTGCTATCTACCACTCAGATTTCCTTCGATGAAATAGGGGCCCATAATTCTGTCCTCCAGAGTCCCACATCATACATTCACCGAGCACAGTTTTTGCTGTTCAACTTGCCGCAGCCAACATGGATTTTCAATTGTTCAATAATTCATGTAATGCAAATTTATATTTCTATGGTTCATGAATGTAGCCTCGTCAGTAAATAAAATCAAATTAATAAATGTGTCATCCCTATGAATCTGAAGTTGAGCCCATCGGCAGAATTCAATGCCATGCATACAGTCCGTATTGGTTAATTCTTGGTAGAGACTGATATGGTAAGGATGATATTTATGGCGATGCAGAACACGAACAACACTACTCTGGCTCATGCCAGATTCCCTTGCGATTGACGCAAACTAACACAAGGATATCAAAGAACCACAGTGGCAAGAGTACCAACTTTCGTTTCCTCGTTAGTAACTTTCGTTTGCCGGATATGTTTCGATGCGTTAAAGATCCAGTTGTTCTCAATTTATCATACACATATTTAAATGTACGACGTGTAGGGTGAGTACGTTCAGGATATCTTTCAGCGTACAATTCTCTAGCTCTCACCGAATTTTGTTGGCGTTATCCGTAAATGAGAAGCATTTCGAATTGTTTTTCAAAGGAATACATCATTCACATTCACTTGATTCGAACTTACTGTTCCTATTAGTGTTGTATTACGAAACCGTCGAATGGCATGTTAGATTGATACGCCGCATTCGAATATTTAGTATTTGCACCATATACGAGAGAGATTTGTCAGAGCATGTGCTTCGATAAGTGATAACGAACACCACTCAATCCATGATAAGAAGATTGCAGCACTGCACTAATACCAATGGTCATCACTTCGAACAACTTCTGTAATTTGACGTTCATGCCACCTTTGTTACCTCCGTTGACCTTCAAAGATCTTACACATCATTGGATTCAGCTCAATAGCCGCTATCAGAAAATAAGTACCAAACTATAGAATCCCATTAAAAAAAAAAGTTGACCTTCATATCTCTGACGCGACCCCACCTACCAACAAAAAACCAACGTCATATTATGGCCCCCTTTGTCAACTGGCTCAAATGAGCACTATGGGACTTAACATCTGAGGTCATCAGTCCCCTAGAACTTAGAACTATTTAAACCTAACTAACCTAAGGACATCACACACATGCAGTCACGCGGTTGCCCCCTTTGTCCCATGCAACATTTGTCCCACAAACTTTTCAGCTACTATTATATTTTCGGAGTTATTCCAGGTGGCAATAGTTAGCGACTAACACTGTATACACCGGGTGAGTCACGTAAGCCGTAACACCCGTTTTATATCGTGAACGGTTATACATATCTAAACGCGGTTTTCGGCAAATTTCAGTGCGTCTAGGGGCAAGTATGTTTTGGTTTCGTTAATGTTTCTAGCGCTGGGATGAATTAAGATGTTGCAGTAAGTAAGGTTTATTAAAATGGTACCGTATACTTTTTGTAACTGCATTCGACAGCTCTCGAGAAGAAAATTACAGTGATATAGCGTTTGTTAATGTTGACGTTGAAACCTGTAGTAAGAAAATTCCAGAAACTGAGAACGTGAGTGCACGGTGGCCAGAAACGGCATTTGCGGCGCAAACACTGCCAAGCAGACGTCTCAGATTAGGCTGCGTAGTTGTACTCTGTAAGGTAGGCCTGCGCTATGAGAATAAAGCTTCATTTTCCCTTGAACCACATAACACCTAGATGCACGTCCACCTACGCATGTTTTATATGGAAATGCGACATAGCCTAGAATCTAGCGTACCAGAAAGGGCTTAGGAAAACATTTGTGTATCGTCCCAGATCTACGTGAGATGAAACAATGAAATAAACTGTTCATTGTTCAGAAATAAAGAGGTCTTACACGCAGCAAAAAGCAGTTAACTGTATTAAGTATCTAAATGTTAGGAGGAAGATTCGACCTATCTTTTCCTGAACATGGCCGTGTGCTTCTTAGATAAAAAAACAAGCTGTCGGACAACAGTCTCTTCCTACACTGATGTATCTTATATCATATGGGATACATTCGTTGAACAAAACATTTTATTAAAAATATAGGGTGATTCAAAAAGAATACCACAACTTTAGGAATTTAAAACTCTGCAACGACAAAAGGCAGAGCTAAGCACTATCTGTCGGTGAATTAAGGGAGCTATAAAGTTTCATTTAGTTGTACATTTGTTCGCTTGAGGCGCTGTTGACTAGGCGTCAGCGTCAGTTGATGCTAAGATGGCGACCGCTCAACAGAAAGCTTTTTGTGTTATTGAATACGGCAGAAGTGAATCGACGACAGTTGTTCAGCGTGCATTTCGAACGAAGTATGGTGTTAAACCTCCTGATAGATGGTGTATTAAACGGTGGTATAAACAGTTTACAGAGAATGGGTGTTTGTGCAAAGGGAAAAGTTCTGGACGGCCGAGAACGAGTGATGAAAATGTAGCACGCATCCAGCAAGCATTTGTTTGCAGCCCAGGAAAATCGACTCGCAGAGCTAGCAGAGAGCTGCAAATTCCACAATCAACTGTATGGAGAGTCCTACGAAAAAGGTTAGTTATGAAACCTTATCGTCAACTACCCGAGGCGATGGATCGGCCGCCAGGCAGCCCGTGACAGAGCACTTCATCACTGTCTTCCAAGAAGCCCTGATCTTACCCCCTGCGATTTTTTCTTATGGGGGTATGTTAGGGATATGGTGTTTCGGCCACCTCTCCCAGCCACCATTGATGATTTGAAACGAGAAATAACAGCAGCTATCCAAACTGTTACGCCTGATATGCTACAGAGAGTGTGGAACGAGTTGGAGTATCGGGTTGATATTGCTCGAGTGTCTGGAGGGGGCCATATTGAACATCTCTGAACTTGTTTTTGAGTGAAAGAAAACCTTTTTAAATACTCTTTGTAATGATGTATAACAGAAGGTTATATTATGTTTCTTTCATTAAATACACGTTTTTAAAGTTGTGGTATTCTTTTTGAATCACCCTGTACTTTGTTGACCACCTGTACTCCGGAATATTTCTTCTCAACGAAACATCGTTTCATGCTGAACGTAAGAGCGTAGTGACAGTGTTGCCAGCTGCGTGCAATACACGCTGTCGACTTATTTGACATCGGAATGCAATTTCGTAGACACGTAAATGAAATAAATAGTTTACTGACAACGATTAGGTAACCACCTAAATCGCATAACATAAATTTTCTCTTTCAAAAAAATTACTTTATCCTTTATTTAAGCATATGTTGAAACTATGGACCATGGAGTGAGATGCACATTTTCAACCGCCGTTCGAAAGAACGATGAACAGATGTAATTACAGTGGCCGATATGGTAGCGCGTGGACTGGCGATTCAAAGACACATATTGTCTGGCGTAGTTGGGGCTTTGTCATAGACTGCACATCGCAGGCTATTTGACAACAGAGGTTCGTCCCGTCCAACGTCCAGGAAAGTCCTCATTCGGTATTTGCGTTTCAACGTGGGACAAGTGAGGTGGACAACTGCCGTGTTGCAGACACATATACTGTGGAATGTCCAGTGATTGGTGGGCCACGTTGTCCATAAATAGCCCTTTTCAATGTATCCCAGGCGTGTTCGACAGGATTCATGTCTGGAGAACATGCTGGCCACTCTAGTCGAGCGCTGTCGTTATCCTGAAGGAAGTCATTCACAAGATGTGCACGATGGGGGCGCGAATTGTCTTCCATGAAGACGAATACCTCGCCAATATTCCAGCGATATGGTCTCACTGTCGGTAGGAGGATAGCATTCACCTATCGTACAGCCGTTACGGCGCCTTCCGTGACCACCAGCGGCGTACGTCGGACCCACATAATGAAACCCCAAAACAGCTGCCGTCGCTGGACCGTGTGTCTAAGACGTTGAGCCTGACCGGGATGCCTAGAAACATGTGTCCGCCGATTGTCTGCTTGAAGGCATATGCGACACTCATCGGTGAAGAGAACGTGATGCCAATCCTGAGCGGTCCATTCAGTATGTTGTTGGGCCCTTCTGTACCGCTCTGCATGGTGTCGTAGTTGCAAAGATGGACCTCGCCATGTACGTCGGGAGTAAAGTCGCACATCATGCAACCTATTGCGCACAGTTTGAGTCGTAACACGACGTCCTGTGACTGCACGAAAAGTATTATTCAACATGGTGATGTTGTTGTCATGGTTCCTCCGAGCCATAATCCGTAAGTAGCGGTCATCCACTGCAGTAACAGCCCTTGGGCGGCCTGAGCGAGGCATGTCGTCAACAGTCCCTGTCTCTCTGTATCTCTTCCATTCCGAACAACATCGTCTTGGTTCACTCCGGGACGCCTGGACACTTCCCTTGTAGAGAGCCCTTCCTGGCACAAAGTGACAATGCGGACACGATCGAACGGCGGTATTGACCGTCTAGGCATGGTTGAACTACAGACAACACGAGCCGTGTACCTCCTTCCTGTTGGAATGACTGGAACTGATCGGCTGTCGGGCCCCCTCTGTCTAATAGGCGTCGCTCATGCATGGTTGTTTACATCTTTGGGCGGGTTTAGTAACATCCCTGAACAGTCAAAAGGACTGTGTCTATGATACAATATCCACAGTCAACGTCTATCTTCAGGAGTTCTGAACATAGTGATGCAAAATATTTTTTCATATGTGTAATTCGTGGTGCAATTGCCTTGCGCGTCGGACACTGACGATCCGAATAGATAGCTCGTACGGCTTTTATTTGACATACACCACACAAAATTAGTATATCAAAATTCTCTTGATTGGTGTATTGTATTGTACGTTAACCGGGGACCTATAAACGACGGAGAGGCTCCGTCCCCGCCCCAGCTGCAGTGGTCCACAACGCCACGACGACTACCGCAAACCACTTCACCCCTCCACCGCCCCACGCCGATCCACTCTGTCAGGGTTATTGTGCGGTTCGGCCCCCGGTGGACCCACTCAGGGAACGTCTCACACCCGAAGAGTGTAACCCCTATGTTTGCGTGGGACAGTAATGGTGGTGCACGCGTACCTGGATACAGTGTTTACGAAGCAATCGCTGACATAGTGTAGCTGAGGCGGAATAAGGGGAACCAGCCCGCATTCGCCGAGGCAGATGGAAAACGCCCTAAAAACCATCCACAGACTGGCCGGCACTCCTGACCTCGACCCAAGTCCGCCAGCAGGTGGATTCGTACTGGGGACCAGACGCTACTTCCCACTCCGAAAAGCCGTGCATTAGACCGCACGGCTAACCGGGCGGGCTTCATTTGTGTACATGTCTGCATACAACGAATACTTAAGCAGAAATGAGCATCCTGCAGTGCAGGCAAGTAAACAGGCAAATATGTCGACATTCTGACACAGTGTAGCACGAGAGCTCTGTTTGTCGGTGTTTGCGCTCTCAAATTCTATGACATTTCAAGAATTTTTCTACAAGTGGTTTCAACGTCAACATTAACAAACGCTCTATCAATGTAACTGTCGTCTCAAGAGCTATCGAAAGAAGTTATAAAATGTATACGGTTCAATTTAAAAAACCTACTTGCTTCAGTATCTCAGTTGATACCTGAGCTAGAACCATTAACCAAATAAAAACATGAGTGCCCCCTCGACGCTTTAACATTTGCCGAAAACCGCATTTCTATATGTGTACCGTTCACAAAATAAGAGGGTTATAACTCACCCTATACCATGTGCAAGAGTTTCAAATTGCCTCCCTTGTTACGCACAAAGTGTTAATCCCAAAATAACACGAAATAAACGGGACCTTTTTGTTGGAAGTGTTGTTGTTGTGGTCTTCGGTTCACGGACTGGTCTGATGCAGCTCTCCATCCTACTCTATCCTGTGCAGGCCTCTTCGTCTTCGAGTACCTATGCAACCTACATCCTTCTGAATCTGCTCAGTGTATTCATCTCTTGGTCTCCCTCCACGAATTTTACTTTGCACGCTTCCCTCCAGCACAGAACTGGTGATCCCTTGATGCCCCAGAACGTGTCCTACCAACCCACCTCTTTTTCTAGTCAAGTTGTGCCACAAACTCCTCTTCTCCCCAATTCTATTCAGTACTTCCTCATTAGTTACGTGATCTACCTATCTAATTTTCAGCATTCTTCTGTAGCATCACATTCCGAGAGCTTCTTTTCTCTTCTTGTCTAAACTAGTTATCGTCCATGTTTCACTTCCATACATGGCTACACTCTGCACATATACTTTTAGAAAACACTTAATGACACTTAAATCTGTACTCGATGTTACAAATTTCTCTTCTTCAGAAACGCTTTCCTTGCCATAGCCAGTCTACATTTTATATTCTCTCTTCTTCGACAGTCAACAGTTATTTTGCTTCCCGAATACCAAAATTTATTTACTACATTAAATGTCTCATTTCCTAATCTAATTCCTTCGGCATCACCTTAGTTCGACTACATTCTATTAGCCTAGTTTTGTTTTTGGTGATGTTCTTCTTATATCCTTCTTTCAAGATGCCGTCCATTCCATTCAACTCCTCTTCTAGGTCCTTTGCTGTCTCTGACAGAATTACAGTGTCATCGGCGAACCTTAAAGTTTTTATTTCTTCTCCATGGATTTTAATTCCTACTCAAAATTTTTCTTTTGTTTCCTTTACTGCTTGGTCAGATTAAGTAACATCGGTGATAGGCTACAACCCTGTCTCACTCCTTTCTCTACCCTTTCATGCCCCTCGACTCTTTGCCTTTCCTTAATCCATTTTCTAAGATAGGTATTAGGGTCAGTATTGCCTCTCTGTTCCAACATTTCTACGGACTGATCTTCCCCGAGGTCGCCTTCTACCAGTTTTTCCGTTCTTCTGCAAAGAATTCGTGTTAGTATTTTGTAACCGTGACTTACAAAACTGATAGTTCAGTAATTTTCACGCCTGTCAACATTTGCTTTATTTGGGATTGGAATAGTATATTCTTCTTGAAGTCTGAGAGTATTTTGCCTTAGAAGATGGAAGAGTTTTGTCATGGCTGGCTCTCCCAAGGCTATCAACAGTTCTAATAGAATGTTGTATACTTCCGGGGCCGTATTTCGACTGACGTCTTTCAGTGCTCTTTCAAGCTCGTCATGGCGTATCGTATCTCCCATTTCATCTTCATCTACGTCCTCTTCAATTCCCATAACATTGCCCACTGTATAATCCTTCCACCTTCCTGCTTTCCCTTCTTTGCTTAGAACTGGTTTTCCAGGCGAGCTCTTGGTATTCATACAAGTGGTTCTCTTTTCTCCAAAGGTCTGTTTAATTTTCTTGTAGGCAGTATCTATTTTACCCCTAGTGATACATGCTTCTACATCCTTACATTTCTCCCCTAGCCATCCCTGCTTAGCCATTTTGCACTTTTTGTCGCTCTCATTTTTGAGGCGTTTGTATTCCTTTTCGCCTGCTTCATTTACTGCATTTTTATATTTTCTCCTTTCATCATTTACATTCAATATTTCATCTGTTAGTCATAGGTTTCTGCTAGCCCTCGACTTTTTACCTACTTGATCCTCTACTGCCTCCACTATTTCATCTCTCAAAGCTACCCATTCTCCTTCTACTGTATCTCTTTCCCCTTTCCTTGTCAATGGTTCCCTAATGCTGTCTCTGAAACTCTCTACAGCCTCTCAGTTTATCCATATCCCATTTCCTTAAATTACTACCTTTTGGCAGTTTAATCTACAGTTCATAACCAATAGATTCTGGTCAGAGTCCATATCTGCCCCTGGAAATGTCTTATAATTTAAAATCTGGTTCCTAAATCTCTGTCTTACCATTATATAATCTATCTGAAACCTGTCAGTATCTCCAGGCTTCTTCGATGTATACAACCTTCTTTTATGATTCTTGAACCAAGTGTTAGCTATGATTAAGTTATGCTCTGTGCAAAATTCTACCAGGCGGCTTCCTCTTTCATTTCTTACTCCCATTCCATGTTCACCTAATACTTTTCCTTCTCTTCCTTTTCCTACTGTCGAATTCCAGTCCCCCATGACTATTAACTTTTCGTCTCCCTTCACTATCTGAATAATTTCTTTTATCGCATCGTACATTTCTTCTATCTCTTCATCATCTGCGGAGCTAGTTAGCATGCAAACTTGTACTACTGTGGTAGGCGTGACTTGGTGTCTATCTTGGGTATAATAATGCGTTCACTATGCTGTTCGTAGTAGCTTACACGCGCTCCTATTTTTTATTCATTACTAAACCTACTCCTGCATTACCGTTATTTGATTTTGTATTTATAACCCTGTACTCACTTGACTAGAAGGCTTGTTCGTCCTGCCACCGAACTTCACTAATTCCCATTACATCTATAGCTTATCCATTTCCCTTTTTAAATTTTCTCGCCTACCTGCCCGATTAATAGGTCTGACATTCCACGCTCCGATCAGTAGGACAACAGTTTTATTTCCGCTGATAACGACATCCTCCTGAGTTGTCCCCGCCCGCAGTTTCGAATGGGGGACTATTTTACCTCCGGAATATTTTACCCATGAAGACGCCATCACCATTTAACCTTACAGTAAATGTGTATGTCCTCGAGAAAAGTTATGGCTGTAGTTTCCCCTTGCTTTCTGCCGTTCGCAGTACCAGCAGAGCAAGTCCGTTTTAGTTGAAGTTACAAGGCCAGATCAGTCAATCATCCAGACTGTTGCCCCTGCAGCTACTGGAAAGGTTGCTGCCCCTCTTCAGGAATCACACATTTGTCTCGCCTCTCAACAGATACCCCTCTGTTGTGATGGCACCTACTGTACGGCCATCTGTATCGCTGAGGCACGCAAGCCTCCCTGCCAACGGCAAGGTCCCTGCTTGATGGAAGGGGGGTGGGGGGAGAGGTTGTAAATGCAGTGTATTAATTCTGTGCTATGTTTTCGCTAGAGGCCGTAGTTTCTGAATTATTCAAGAAAAACAATTCACAAAAACGCGTTTTTCTTCACTAATTCGAAAACTGTGGCCTGCAGCGAAAACGTATCGCAGTACGAAATTTAACTGCATTACATTTCCTACAAAGAGGTCTGATACAATTTTTCTGTGGGACTAATAGTTTGCGAGTAGTAAGCGAGAGAATATGAAAACTTTTATAGGCATTTGAAGGTGTTGCTGGTAGCATAAAACCCAGAGGCAAGGACAGCTGAATCACCGTGTACACATATCGGGTTACTTAAAATAGACAGTGAAACTAACCATCACATCACAGTCACAACTGAAAAATTCATTTACGTGAACTCGAAGCGAAGTTCACAATTTGAAATCCAAAACAAAAATGGCAGTTGATAAATGAATCCATATCAACGGGAGAACCTATAACACTATGGTCCGCTACTACTATAACATAATCTCTAAGCTGGAGGCAGTTCGTATAAAGAAATTATTTTTATTCAAGTAATTATATTATAAAGTAGCAGAGCAGTGTTATCCTCTGAGAGGAATTTTGTTACGTTGACCGCGTTGTACCTAACGGAGGTGGCTTGTCGACAGTGAAAGTCAAAATTACGCAAATATTTAAACAGCAACAAACAATCTTGTACCTATCTACACTGTTCAAAGAATAAAGAAAACGGACGCCAGACTAATTAGGCAAGAGAATGACTGACATTCTTGTTCAAGAAAATAAGTATGAGTAACTTTAACAGAGAAACACAACCTATACTTTGCCACAAGCGAGTGCATTGAACTTTGTCACCTGCATATGTTCACGGTAAGTTTGGAGGTGACAAAGCAGAACAAACTATTTGCATAAATATAACACATAACAATACACACCATTACTTTCAGGATTTATTTAAACTGAAGGGTCTTTATAACATTACTATTAATATTCACTGTAGAATCATAAATTGGACATAGGTTCAGTATTACTTTTCGAATATTTTCCTAGCTGATAAAAAATTGTAAATGTAGTTCACTGCAAAATTACGAACTGGTCGCAGGTTAAGTCTCTCTCAGCTAAATATTTTTCTATTTAGAATGAAAGTTAAATGGAATTCACTAACAGGTTACTTCTCACTGTCTTTTGAATAAAGAAATCATTTTTTTCATAAATAATGGTGTTTCTATTAATCGTCTCCTAGCATGAGCACAATAGACAAACTGTTTGTCCTGTTACGCCATTAATATGCACTTTTAGTACACAAGAGGAGCCCAATATTGCACAGAATTTGACTTGAATAGCAAGAGTGATAAAAACTTTCTATAATTAAGTAACTTTGTGCATTTGAACTACTTTCAATGGAGGAGGGTCTTTAATCTTGACCACTGTAGCAGAGCGAACTAAACACACTTTCAATACACTAGAGAAACGAGTACTTAGCAAGCATGAACATGTAACTCTCAATAGATGCAGCTCAGAACTTTTACTGCAGCGAAACACAAATTTGAGATATTTGTAATATCCTTTCAACAAACAATATTAATTTTAGCACACTCTAATGCCATATTAATTTTAATATTCCTTCAGTAAAGGACACTCGGTAAATACTTTACCGTGGGAGGGACCCTAAGTGGATATGTGAATGAGGATAAGTCACGGTAGGTACAAGAGTTCAGTCAAATTTTACCTTAAATTTGGGTTCGCTATAACAACCTATGAGCTGATCCTTCACTGTACATTACTATAGTGTTCCATTACAGTGATTGTGCAATGTGGTGGCGATTGCGTGTTGGTGGGTGGATTTGCAGGTAGGATTGCTGGACTCTGTCATTTCTTGGTGGCGATGATAGATACCAATTCCAGAATAGTTCCAGCTCTTTATCCATCCATCCGAGGCATTGGAAAGCGTCAGGAAAAGCCTCTCTCGAAACAAGCACAATACACAACTTTTACATGAGCACTTGATAGTTTGGTAGCTCGTACCCGATTGACTCTTTGTTCCACCTTTTCTACCTAGCGCGCTACACAGTTCCGTTCCCGAGGGGAACCACAACACCTTTTACATACAAAATAACTAAGAACCCTAAGTGAAAGTCAGCAGTTTACATAACAGCAACCAAACATATTAAATAAAACAGAACATTTGCACATATTGACATTTCTACAAAAAATTATTCACACAGAAATTACAATTATATACAGTAAGTTTCGTCTTCCTCCAATTGAGACAAGGAATTTAAACGACAGATATACTACATTGCATAGAATCAAATTACATCAAAGTTTTTACAAAGAAAGGAGTATACAATTTTGTGTTATCTATTCAATCAAATACATGTACAAAGCTCAATGATGTAACATTAAATAAAACAAAAGGCAAAATGAATCAGTAGAACATTAGAGCTATGTTGTTACAAACCAACATACGGAATGGAAACTTAACAGTGTAACCACTTGTTTCCCCGTAAGTAATAAAAACTGGACACGTGTTGTACAGATGCTTTATTCGAATTAGGCCGTACTGCAGTGAGCTGAGCTGCAGGTAATGCACATCCTCACCTGTTTGCGTGTTGCGGTTCGCCAGTTCAAAGTCGATCACCAGACTATATTTGTTATTTAATATTTATGATTACTAGAAGGATTTCGCCGTGCGGTTAAAGGCGCTGCAGTCTGGAACCGCAAGACCGCTACGGTCGCAGGTTCGAATCCTGCCTCGGGCATGGATGTTTGTGATGTCCTTAGGTTAGTTAGGTTTAACTAGTTCTAAGTTCTAGGGGACTAATGACCTCAGCAGTTGAGTCCCATAGTGCTCAGAGCCATTTGAACCATTTTGAACTAGAAGGATTTCGAAAATTATTATGTTAGTAGTGTTTGCATAATCAGAAATATTCGATGTTTGTATAGATAACAGCACTCTTCGTCTACAAGTTCTGTCCCGATCTCAGTGCACATTTGTCTCTGTAGTAAACGTGCTTTCAACATTAATTGTTATACTTCACTGAAGAACTGAAGATCCTGCTTCCGGATTTGTACTTGGCTCTGGATACAACGCAACCATAATAGCACTTCTTAAAATGTTTAATGTTGCTCCTGACGCACCATGTATTTACTATTTACTGGGGCCAGGTTAGCCAAAAAAAAAAACCTTTAAGTTCCCGGCGACAGCGACGTCATTAAAGACGAAAGAATGGGAAGTCGGCCATGCCATTTACAAAGGAACTATCCCACAATTGGCCTGTAGCGACTTACGGAAATCACGTAGAACACAGACTGGGATGACCAAACACGGATTTCAGCCATTGCCTTCCGGAATGCGAAATCAGCGTGTTAACCACAGCGGCACTTCGCTCGGTTGCAGTTACTTGACAAAAATTAAACATGAGATGGGTGTCACCCATTATAAGCTCTACCAAACGGATGGGGAAAAAAATCGCAACGCGAAGGAGGAATTATGCGGTATAAAAGAAAGTTAGCCGGCGTATTTCTACATCTGAAAGGTGATGTCTATTCGTATTTCGTGCCAGTTGTATAAAAGTGGCGCAAGTAGCACCAGTATGAGGGTGCGAATCAGGTTGCTTTAAATACACACTATAACGGTCGTGAGCGTTAGTTGCCTTTGAGATTGGACGTGGTGTGCTGGTGGTTGTTAACAATGGATTTAAGGTGACAAAGACGCCGTTATCAACACCTCACAGAGTTTGAACGAGGTCGTGTAATAGGGTTATGAGAAGCTGAATGTTCTGGCAAGAGTGTCTTCCACGAGTAATGAGTGTGTTGGGTAGGGACACTACGAATGTAGTGTGTGGACATACAAGGTGAGAATGTGGGTCTCGCGGGAGGCGTGCGCGAGATAGTCCCTGCAGTCGCACTATCCTCTGTTCCCTCGGTGGCTCAGCTGGATAGAGTGTCTGCCGTGTAAGCAGGAGATCCTAGGTTCGAGTGCCGGTCGGGGCACACATTTTCACCCGTCCCCGTTGATGTATATCAACGCCCGTGAGCAGCTGACGGTACTAATGTAATTCTAATTTCGTTCTAGACGGCTGCAGGTCATCAATGGTGCGGTTGTGGATATCCACACCGAAGTGAATTGGTACAGCGTTATGTTGTTGATTCAAAGTACGTTTTGTCATGGGACAATGCAAATATGATACAACAGAATACAAGAGAACATCTGTGAAGACTGGAGAATTCTCTACGAATACGCATTCGCATGTATTCTCTTGCATTCTCTCCGGTGTAAAGAAGGCTTTACCGTTACATAGTTCCAGACAGAACTCCTGCACACTTGAAGTTTGTGACTCATTGCCGATCTACAGTCAAAGAATCGAAGATAATGTTCTCGAACGATACGGACTTCGCGTTCAAGTGTTAGGAAGACTCGCAACAATGGGTGGACGGTGTGTTTAGCACAGAGTATGGGTTCGGGGCAAACAGAACAGAGGCAAAAGTAATGAAAAGTAGCAAGCGGCAGAATAACCACTCTTTTAACACAAATATTGCGAACGACATAAGAGTATGTGGGAGAACTGCCCCATCTCCGAAGCAAGATTACACAAGATGGCCGAAGTAAGTAAGGCTTCGGAAGTAAATTGACGCAAGCGAGAAAAACTTTGTTCAATTAATGAGGTTGAAACATCTTAAAAGGAACCACCTATCACTAATACAGCAAGACCTCCAGTAGAACAGTACAAATGGAAATGTCGTGTGGCTAGGGCCTCCCGTCGGGTAGACCGTTCGCCTGGTGCAGGTCTTTCGATTTGACGCCACTTCGGCGACCTGCGCGTCGATGGGGATGATATGATGATGATTAGGACAACACAACACCCAGTCCCTGAGCGGAGAAAATCTCCGACCCAGCCGGGAATCGAACTCGGGCCCCTAGGATTGACAGTCTGTCACGCTGACCACTCAGCTACCGGGGCGGACAGAAGAACAGTATGACACGCACAAACAAAGTTGACACTCGTTGCGGTGGCAGATGGGAGCGACCGAAAAGGCATTTCCCATTTACAGTCGCTCCCATTAGCCATCGCGCCGAGTGTCAACTTTGTTTGCACGTTTAATACGAGGCACTTCGATAAAACTCTTGAACAAAAAAAAAAAAAAGTAATGTATTGCGATAGATAGAAAGAACGATCCCTTATTGTATGATTATATGATAGCAGAACAAACACTGGTAGCAGTTACTTCTGTAAAACATCTGTGAGTATGCGTGGGGAACGATTTGAAGTGGAATGATCATATAACATAAATTGTTGGTGAGGCGGGTGCTAGGTTGAGATTCATTGGGAGAGTCCTTAGAAATTGTAGTCCATCAACAAAGGAGGTGGCTTACAAAACACTCGTTCGACCTATACTTGAGTATTGCTCATCAGTGCGGGATCCGTACCAGGTCGGATTGACAGAGGAGACAGAGAAGATTGAAAGAAGAGCGGCGCGTTTCGTCACAGGGTTATTTGGTAAGAGTGATAGCGTTACGGAGATGTTTAACAAACTCAAGTGGCAGACTCTGCAAGAGAGGTGCTCTGCATCGCGGTGTAGCTTGCTGTCCAGGTTTCGAGAGGGTGCGTTTCTGGATGAGGTATCGAATACATTGCTTCCCCCTGCTTATACCTCCAGAGGAGATCACGAATGTAAAATTAGAGAGATTCGAACGCGCACGAAGGCTTTCCGGCAGTCGTTCTTCCCGCGTACCATACGCGACTAGAACAGGAAAGGGAGGTAATGACAGTGGCACGTAAAGTGCCCTCCGCCACACAACGTTGGGTGGCTTTCGGAGTATAAATGTAGATGTAGATGTAGAACAAAACATTGAAACTTACCAACCACGTAATTTTCTGCTTCAAAAAGGAAAATTAAAAATCAGACTTAAACACTCAACAAAACTATGAAATACTAAACCTCTATATCATGATGTGGTTATCTGTAAGGAACTGAGAAAAAAAATTTTCAAATAAAATCCAAGATGCACTATCACAGTCTCCGAGCCCACAAGCATGACTGAGATGCAAATTATCACTAAAGATCTGAAGATTGACAAAGCCGCAGGGTAAGATCGAGTAACTGCTGAAAGGTGGGGTAATATGATGGTTTGGCTTTTGCATATGATCTCGCCATCTTCGCTGGACCAATAGAAGACGCACCCATATAAATAATTCTCCTGCAAGAGAGAGCTTCAAAACAGGCCTGTGTTCCTAAAATCAGGGAAGTAGGGACCGAAATACATGGAGGCTCACTATAGAAGAATAAAAAAGGCTCTGACCACTATGCGACTTAACTTCTGAGGTCATCAGTCCCCTAGAACTTAGAACTAATTAAACCTAACTAACCTAAGGATATCACACACATCCATGGCCGAGGCAGGATTCGAACCTGCGACCGTAGCGGTCGCTCGGCTCCAGACTGTAGCACCTAGAACCGCACGGTCACTCCGGCCAGCTTAATTTCTAGGTGAAATAATGTAACCGAATTCTTTGGACGAAGAAGTAAACTCAGCAGAGCATGGAAAATAGAAATGACTGTACTATTAATAAAAAAACCTGCATAAAAAGAAATTTTTATCCATTAATGCAAAACTCCAGCACTACAACACTGTTGAGAACTGCCAAAGCAAAATGCCTTACCTCTTAATTCCAGCGATACGTATTTATGAAAATTGGCCAGATTTTTACATCTGATATGGAAATCAACTGAATTTAAAGTTGAATGGAGTCGAAATCCAGGAGATGCGGAAAGGCAGGTTTATTTTCATTTGCAATAAACAGCAATGATTGAGTAGGTCATTTATGCCTTTTCTTCTGCTGAATGTACTGAATGTGGGACAAGATCGTATCTGAAGGCTGCGGCAGCCACAGAGTAGCAAGGGCAGTCCACCAGCAGAACCGTCCCGACGCCCGCTGGTATGTGTAGACCTCTGGTTCCTGATTTAGGGAGGGGGAAGACGGATGCTGGAGATGGTAGTGCACCGCGCTCCGTCAGCTTTCTGCAGATACTGTGGCAGCCAGGGGCACTCCACAACATTTTCCTTACTTACTTACTTATTAAATTACTCACTGGTCATACCGGACTCGAGAGTCCATTACCGCAGCAACCTATTTTCGTCATCTGTCCCTGTCTTGGGCTATTTCCTTCCATTCACCTTCAATACCTAGGCTCCTCAAATCAGCCTTCACATTGTCCTCCCACCTACGACTCGGTCTGCGCTGCCCTGCCCTCATCCATTCGAGCTACGTGACCCGCCCATCGCAGCCTACGTGATTTAATAATACTGATTATGTCAGGGCTTGAATAGAGTTCGTGAAGCTCTTCGTTATGCAGTTTTCGCCGCTCTCCGCTAATGTCATCCCTTTTTGCTCCGAAAATTTCCCTCAAAATTTTGTTTTCAAATACTCGAAACGGCTTTTCATTTTGCACAGTGAGAGACCAAGTCTCACACCCATACAGCATAACTGGTAGAATAATACTTTCGTATATTCTAATCTTTAAATCCCTAGACAATATCCGTGATGAAAGTCATCTATTCAGTGAGAAGTAGCACGCATTTCCCGTCCGTAATCTCTTCTTCAGTTCGGATTCAATCTCATTTCTCGAAGTGATGTCCACGCCTAGACACTTAAATGTGTTCAATTTTTTAAACTGCATGTATCTAACTCTTAACATTTCCTGATCTGCTGCTGTTGGCATTCTAGTAGTAACCAGGTATTTAGTTTTGTCTTCACTTATCCTTAGACCTACATCTTCACTAGCCTTGATTAACGCATTCGCATTTGCTGTTACAGATTCTTTCCTATCGCTAATGATGTTTAGATCATCTGCATACCCTAATATTTCCATTTAACTCCACACCCTCTGAATTATCTGCTGCCTTTTTCACAACATTTTCCTGCTAAGAAAAACTGCGAATCGTTTCCCTGGTTGAAATAAGATTAGAAAAATGACGTGGCCAGTTTTTCGGAGCACTACTAAGAGTAAACTTTCTAGGAGACATACCGATCTCCAAAGCTTTCTGAAAGACACGGGCAGTCCCTGGGAACGACGGTCACATGCTTCGGCAACCTGCTCGGCATGCAGCCAAACATTTTCCCCTTTTCTTTTTCTCTTTTCATATTCCCGTGCTGTTCGCCCCCAGTAGCTGAGTGCTTCCGCCGGCACGGTAGCTCAGCGTGTTCGGTCAGAGGGCTGCTTGCTCTCTGTAGTGAAAAACTGAGTAAAGGAATCGACGATCACTTTGAACGGATGTCTTGTGACGTCCGCCCAGACCAAACGCAACGAACTATATCGAACAAAACGGAAAAAAAATGTAGCTGCGTGGTCAGCGCGACAGAATGTCAATCCTAAGCGCCCGGGTCGATTCCCGGCTGGGTCGGAGATTTTCTCCGCTCAGGGACTGGGTGTTGTGTTCTTCTTCTTCTTGCGTTACGGCCTCTGTAGGACCACAGGTAGCCCCTTCGTGGACTGCATTTTCCTCTTCTTCTCCCAGAACCTCTTCATTCTTTATCTTCTTCTCTCCCGCTCTTCTTCCGAGATCTTCAGTTTCCGTTTCTCCTGTCGGCTCCACTGGTGACACTCTAATCTTTTCTTGTATTGTTCTCTGTCATTGATCTCCGGCATATCGGTCGGTGTATATTTGTTCCTCCAATTTTCCTTTCCTTCGACCTTGATCCCCAATTCCAACCAGTCCTTCCGAAGTTCAACAACCCACTTGGTTCCTGCCTTTCCCCTTGTCCTCCCTGTTGTTTCGCAAACTCTCTTCGTCATTCTGTCCATACTCATCCTAACTACACGCCCAGAAAACCTTGCCCTTTTGAGTGTGATTTCCCCGGATACTGTTGTGTTGCCCTCATCATCATCATTTCACCTCCATCGACGCGCAAGTCGCCGAAGTGGCGTCAAATTGAAAGACTTGCACCCGGCGAACTGTCTACCTGACGGGAGGCCCTAGTCACATGTCATTTTTATTATTCTGATGATGGAAGCTTGACTTCCGAAACGCGTAAATCTTAGTGTTTTACACTATAAACAAGTGGTTGAGCCGATATATGTTTTTTAACATTTTCATTTTTGTTTATTCCCATGCTAGAAAACAGCGCACAAAAGGCGCCAAATATAAGACGTCTGTACTGGCTGGAGTATAGTGATGTAAAATTTTTTTTACGCAAGTTTCCTACGGTGGTGGGAGTACAGCGGCGTTTGCCTGATTTTTCATTGGTAGAACAAAATGTTACTTTCAGATCGGCAACTGCTGCTTGAAACGCGACAGACGCCCGCAGGATGCGCCACGCACCGTTAACTTCACTTTGCATTCAGCTCTGGGTTCAGTCTCTGCTTGCAGAAGGCACATTTCGGATTCTGTCTGCTGCAGCAGTCACTTCGAGTCTTACACTCTGTGGAGACACTTCGGGTTCCGCAGGCAGCTGGGACACTCTGCGGTCAGAACGCTCAGGGTGAAGGCTGGCTTGGCCAGCAGACTCCGGGGTCACACCTGGTCCGAGGGCGATGCAGCAGCGGCGATCCCCAAACGGCCGCGATAAATGAGCCATCGGCGCCTACCGCAGCCAGCGCGTTCACGTTACAGAGATGGTGAGATTTACGGGCAGCACCGACGGTATAGGTCGTTATGAATCTAATAACTGTCATTAACTGCACACTTAGGTTCTACCTGGCCACTGGGGCTGGCACAGTTGCACAACAACTTCACTTATACACTCTGACAAGGGAACCTCCCCATCGCACCCCCCTCAGATTTAGTTATAATTGGCACAGTGGATAGGCCTTGAAAAACTGAACACAGATCAATCGAGAAAACTGGAAGAAGTTGTGTGGAACTATGAAAAAAAAAAAGCAAAATATACAAACTGAGTCGTCCATGCGCAAGATAAGCAACATCAAGGATAGTATGAGCTCAAGAGCGCCGTGGTCCTGTGGGTTAGCGTGAGCAGCTGCGGAACGAGAGGTCCTGGGTTCAAGTCTTCCCTCGAGTAAAAAGTTTACTTTCTTTATTTTCGCAAAGTTATGATCTGTCCGTTCGTTCATTGACGCCTCTGTTCACTGTAATAAGTTTAGTGTCTGTGTTTTGCGACCCCACCACAAAACCGTGCGATTTGTTGACGAAAGGACGTGCCTCTCCAATGGGAACCGAAAAAATTTGATCGCATTGTCATAGGTCAACCGATTCCTCCGCAGGAAAACACGTCTGATATATTCTATATGACACTGGTGACGGCATGTGCGTCACATGACAGGAATATGTTGTCGACCCACCTAACTTGTACACTTGGCGAATGGGTAAAAAGATTCTTCTACCTTGCACGATTTAGGTTTTCTTGTGGATGTGATAATAACTCCCAAAAATGTGATGAAAACATAAGAGTTTGACACATAAACTGCAACAAATGAATGCAACAGTTACACAGTCGCACAGTTTTCCCTTTGCTCTGTCAAAACATATGTTTTTAACGTTTTCAAATTTTTCCGTGCGTAGACCGTCAAATCCTGCGTATGTCCAAGCAAATCTGAACATGTCCTGGAATTTTGGAGAGCGAAGTTGACTATGTGTGAGTGCCTGAACTGTGATAATTGACACACGATCACGTAAACGCAAAATAATTGTCTGAAAATAAAAAATTAAACTCTTCCCTCGAGAGAACGCTTGAACTAAGGACCTCTCGTTCCGCAGCTGCTCACGCTAACCACGGGACCACGGCGCTTCTGAGCTCACATTCTCCTTGATGTTGCATATGTTGCGCATGGACTACTCAGTTTGTATATATTGCTTTTTTTTCATAGTTCCACACAACTTCTTCCTGTTTTCTCGAGTCATCTGTTTTCAGTTTTTCAAGGCCTATCCCCTGTGCCAACTTATAACTAAATCTGTGGGGCGTGCGATGGGGAGGTTCCCTTGTGAGCATGAATACAGTCATCGTTGTCGAGTCTCGGATTTGAGTCAGTTAAAACTTAATATGTTAGAGAGCTGGACTTACCATCACGTGCTTCCCTTCCCGAACTTTGCCAACCGTAAGTCAATTGACTTATCTTGGTTTGTGTTTATCATTATTTCGATGCATCTGGAGTAACTTTCACTGAAATACTTGGCTACTTGTGCTACTAAATACAGGAATTTATCGTAACCTTCAATTTCATTTCATAGCTAGTCATTTCTGTACATAATTGAGGAAACTGTAACTACACCGACCCATTGATCCATTGCTGAGCTAAAAATTAGAATTCATTTACTTCACTGCATACTGTTTCATTAGCGTGGTTCACTGGGTGAGAGCTCTAGATAGATAACTACCTAGCATAATTTCTCACCTTCTTTTATAGCGAGGGGGAGGCGGGGGGGGGGGGGGGAGGGCGTCCACGCTGTCATTATAACAAAACGTCGTTATGGCTCTAAGCAGTTCATCAGTCCCCTAGACTTAGAACCAATTAAACCTAACTACCCCAAGGACATCACACACATGCCCGAGGCAGGATTCGAACCTGCGACCGTAGCAGCAGCGCAGTTCCGGACTGAAGCGCCTAGAACTGCTCGGTCACAACGGCCGGCACAGAATGTATGCTTCATAATCCCTTCCGTTACATACGGCCAAAAAATTAACTGAAATAGAAAAGAAGGATAGTGAAACAGTCTGGAAAATCTTGGAAACAAAATATGATAATGGGAAATGGAAATTAAGAAGTAATCAAGGAGTTTATGAAAGAATATAACAAATATTAGACACAAAAAGCAAGAGAAGAGTTGTACTTTATGGACACCTGAAATGCCGATATCAAAACAGAACAACAAAAACTTTTTAACTTTTCTGACAAACACAAACACAACAATGACGTGGATTAATGTATGAGAGTCGTGGACCAAAGACGTTAAACCAGTCCTGCGGAAAAATGAAACAGCAGAGGAAGAAATAGGAAAAAGGGAAACGTTCCGGGCAAAAGTGAATAATACCAATGGCTTCCGGGGTAAAACAAACAAAAAGACACCTGCAATATTGCCAGAAGAGATAAAAAAGCTCCAATGACATATTTATTTGGAAGTGAGGGACAAGTTAATTCAAAATGGTTCAAATGGCTCTGAGAACTGAGGTCATCAGTCCCCTAGAACTTAGAACTACTTAAACCTAACTAACCTAAGGACATCACTCATATCCATGCCCGAGACAGGATTCGAACCTGCGACCGTAGCGGTCCCGCGGTTCTAGGCTTCCAGACTGAAGCGCCTAGAACCGCTCGGCCACAGCGGCCGGCAGGGACAAATTACTAAGAGTGTACATTTCTAGCATGGAAGGGAAAGTGAACAGGAGCAAACTCGGGGAACGAGAAAGTTAAAGAGTTTGAATCGTGGTCGTATCGAAGTATGAACCTATAAAGTATGAAATGAACAAATCCTAAAAGGAATAGATGAGAATGGTAGTCTACGAAGACACTTACCACGGGCAGGGACACGTTAGTGGGATTTTTTCTTTGAAATCCAGGGATATTAATTTGACACTGGAAGCAGCGGTGGAACGAGACGAAGGAGAAACAGATTAAGCGCCCATTCTCACCAGTCGCCTATAAAATAATCGATTCTACGAGTTATTGTTAGAAAAACTAATGATACCATCAACGTAAACCTTGTTGCACATTTTTTATTCATTCTTGAACAACATTTTCTGATTTTTGTAAGAAATTCAATCACCGATCGCCCCCCATCCGAGAAGTTAAAGTTACTCTGTCGAAACTGAGGTGTGCTCATGACGGAAGTGTTGTAGTCTATGAATCATACATAATATTTAAAAGGAATTTTAAAAATCTTAATCTGTAGGATATTGTGCACTGTATAACAGGAAAGATTTTTTAAAATTTGAAATACAGTGTGTAAGAGGTACAGAGTGTTTGTCGTCGACAGAATGGATTGCGGGCAATCTAGTAAAGATATGTTTCAGAAATTTGGCTGAATTACTCCTCGGTCTGCAGTAGGAGTAATAGGCTATTTTTTGTTTTAATTTATTCACTAATTGCAAAAAAGTGACCAAAAACATATGACAAAACTATATCTTTGGTTCAAACGACCGTCACTTTATAATTTATTCAAATTTAAAAAAATTGTGATACTAGTCAGTATGCAATAACCTATAGATTAAAAAAAATTTTTTTTTTTTTTTTTAAATTTCAGATAATATTTACAGACTGCAGACTCTCGTCATAGACGCGCCTCGTTTTGGACAGAGAAACTAACTCCTCGACTGGGAGGGGGGGGGGGGGGGGAGAGGCAGGGTGACTGAATTTCTCTGAAAAACCAATAAATGTTGTCCAAGAATCAATAAATAACGTGTAACAAAATTTACGTGGATTGCTTCATTAGTTTTTCCTTGTAGTTTCCGGACACGAAAAAGTAAGTAAGTAATTAGTTTTTCCAACAAAAAATCGTAAAACTTCCTTATTTTATAGGCTGACTGACTGGACCCTTAATATAGGATGTTGGGTGTAGCAGTAATGTACAAATGAAGAAACTGAAACAAGATAGGAGCAGACGGAGAACATCATCATACAAGAAAAAAATCTGACTAATGAAGAAAAGTTATTTGAAAACTTCCTCCAGAAGTTAAGAGTAGGTATGGTGATATGGAATCCTCATGTCTGAGTACAGTTTTGACTATTATTTATACGATATTCTGGAGAATTATAATGGAATAACTGACGATATAACGTTGCCGAAATCTACCCTAACACAATTTTCATCTTAAATAACTCTCACAGCTGACCTTTTTAGCAAGGTTCATGTAATAGCCTACAACATACCATAATAAAACTGAGGACTGGAAAACACCAGAAGGTACAGTGCGGAAGATGGTGAAAGTTAAATAGCTGGAAAAAAAAGAGCAGCGAGGCAATAACAGCGACGATGCAGAAGTCGAGGCAGCCTTTTTTTTGTGACCAGTTATACGTACAATAAAAGGAATATATCTATAGACGCAAATATCAGACACTACGTGACAACAGTGAGGAATGCGGTACTACGTACTGCTGAGAAGATAACAACAGGAGGGCATGGTGGAGACCAACTGGAGAAAGAAGAGGAAAGTACTATCTCCTGAGAAAGAGAGTTGAGAAGAGCTAGGGAAGGGTTGTACCAGACGTGGAAGTGTAAGGTTTGCCGGAAGGGTGAATATGAATAGAATGACGAAATGAGTACGAAAAACAACAAAGGGGGGGGGGCAAGAGTAAAGACAAGAACAGAGAGGGTTGTTGAACTGCCGAAGGATTGGTCGGAATTGGGGATTAATGCAAAAGAAAACAAAAATAAGAGAAGCAAAAACAATATGCCAGACACTAAAGACATAGAAGGAGATAGGAAAAGGATACAGTGTCACCAGCGCAGCGAACAAGAAAAGGGGATACTGAAGATCTCGGAAGCGAAAAGATGGAGAGGTTCTGCAAGAAGAAAAGGACAATGCAATCTATGGTGGGGCTACGCGTGGTCCTAGAGAGGGGTAACGCAATGGTCCTTGAGAGGAGTAACGCATGAAGAAAAAAAGGAAGAAGTCAAGATTCTTATAACTGCTTATCCACTGGTTTTACGTTATTTACAAAACGACTCGTTATGAATTGAAAACAAATACTGTGTATTTACCTCGTAGAGGGGCTCTTGGTACATGAGTAAGGATGCAAAACATTTCTACTTCATACCAAGCCAAACATTTATTACAACACCTCATAAATGCACTGTCCGTCCGACAAATACATAAACACCCCGATCCGAAGACAGCGTGTCTCAACCGTTCAATATTCGCGACCCAGTTTTCAGTCCTAGTTGGAGTATTTTGAGGCTAAAGATACTGGAAAAACAGAATCGATGGCTCTCTGTGTTACGGGCAGCGCGTGAAAATTCTCCCGAAGTGCTGTACACTGTCGAAGAAGAAGTATTCATATAATTCACGTCAAGTAGAGAAATCAAAAGATAATTTAGTAAGAAATCACTGTCTGAATTTTGAGCAGGGTGGACTGATGAGTTTTCTGCGCAGAAAACAAGAGCGTCTCGTATACTATTACGTTTTTCAACATCCTTCATTCTGCGTTGGCTGCTTTGAAGACAAAATGTTCATCACAGATAAACACAGAAAAAGAACTCAGAGTGTCTATTTCTAATATTAAACCTTCCCTCGAAAAACTTTGGTTTCCAAAGCATGCTCAAGGGAGTCTCTAATAATTACAAAACTAATTTTAATTTCGTACTGAACATTAAGTATTAAATACATTGTGCAGTACTGATACAGTCCTATTTATAAGTGCATTTTATCAGTTTAAGTGCATATTCCATTTCTTATTATGTCAGATTGTATGTTGCTTTCGTGTTTATTCAGCAACTTAATCAGTTTTTGAATTCATATTTTTTTTCTTTTAAATGAGCTCGCCTCTCTCTCCCCCAACCCTCCCCTATTTTGCGTTATTATTAGCAGAGAATCGGTGGTCTACGATAATAATGAATAATGGGCCATGCGGTTTTAGCAGCGAACATATTTATAATCTTTCAACAATTAATATATTTCTTACTTTGTCAGAATTTGCTATCACAATTAGTTTTATAATATTCAAACAATTTTAGCGGTTTCTGGTGACAAACTATTTAATATTTTCGTCCAAATTGGTTAACACCGGATCTTGCCACAATTTGACTTCTGTGACACAAATATGCGACCTTTTTCATATGATTTACATTTTGCTTTCCTTTTAAGAAATGACTTACGTTAAGAGTTGTTGAACATCTTACATATTCTGTAGTTGCACATTACTTATAATCGTACATACTTCGTTTCGTCCTTAAAATGAGGGAAAGGCAGCTACTCACCTATAACGGATCGATGCATGGAACACAGAAACACGCAACACGTTTTGCATCATTTACCTTATATCTACATGCGAAATCGCAGCTTTGCATTGCTTAGAACAATGCGTGCCTGACATTCACGTTTAGTCGTTAGACATAACTAGTGTAGCCAAATTCGACGATTAATTTCAGAACGAAACAAAAAACACAATTTATTAACCCAAAGTGCGTACTTCTTATTCAGAATTGCACAATATTTCGGAAACCCTGAAATAGCAAGTTACTGGATAAAAATGTGCGGGTATAACGGGTTTTTCACTGACGATGTAGATCGTGAAATACAGCACTGATAGTTGTCTAAGGCTGTTACATTTCAACGAATATATTCAACAGCGTACGCACAGAGTGCGCAAAGTTTGAATCACTACCTTGTTTCTGACAGTGTGTCACTACAGATTTCATTAAAAAAAGTGCCAAGTGATAATTCTAGTGAGTATTTTATAGATTACAGAGATAAGGCTGATGGAGACTGAGCTCTTTAGTTCCGTCTGTCTTCATTATTGTGAAGTCAAATAGTTACACAGTCGCTCTTTGGCAGGAAATTTTCCTCTGTTAACAACTTTCACTCACTACCAGGAACATTCCTGTCCAGTAAATACCGTCGCTGTTGTTTTAAGGTAGGAAATATTTCCATAATAACTCACCTTCTTTCACAATGTTTAACTTAGGTCAAAAGCTCCATGTTCATCGTTACTACTTCGTTATTACCCACATTTACAGTCACATACGTACTCTACAGATCACTGTATACCGTATGAAGGTGGGAGCTACGTACCATTGTCACAAACACTCCGTCAATTTCTGTTCCCGTAGAGCTAAGGAATATTGGCTGTCTTTATGTCTGTGGCGTACTGAGTTAGGGAATATTGGTTGTCTTTATGTGTGTACACGAATGTCTCTTATCTTATTCCCACGATCACTACGCGAGACATTCGTTGGATGCAGCTGAATTGTCGCACAGTGTTCTTCGAATATAATTTTGCTAAATATATGTAGGACAGAACGTGTAATGGAACTGGTCAGAGGCACACCTTTATTGCCGGCCCGGGTGGCCGAGCGGTTCTAGGCGCTACAGTCTGGAACCGCGCGATCGCTACGGTCGCAGGTTCGAATCCTGCCTCGAGCATGGATGTGTGTGATGTCGTTAGGTTAGTTAGGTTTA
Organism: Schistocerca americana; assembly: GCF_021461395.2. NCBI lineage: Eukaryota > Metazoa > Arthropoda > Insecta > Orthoptera > Acrididae > Schistocerca > Schistocerca americana. Next base: position 50,846,010 of record NC_060127.1, read on the forward strand.
AGTAGTTCTAAGTTCTAGGGGACTGATGACCACAGCAGTTAAGTCCCATAGTGCTCAGAGCCATTTGAACCATTTGCCACACCTTTATTTTCTAGTATTCAAGACGATACACACAATTAATTCACTACCCATTCCAGTATTTTTCGCACAATATTAATTTTTTATATTAATTTATATTACAATAAATATTAAAGTATTATTTGGTATCTACAAAGACTTATACATGTATAGAAAAGTTAAATTTCAACGAAATATCGTAATGCAAAAAATTTCTCAAACATATTTTGTATTTTCGAAAAAAAAGCAATGACATTAACATTTTGTTACTACGGTCAACTAATTTAACATTATTAGTTTGGTGTAATTTGAGTAACCCTAATTTAAGTTTTTTGTTACAGATATTGGTGAAAACGTTATTAATGATAATGCTTGAAACATGCATCAATTACAAAAAATTTTGATTTTTGCATAACAACATTACTCTCTTAAAGTTTCATTCGTAATGCTCACATTGTCAGAAATAAGAGAAATAATCAATACACTTAAATTTTCCTAACTTAAGTTGTAATATATAGTTTCTTTGTTCCAAGGGCTACATGTAAGCAATGTTAATACAATGTCTACTTCATCTCTGAGACACCTTTCATGCAATAGAACAACTTGTCCTAAGAACAAAACTCTGCCACATATATGGCATGAATGCTTAGTTTTCCCAGCTTCAGAATTAGGACTCATCATGCGCCGGATTTATGATGATGTTTTTTCAGAGGTAGTTTCACTGCTGTACAGAAAATTAAAAAATAATTTGACAAATTAGGGGATAAAAAATTATATGAAAATTCCTTACACCAGAGAAATTTCCTGCGTCACGACCTTTCTGAGACGTAACGATTGAATACTACTTATTGAGCAATTGAGTTATGGATAATCAACTCACAGACTACGTGTAACACAATTTACGCTACATGTATTTTGCGAACAGAGAGATTTCACTACTGAGGTTGAGGGGGGAGGGGGGAGGGGGTTTGAGAAACAAGGTTAAACTGACGTTAACTGCAAGAACGCCGTCTAAAGACTGTGAATGTACGCTACTGAATCGTTCAGGCACCAGCTCTGCGCCATGTTGTGACAACACTGAAAAACACATCGACTGAGGTGTCTGATACCCCAGCACAGTAACGGACGGTTAATTGTCGTTAATATTATTTATTATTATCATTATTATTACCACCAATAATATCAAATTTTAAAACAGTAAAATAAAATCACTGAATTTTAAATAAAAAAAACGCAAAGGTAATTTTATTTTCTCAAGCAATATCTTTGTAAAGGTTAGCGTACCTCTGAACGCTTTGGCGGGAGTAAATTATAGAGAGATGTTGTGATCATTTGTGCGTACTAGCCCGAACAGGTTGTACTGTGACGTTTGGATCTAAGAAGACTGATTACAGTTCGGGAGAAGCAAACTCATTTCGTGTGATTTTTCATTAAAAGGGTTATAGAAGAAGGCTTTATGAATCCAGAAATCTCTTTCACAGAGAAGGAAACATATCTGCAGACTGACTGTGGCAGTTATATGAAGAACCTGTAGCGAACATTGATGAAAAGTGTGAAGACTTATCAATAAATGTTCAAACATAATGTAAAGCGGTTAGCGTTCCGTACTTAAAACCCATAAAATCAGAGCCCTTATAGCATCGCTTTGTTGACCATCTATTAACCTGTCTGCCTGCCCGACTGTTGAAAACTGTTTTTCTCAGGAACGAGTAGACATATCAACTTGAAATTTGTGCGATCTACATCTACATCCATACTCCGCAAGCCACCTGACGGTGTGTGGCGGAGGGTACATTGAGTACCTCTATCGGATCTCTCTTCTGTTCCAGTCTCGTATTGTTCGTGGAACATGGTCTCTTCGTGAGATATACGTAGGAGGGACCAATATACTGCTTGACTCCTCGGTCTTCAACAAAAGCCCGTACCGATCTACTGAGCGTCTCTCTTGCAGAGACTTCCACTGGAGTTTATCTATCATCTCCGTAACACTTTCGCGATTACTAAATGATCCTGCAACGAAGCGCGCTGCTCTCCGTTGGATCTTCTCTATCTCTTCTATCAACCCTATCTGGTACGGATCCCACACCAGTGAGCAGTATTCAAGCAGTGGGCGGAAAAGTGTACTGTAAACTACTTCCTTTGTTTTCGGACTGCATTTCCTTAAGATTCTTCCAATGAATCTCAGTCTGGCATCTGCTTTACCGATGATTAATTTTATATGGCCATTCCGTTTTAAATCACTCCTAATGCCCACTCCCAGAAAATTTATGGAATTAACTACTTCCAGTTGCTGACCTGCTATATTGTAGCTAAATAATAATGGATCTTTCTTTCTGTATATTCGCTGCACAATACACTTGTCTAAATTGCGATTCAATTGCCAATCCCTGCACCATGCGTCAATTCGTTGCAGACCCTCCTGCATTTCAGTACAACTTTCCATTGTTACAACCTCTCGATATACAGCAGCATCATCCGCAAAAAGCCTCAGAGAAATTCTGATGTTATCGACAAGGTCATTTATATATATTGTGAATAGCAACGGTCCTACGACACTCCCATGCGGTACACCTGTAATCACTCTTACTTTGGAAGACTTCTCTCCATTGAGAATGACATGCTACGTTCTGTTGCCTGAGAACTCTTCCATCCAATCACAAAATTGGTCAGATAATCCATATGCTCTTACTTTGTTCATTAAACGACTGTGGGAAATTGTATTGAACGCCTTGCGGAAGTCAAAAACACGGCATCTACCTGGGAACCCGTGTCTATGGCCCTCTGAGTCTCGTGGACGAATAGCGCGAGCTGGGTTTTACACGACCGTCGCTTTCGAAACCCATGCTGATTCCTACAGAGTAGATGTCTAGTCTCCAGAAAAGTCATTACACTCGAACGTAATACGTGTTCCAAAATTCTACAACTGGTCGACGTTAGAGATATAGGTCTATAGTTCTGCACATCTGTTCGATGTCCCTTCTTGAAAGCTTGGATGACCTGTGCCCTTTTCCAATCCTTTGGAACGCTACGCTCTTCTAGAGACCTACGGCACACCGCTGCAAGAAGGGGGGCAAGTTCCTTCGCGTACTCTGTGTAAAATCGAACTGGTATCCCATCAGGTCCAGCAGCCTTTCCTCTTTTGAGTGATTTTACTTGTTTCTCTAGCCCTCTTTCGTCTATTTCGATATCTACCATTTTGTCATCTGTGCGTCAATCTAGAGAAGGAACTACAGTGCAGTCTTCCTCTGTGAAACAGCTATGGAAAAAGATAAGGTCTACGGTCACATGGCGTTGCCGAACACTGAAGCTTCTAACTGAAGGCACTCAAACGATACGGCCATTTATGATGGATAGTTTAATACTCATTCATGAAAACCTATAGTATATACAGGATACATTGATCGTGACCGGGCCAAATATCTCACGAAATAAGCGTCAAACGAAAAAAGTACAAAGAACGAATCTTGTCTAGCTTGAAGGGGGAAACCAGATGGCGCTATGGTTGGCCCGCTAGATGGCGCTGCCATAGGTCAAACGGATATTAACTGTTTTTTTTTTAAATAGGAACCCAATTTTTTATTACATATTCGTGTAGTACGTAAAGAAATATGAATGTTTTAGTTGAACCACTTTTTTCGCTTTGTGATAGATGGCGCTGTAATAGTCACAAACGTATAAGTACGTGGTATCACGTAACATTTCGCCAGTGCGGACGGTATTTGCTTCGTGATACATTACCCGTGTTAAAATGGACCATTTAACAATTGCGGAAAAGGTCGATATCGTGTTGATGTATTGCTATTGTGATCAAAATGCCCAACGGGCGTGTGCTACGTATGCTGCTCGGTATCCTGGACGACATCATCCAAGTGTCCGGACCGTTCGCCGGATAGTTACGTTATTTAAGGAAACCTATGTGGTGCATCCCTTTGGCTAGAATCATAAAATTTGGCAAGAAGTAAGGTTGCACAGTACAGATAGTGGAGGAAATCCGTAAATTGCAAATTGGTAATCATCTCACAGGGAAAAAAAATTTACATTTGCTATCCGGTTGCTTGTCTGTCCTTCCATTTGTTAAGGCCACTTTTTATCAGGAAAGATTAGACGTAATAAATTGAAATTTATGTCACAGACTAAGCTCTATATTCCCTTGGTGGTTTAGAACATGCAAGCTTCTAAGCAAATGCAATCAAAACATACGGCTATTTACGTCACATATTTTGATACCTTGCCAGTATCGATATCGATAAGAGGCAAAAATTGTCGAAATTCTCGATTCCCGTGATGTTGAACTATCTGTATACTTTATTATGTTTTCACGGATCCCTCGGCTCGTAAGTACTACTCGAACTAACCTGGAATTACTTTTTTGTCAATGTATTGAAAAACTTTCCCGCGAACCAGTTCATTGTTGATGTGTGGTTTGCCAAACATTATTTTAACTTCAACATCGTCGATGTTAAAAGACATTAGGTTAGAAACTACGTCCCATTTCTTGAAATGTTTGCCACTTAATTACTTTTCTTCTGTCGGGTACCACAGTGGTACAAAATTTTCCAAATGACAGCTGGATTCCAACCACCATCACAAATGCTGTTTCTATTTGCGGTTAACCAACTTTGAGTCTTACGCCATTGCACAATACAGCACCTGTGCTTGCCATCTAGTTGTCGACCCGCAGGGTTGGTAACAGTGAAAATACCTATAGGTGTCAGACACGATGGGACAACAACAAAGTTCTAATGTCTCTTTTTTATAGTGTTTCGCTACCTCTTCTTATCAAGGTTAAATTAATTACAGTCCATTCACTGCAGTTGCTGCTTGAAAATGACAGACTTGAAATCGGCCAACAGCAAATTCATGTCCCTGGAAAGGACCAACATAGCTGCTAATTTTAAACGAATTATTCACACGACTTGTGCAGGGCTATACGCGTAAAATTAACCGCAGCCTGATAAAAAACTGGAACACACATAACGCTTAATAGATGACTATAGTACTCGCAGAAGATGAAGCGGTTTCGAAATGCATTTTATCTCAGTAGTAGAATGTAATATGGCGACTAAATATGGTATATTATTGTTAAAATATTTCTACCCGATGTATTAGCGTGAGAAGTGTAACCAAATCCTCATGGTGTGCCGTGTCAAGATATTATAATGGCTAATTCCAAATCAGATGGTTCAAGTAGCTCTGAGCCCTATGGGACTTAACTTCTGAGGTCATCATTCCCCTAGAATTTAGAACTACTTAAACCTAACTAACCTAAGGACATCACACACATCCATGCCCGAGGCAGGATTCGAACCAGCGACAGTAGGCGTTGCGCGGTTACAGACTGTAGCGCCTAGAACCGCTCGGCCACCCCGGTCGGCTATTCCAAATCTTCTTTGTATAATCCTCGTGAGTTGGAACGAAAAATACGGTACATGGCCACAGTCAGCAATACCAGATAGATAATGTAACCTGACATATTTTGTAAAAAATCTAATTTGGGCACGGAAAGGTACAGAATTATATCAGTCGTAGACAGTGACATAAAACGACTGACAATGTCTCCAAATGGGAAGTAAAGTTTGCTCCCCTCAGCTACTCCTCATACCATAAAGAAACTCAGAAATATAAATAAAAAGCAAACACATACCTGCAAATAGTATCTTGTAAAATGATTTTTTTTTTACAAATGCAAGCAACTTTTTCCTACTGATGCATTCCACACAATAAAGTTTATCGTTAAACTCGTTTGGTTAACTACAGTAAACCTTCATCTTCAAAACTGACAGAAGATGTAAGCATTTCGAGAAACTGACCATCTGACCTAGTACTTCTTACCTTATCCTCTAGTCTAGTACTGCAACAACAGCTCTATATTTCATAGTTACTGGCGATGATAAACGAAAGAATACTGTCGTACCATTATACCTATTTCTTCAACGGATGAACTGAACGATTAGTTTTTAAAAATTCAATGCGGTAAAGGAAGGTGAGAAAAATGCCGACGGCTCAAAGAAACCGAAAACTGTCCGAAAAAAAAGGAATAGCGTTTGAATGGGAAAAAATGCCAATATGTCGCCAGATATAAGTATCTTATATTTTACGAAGACCATGTAACATCTCCTGATGTTCCACGTTGATAGGTCTATCTCAGAAATGATTTGTTTAGATAAGATAAATAATTAATACTGACTCAAAATAAAGGCATTTATGAACATACCTTCTTTTTTTCTCTAGGTTTGTCCCACTATTTTTTTTTTCTTAAACCCTACACTTCTACAGTAATTTCTGTATTTTATTTAAGTCTCGCAAAGGTGATGGGAAACCCGAATAATTCTGTTTTATTATTTTTCTGACCATTTTAATGGATTAAGTGAACGACCAGTTTTTAAAAATCGCGCGCTAGGCGAGAAGGTGAAAAAAAGTCGAGAGATTTAAAAAAGAAAACCGTAGCGCTGACCGCTGGAAACAAGAAAAACAAGAGCAAAAAGAAAAAGCATTCGAGAGGGGAAAGGAGTGAGTGGGCGGCTGAGTGAGAAAGACAGAGAGAGAGAGAGAGAGGGGGGGAGGGAGAGAGAGAGGGAGAGAGCGAGAAAGAAGGTAATGTGTAGTCTCGATGAAGCCGGCAGAGTGACGTCAGCAAGATGGCCGCCCAGCGCGCGTGCGCTTGTGCGACTGAGTGCCCCGTTTCCATGACAACCGCAGACTCGTTAGCTCAGGTGACAAATGCCTGTCGCCGCGAGATGGAGCTATATTTAAAAAGAATACGGGAGAGGGAGAAGTAGGGGAGGCGTGCGGTGGGAGATCTAAGTGGGAAATAGGAATGAGGGAGGGAGGCAAGAAGAAGAAGAAAAAAAAAACGGAGAGAGTTCAAGCAGAGGCGAGTCTGGCGTGAGGAGAGCGCCGGAGGATTCTCACAGAATCAAAATGCAAATAAAAAATTTCATTATTCCGCGCGGGTCCGCCCGTTGCGGAAGGGGTTAGCCGGGCCCGCTTCTATATAAAATTTTCCTCTTTTCGCCGCGGAAAACACTCTCTTTTCTGCCCCAAACCCTACGGGCAGATACCGCTCTTACAACCACCGGAGCCCCCTGTCCATTACTGGTGGCCCATTGCATTTAACTCGCGGTGTTAATATTAATTTCTATACCTGTACTTCTCGCTCTTCGCTTTTTTATTTTTTTTTATTTTGCGTCCGCAGACCGGGTGCATGTATATGCATGCGTGGCTTTTTTACCCTCAGCGCTCGCACACGATTCACGATATTAAAAAAGGGGAAACGAGGACAGACAAACATAGACAGACCGTAATAATAATAATAAAAAAAAATTGTGTGATGAATGTCGTTTATCCGCTCCAGCAGATAAAAGGGCTCGCAACGAAGTGACATTCTGCATAGACGCCCCTGTACAAGCACCGCCACCCTGTTATAGAAATCGTAACCCTGCCCTCTACCCTTCCACCCCCCCCCCCCCCCCCCCAACTCACAGTCTCTCCACCCGGTGGTCTGAACGCATCCAGAGCTGACGCCTGCGGCCTTCCTGTGTAAACATTTTCGTTAATTCCCAATTCAGCCACTGGCGTCACCCTGTAATTGTGTTTCGTCCACCGGCGCCCCTAGGGCCCAATTCGTCAGCGCGCCGAGCCAACCCCTTTCGCCCTGCCCGCCCCACTTTACTGGCCCATTCGACTTCCTCCCGCCCCAAACTGCGCGCTTCGTTGACAGTGCGCACTTAATGAGGAGTAATTTAACGCTCTGTGATAATAACAAACCAGGTAACGTAGCAATCAAAATCTGGTATTGTACGCGCACCCGCGCTGCCTCTTTAAATTTCGTGCCGAGCTCAACCGCGGCTTTCAGCGGAGGTGATACCCTGGAGGCGGCACGGTGACGAAATTTTGCACGGCGATGAGGGTGGAAACAGCTGCGGTTAAAGAAATACTAGCGTTAATAGCATTACGCCGTTTAGAGGTGTTTTGAGGCGTCGGACAAAACCGCTCGCTCCTTAGGGAGGGAACCTGTCGTATTAAGCACGGAAATTTCATCTGACGCCTTAAATGCAAATTTGCGCACCGGGCTCCTGGGGGAGGGTCGGGGACATATCTGGGACGTAAGCACACTACGAATTCGCAAGCGTCTCCCCACTGAACAATCGTTCGTTGCTACCGTCTTAAAGATCGATACGCACAGTAGGCTCACAGCAGCCTCGATTTATTTATTGGGCAGTCAAAGGAAAGCAACACGGATGGAAATAAAGTAAGCTGATTAACATTTCAAAAGTAAACGTCATAACTCTTTAACTTATTATAAGGCAAAAGGAATTACCCGAATGGAACGGAAATCGGTATATGTGTCGTACGCGTACAGCAGTACTCTTGATATTTTTAAAAATCGGGAATCCAGTACATCGGTATTTAAAGAAATATCATTATCGGCCCTCGAAAATAGGAGAAAATATCGATATATATACGGAAGAAATATCGATGTACGGCCAAATAAACGGTATCGGCTGCACTTTTTAAATATGCTGTCAATTTTAGGGCTGTTTGTTTAAGTATTGATTTTATGTTAGATATTCTGTACGTCAAGAAGCTAAAATCCTGCTTATCTACGGTGACCATACGTCCCGATTAATCGGGACTGTCCCGTTTTTTGAGGCTCAAAAATTTGTCCCGACTTTTTTTTAAAACAAGCAATTTGTCCCGATTTTCAAGGATTATTTTCAGACATTTATAAAGTGGTTAAAATATTTTCTGAGTGTCGATTTTATAAACTATCAACTGAGACTGACATTCCGTACGTTGGTACCCCCTGAATATGACAGCTTAAGCACTATAATTGTTGCGTACTTTTATTTTCTTTGCTTTTGCTTGCCATTGTTGTCAGCACTCAGTTTCGTGAAGTGCTAGCACGTCGTGGCGATGCCGAAACGAAAATCAAGTTTTCGGAAGAGCTTCAGAGGAAATTTCCTTGCTTCACTGCTACAGACAATGACTGTTCAGCAGAATGTAACGTATGTAATTGTGCTGTATCCGTGTCTCATGGTGGCGCTGCACATCTCAAGCATCATATGGAATCAGAGAAACACAGGGAGAATCTTCGATCGGCAGGTTTCTCGCAAAAAATGACGACATATTTTGTAACTTCAAATACACAGGAACAGAAAAACGTAGCTGCAGCAGAAGGAACCCTGTCATTCCATGTTGTTAAACACCACCAAAGCTGTCGTTCTAATGACTGCAGTGTTCAACAAACAAACAAAAAATTTCCTGATTCTATGATTGCAGAAAATGTTTCTTGTGGAAGAACAAAGTGTGAAGCAATTATCAACAATGTTATAGCTCCGCATCCCCAGAAACAGATAATAGCTGCTGTAAACAGTGAAAATACTTTTCAATATCTACTGATGCTAGCAACCATGGGCATCAGAAACTTTTTCCTATGATAGTTCAGTATTTTTCTGTAAGTGAGGATGAACGGCAGACGAAACTGCTTGATCTTGATGAATTGCAGAACGAAAATTCCGAAACAATTTCCAATTATCTTCCTCATGTTATACAGTCATTCAGTATCATCTCAAAGTGTGTTGCATTTGGTGCAGACAATACTATCTGTAATTTTGGGGGGGGGGGTTAATGAAGAAAGAAGGTAATAATGGTTTAACACATCTGAAAGAAAAATTAAAAAACTCTAACACTGTTGGCATAGGTTGTCCAGCACATGTTGTTCATAAGACACTTCAAAGTGCTTGTGATGTTTTACCTGTTGACATTGAGGGCATTATCATGAAGTTGTACAACCATTTTCATATTTTTTCTATTCGTGTTGCAGAATTCACTGAATTCTTACAAAAATTTACTTTCCTTTTCCAAAACAAGGTGGCTTTCATTGTTGCCAGCCATAGAAAGGATCTTGAAAATGTATTTACCTTTGAAATCTTACTTTTTGTCACAGTCTAACTCAAAGTGCCCTGCAATCTTAAAGAGTTTTTTCAGTGATCCTATAAATGAATGTTATTTACTTTTTGTACATTCACAAATGAATGTTTTCCAACAATCCATTCTGAGCACTGAGAAACAGAATAATTCCATATGTGAAGTATTAGCAGTCTTAAATAAAGCTTTGACAAGCCTAAATTCAAGGAAACATGAACATTCTGTACCACTAAGTGTAAAAAAAAAAACTGTGCTAACCAGTCTGTTAAGAAATTTAACATAGAAGTATCAACGTTTTATGATGCTTCAGTAGACTATTTATCGTCATGGTTACAGGGAATAGCTGAGTTTTCTGTATTCTCATGGATGATGCTCACAGAACCACCAGAATGGTCAGTAGTTGAAAATACTTTAATGTAGCTAAATGAAAAGGACATTCTAGTAAATGAAAGCCTCTTATTTGATGAAATAGTTCATATACAGTCATTTGTAAAACAACAAGTGGAAACAGTGAACAATGGAATCAGTTGATGGCACATGAAAAATGGTGTAAGTTTTTCAGATCTTGCCAGTGTAATGAACAGTTCACAGAATCGCTTAATATAGCGCAGTACTTCTTTTCACTCTCTGCCCACAATGCAAATGTTGAAAGAGTTTTCAGCTTACTATCGCCACAGTGGACAGACGAGAGAAATAGATTAACGGTGAGGAGCGTTAAGTGTATTTTACTGACCTGTTTAATCTTCAGTAAATACAGTTGCACTGACTTCTATTCATACCTATTAGGGAAACCTGAGTTGCTGAATGAAATTTCATCTTCGCAGAAATGATTCCAGTGTGGAATCCACAAAATCATAAATTCCCTTTGTTCACTAAGAACTTTTTTTGTAGTGATTGTTACTGTATGTCTTTCTACATTCTGTGTTATAAATGTTACATTTCTTAATAAGTAAATTTCTGAGAACTTGAAATGTACTGCTTTCCAGTCTTTCCATTCTTTGTTTGGTTTTGTACACACACACACACACACACACACACACACACACACACACACACACACACACACACAAATATCAGTGAAGGCTACATCTGCAGAGGAAGAAGAAATGTAAGCATTAAAAGTGATATTTAGCGAGAAATAAAAATTGTCCCACTTTTTGGCCAAGAAAATGTGTGGAAGTCCCACTTTTGTCCGAAGAAAATATGATCACCATATGCTTATCCCCAATAGAGCAAGAACTGAAAGGAAAACGATGCACGTTGAGAATTGGTGATAACCACTTTGCTAACAATGGTAACTGCACGTAAGTGGCGCAATAAAAAAAGGCTGACGGGTCCGTCGTTCGGTTTCGTCAAAAATCGGTTTTGTCTGGAACATTTCATGTCAACTTCCCTGTTGTTTTTTTAGTTTTTTTCCGCGAACGCCAGAAACCTGGCAGTTGTAGTGTCGAAAATGCGTGGTAAACTTAAACATTGCAGTTTCTGTTGGTAGCACTGGGCGCCGATTACGTGAGCATTTCCCCTAACACAGGGCATCCCAACGTGTGGTCCTCGGACCCCTTAGGGGTCCGCCGGCTCTTTCTAGGGGGTCCACAGCCATCTTTCACCAGATCGTGTAAAATAATGAGTAAAATTATTGAATAAAAATGTGAAAATCAAATTCATCACTATTTTTTTCTTTGAAAATAATGTGCATAGCACTCGAAAAACCAGTTGCGTTAAAAATTGTTTTTTAACGCAAGTGGTGTGCTGTATCTTCACATCGGATATCTTGCTATTCCATTCACACCGCCAGACCCGCCACCCGCCGCACAGTGCAATCTGCCTTTTTCTTTGTGCCACCTATACTTGTTTCACACGGTCGAAATATAAACACATCGGCGCTCATTCCGATATCGATATATCGAAATAAATACAGCCGATATACATCGTTGGTTTTGTAGAAACTATCGATATATCCATATTTTTATCAACGGCAAACAAACTATTACGATTTCAGAAAAACTGGATGATTTTTCAAGAGAAAGAGTTTCACAAATTGAGAAAGTCGATAACGCGTTGATCCACGTCTTGTCGTTATGGGAGCAATTATTCCGCTCGACTAGTTGAGTCAGTGGACATGGCATGTGATAAAAAAATCATGTATCTAAATGTGATATACTCCACGTAAAACTGAGTCTTAAATTTTAGCCGCAGAACTGAACCATAGTAAATGCTGCATTGTAGCTACGTGTATTCTTGAAATAATTCTTTATCCTCTCCTGAATTTTCAGACTAGTTGAACGAGTCCTTGATACGGTGCACTGAAAAATAAATTTTTTTGTTAACGTCGGCAAATTAACTTTTCCCAAATGACAACACAATTTGAATGCCGTTGCAGACGTAAAATGATTTGCATTAAAAATCTGCTCTGTAATTAAATCATACATTCAAAATTGTATGGAATTTCATTCATTGCACATTTAAATCTATCTTTCACAAGAACCATATAATTATTATTATCAATACCCACATTACTGTTGTTACTTTTTCTACGCAAAAATTGTGAGTCCAACCCGTTTGTTTTCTTATCTGACGAATATAGTTTCCGTACGATAAGGGAAGTCGTAGCTATTGAAAATGAAGTAGCTGAAAATTAGGAGCACTTCAAATATTGTGGTGACAGCGTCAAGCGAACTCAAATGAGAATCATTTACTCTTAGTCAGAAGTAAGTGAAAAGACAACGCTAATAAACATCATTTGTTTTCCCCGAAGGCTTGGTTGCTACGTTTCGTTTTCCACTGCTGACAACATTAATAACGAAGCAGTTTTGGCACTGTAGCCATCCGGTATGCGTGTGTTACTGCAAATGAACCGCCTGCAACATTTAAACATGTAACATCGCAAGAATGCGATTTCACGAAACGTTAATTTCGCGTGTCGTTTCTACCGTAGCACCTGATCGATACGCGAGGTAGAAGTTGGCAGCAGTGTGCGAGACAGAGGAAAACTTCTCTCATGTGTGTATGTCTACTTCCTTTTACATCTCTTAACGGGTACGTATACACATGATTTTTTTGTACACATCTACAGCAAAGTACCTTTCGAATTATATAAGTTTCTTTGGCCTCCTTGTATAATTAATTTTAAAAATCTGTGCTTTAGTTTTCGATGTTCAAGTATTAATATTATGATTGTTCGATAAAACAGTTGCACTATCATTATGAATGTTCACATTCCTATTTTCTAGGCACAAATTGTGTCTATCTAGCTCTCTATCATTCCGAGTTGTTAGTATTCTCCTTCTAGGTATTGCCTAAGACAAATATAGTTACCTTATTGTACGGAAAGTCGGAAGTCATAGTTCTTCAAAATGAAGAAATCAAAAATTAGGAAAATGCCTCATATTTTTTGGTAACGGCGGCGAATTACCTCGAAACTACTCTAACAAAGCGAAATAACAGCGCCATTGTACAGCGTTATCTACAGACTTCGTTACTACGATATTTTGATTTCCACTGCTGAAAACATCACCAACCTACCAGCTGCCGCACCGTAGCTGTCTGATGCGCTTGCATTACTGCAAATGAACCACGTAAACATGAACGTCCACAGAATGCGATTCCACGGCACCTTAGTTACTTTCGTGTGTCATTTGTACCGTAGTACCAGATCGGTAAGAAAAGCAGAAGTCTGTAGCACTTCAATTTTCGATGTTTACGTCTCGGAATTTTAATGCGTGATAAAGAAGGTCTTATCAGAGTTAAACATATGAAAGCATCTACTTCCATTTACCATCCTTACCGGCTACGTATATCAATAATTTTTTCTTTGTGCACACCTATGGCAGAGTATTTTTCGAATTATATGTGTTTCATTGACCTACTTGTATAATTAATATTAAAAATCGGTACTTCAATTTTCGTGTTCACTTATTACGATGGTAATTCAGATTTAATTGGGAATCATTCTCCACCCAATTCATATTTCATTGTCATGCCCATTTTCAATTATATTAGAATTACAATATTCAGACGAATCGCTCCGTGCGTCGTCGACTCTTGATTTTTCGGGCCGACCAGGTGTGTTCGAAAGCATTAGCCAGACGGTACGTTACAAGCAAATGGCTGCACGATGAAGATCTAAGATACTCGTCGTTTATTTAAGGATCTTAAGGAATTGCGACTGTGCGAACAATCAGAACGCCCTGTGGGACTGATTGTAGGAAGTAAGATATGATTTGTGAATGGGCCGGCCGTAGTGGCCGGGCAGTTCTGGGCGCTACAGTCTGGAACCGCGCGACCGCTACGGTCGCAGGTTCGAATCCTGCCTCGGGCATGGATGTGTATGATGTCCTTAGGTTAGTTAGGTTTAAGTAGTTCTGAGTTCTAGGTGACTGATGACCACAGCAGTTAAGTCCCATAGTGCTCAGAGCCATTTGAACCATTTTTTAAATTTTTTTTTTTGTGAATGTAATTTCTACAAAGTACTTAATGCAGCAGCATTACAACTGTTACGCTGTTGAACTGTTTTAGGCGTGACTTTTTAGAAATGTTTGCTAAATCACTTGTTAGGAGTTTTATGCCTTTCTCTGCTGCGTATCTCGTTACTTAAAAAAAAGCCCACTGGCCTCCCAGTTGACTTTGAATCTTCATTCAGTAGCTTTGTCAGCCTTAGCTAACTGGCTAGAGGTTTTCTTATAACCTCACGTCAGGAACGACAAATTTGCAGTGCTACATCTGCGCAGGGATAAGAACTACTTCAGAAGACTGTAGTAGGGTGGTCATTGTCAGAATCTTTATGTTCTGCCTTGATGTAGTAGAGCACCTCTTACCTGTCCTACATTTCCAGTACAATTGGGAAGAGTCAGGTATCATCATTGATAACACGGAGGAGGGAATATGCAGAGTGCGTTTTGCGCTGGCATTGACTGATGTCACGTCCACATGCAAGTTACTATGCGCTCCGACACACGACTGCTATATGGGTTGTGGGACAATTCAAGGTACCGTGTGCTTTAACATAAAGACGTCATACAAAATCTTGCTTTGTATCCATATATACACACATCAAAAAAAGTTTTACATCACCTCGGTTCCGAGGGATCCGGAATCTGTACAGAAAATTGGAATAGAGATTCACATAAACATCATTTCCGCCCTTTTTATTGCTCACGAAAACCACGCATTGCATGTTGTACCACCACACAACGAGACCTTCAGAGGTGGTGGTCCAGATTGCTGTACACACCGGTACCTCTAATACCCAGTAGCACGTCCTCTTGCATTGATGCATGCCTGAATTCGTCGTGGCATACTATCCACAAGTTCATCAAGGCACTGTTGATCCAGATCGTCCCACTCCTCAACGGCGATTCGGTGCAGATCCTCAGAGTGGTTTGTGGCTCACGTCGTCCGTAAACAGCCCTTTACAATCTATTCTATGCATGTTCGACAGGGTTCGTGTCTGGAGAACATGCTGGCCACACTAGTCGAGCGATGTCGTTATCCTGAAGAAACTCACTCACAAGATGTGCACGATGGGGACGCGAACTGTCTTGTATGAAGACGAACGCCTCGCCAATATGCTGCCGATGTGGTTGCGCTATCGACCGGAGGATGGCACTCACGTATCTTACAGCCGTTACGGTCCCTTCCATGACCACCAGCGGCGTACGTCGGCTCCACATAATGCCACCCCAAAACAGCAGGGAACCTCCACCTTACTGCACTCGCTGGACAGTGTGTCTAAGGCGTTCAGCCTGACCAGGTTGCCTCCAAACACGTCTCAGACGATTGTTCAGTTGAAGGCATGTGCGACACTCATCGGTGATGAGAACGTGATGCCAACCCTGAGCGGGCCATGCATGTTGTTGGGCCCATCATACCGCGTTGCGTGGTGTCGTGGTTGCAAAGATCGACCTCGCCATGGACATCGGGAGTGAAGTTGCGTATCATGCGGCCTATTGCGCACAGTTTGAGTCGTAACACGACTTCCTGTGGCTGCACGAAAAGCATTATTCAACATGGTGGTGTTGCTTTCAGGTCTCTTCCGAGCCATAATCCGTAGATAGCGGCCATCCACCGCAGTAGTAGCTCTTGGCCGGCCTGGGCGAGGCATGTCATCACTTTGGTTCAGTCCGAGACGCCTGGATCCTTCCCTTGTTGAGAGCCTTTCCTGGCACAAAGTAACAATGCGGACAAGATCGAATGACGGTATTGACAGTCTAGGCATGGTTGCACTACAGACAACACGACCCGTGTACCTCCTTCATGGTGGAACGAGTGGAACTGATCGCCTGTCGGACCCCCTCTGTCTAATAGGGGCTGCTCATGCATGGTTGTTTACATCTTTGGACGGGTACAGTGACATCTCTGAACAGTCAAAGGGACTGTGTCTGTGATACAACATGCGCAGTCAACGTCTATTTTCAGGGGTTCTGGGAACCAGGGTGATGCAAAACCTTTTTTTAATGTGTGTATTATGAAAGTTGATGTACGTGCAGGGTGTTCCCTTAAAAGCGTGAAAAGCTCCACTGAACAATCTGAGGTAGGGAACCTGTCGTCCGAGAAGCCAGCTTAAGAAGATAATAGGAATAAAATAATCAAATGGTTCAAATGGCTCTGAGCACTAAG
Organism: Schistocerca americana; assembly: GCF_021461395.2. Classification (NCBI taxonomy): domain Eukaryota; kingdom Metazoa; phylum Arthropoda; class Insecta; order Orthoptera; family Acrididae; genus Schistocerca; species Schistocerca americana. Next base: position 50,862,612 of record NC_060127.1, read on the forward strand.
GGACTTGACATCTGTGGTCATCAGTCCCCTAGAACATAGAACTACTTAAACCTAACTAACCTAAGGACATCACACACATCCATGACCGAGGCAGGATTCGAACCTGCGATAATAAAATAATATTACAGTATACTATTTTATTTACAATAGTTAACTACAACTACCATCATTTACGGAATGAACGTACCATTTGTACTGTAGCTTACAAAATGTGCCGAAACTGACGACCTCAACCTCAGTGCAAGTATGGCTCCGGCGTACAAGATTCTAATGCACCTTCACAGATATCACAGGTCTGTTTCGAATCACACCACAAGCAGTTACAATTCTGGCAACTATCACCGTATCCACTTCGGCCAAGTGACCTTAGATATCCCCATAGGAAACAATCAAGGGGATTCGAGTCAGGTGACCTCGCAGGCCATGGAATAGGGCCTCCTGTTGTGACTTGGCGAGACAGCCAAGTCACTAGGAGAGGAAGCCGAAAGGCACGCGTTTAGCTCACGCAGGCTGGCGTGAGGTCTGGAACAGGTCAAGGTCTTATAGTAGCAAAAATAGTACGTGATTTCTGGAATACTTAACTTTAATCCATAAGAGGTGAACATAGCTCTTGACGGTACGTGCATCACAAGATAAATAGCAGTTGATAATGGCGCCTTGCTAGGTCGTAGCAAATGACGTAGCTGAAGGCTATGCTAACTATCGTCTCGGCAAATGAGAGCGTAAGTAGTCAGTGAACCATCGCTAGCAAAGTCGGCTGTACAACTGGGGCGCGTGCTAGGAAGTCTCTCTAGACCTGCCGTGTGGCGGCGCTCGGTCTGCAATCACTGATATTGGCGACACGCGGGTCCGACGTATACTACCGGACCGCGGCCGATTTAAAGGCTACCACCTAGCAAGCGTGGTGTCTGGCGGTGACACCACACCTCCACTTCCAATCCAGTGACCAGTAAATACTGTACCGGTACAGCTCCATCGTATTGTACTGTACGTCTCTGAATAACACTGGGTAATGAATGGGTCTGTCGTTGATTCATATCACGTTCTGTCATGGGACAATGTTAATATGATACAACAAAGCCACCTTATGGACAAATTAAGTAAACAAAACCAAAATCAAGCTGGTCCTCCTTGATTCTTTGCAGGAAATAAAGAATGTACATGTAAATAAACAGCACAGTACGTACAAAATTGTACGCGCATTTTTACACACATCTCAGCGTTCATGACTGCGTATCTCTTGAACTACAGGTCGTACAATGATTTATTTGTACACAGGTGTGTACTATCAGCGAAGTGTGTTGCGAATACATTTAGTAGTAACGAAGTAATAAATTTGAATGTCATGCATGATGCGGCAGTTTTTCACACATCTCAGTGTTTATGACGTCATATCTTCTGAACTTTGAGAGGTAAATGGTTCTTACCCCCACGGCGATTGTTGCCTGACAGTCCCAGATATGTGTACCATGTCAGGTGGAAATCGGTCCACTGGTTGAGGAGGACATGGAAAACACACACACATACATGTACAGGGTGGTCCATTGTCGTGATCGGGCCAAATATCTCACGAAATAAGCGTCAAACGAAAAAACTACAAAGAACGAAACTTGTCTAGCTTGAAGGGGGAAACAAGATGGCGCTATGCTTGGCCCGTTGCCCAGGCAGACAGATAGATGGTCAACAAAGCGTGCTATAAGGGTTCTGATTTTATGGGTTTAAGTACGGAACGCTAACCGCTTTACATAAAGTCTGAACTTTTATAGATGAGTTTTCACACTTTTCATCAATGTTCGCTACTGGTTCTTCATGTAGTTGGCACATTCAGTCAGCAGATATGTTTCCTTCTCTGTGGAAGAGATTTCTGGATTTATACAGCCTTTTTCAGTAACCATTTCAATGAAAAGTCACAAGAAATTAGTTTGCTTCTTCCAAACTGTAATCAGTATTTCTTAGATTCAAACGTCACCAGTGCAACTAGTACGCACAAATAATCACAGCATACCCGTATCTCTTTAATTTATGCACGTCAAAGAGTTCAGAGCTGCACTGATCTTTACAAAGATAATGCTTGAGAAGATAAAATTATCTTTGCGTATTTTGTATTTAAAATTCAGTGATTTGATTTTACTGTTTTAAAATTCGATATTAATGGTGGTAATAATAATGATAATAATAAATAATATTAACAATAATTAACCCTCCGTTAATGTGTTGGAGTTTCAGGCAGCTCAGTCGATGTGTTTCTCAACGTTGTCACAACATGGCGCAGAACTGGTGCCTGAACGCTTCGGTTAACGTCAGTTTAACCTCGTTTGTGGAGATATCAACACCCCCCCCCCCACCCCCTCCATCTCAGTAATGAAATCTCTCTGTTCGCAAAATACATGTAGCATAAATTGTGTTATACGTAGTCTGCGAGTTGATTAGCCATAACTCAATTGCTCAATAAGTAATTTTCAATCGTTACGTCTCAAAAAGGTCGTGACGCAGGAAATTTCTCTGGTGTAAGGAATTTTCATCTATATTTTTATCCCCTAATTTGCAAATTATTTTTTAATTTTCTATCCTGCAGTGAAACTGCCTCTGGAAAAGCATCATCATAAATCCGGTGCATGACGAGTCATAAATCTGAAGCTGGGAAGGTAAGCATCCATGACATACATGCCGCAGATTTTTTTTTTCTTCGGGCAAGTTGCTCTGCTGCATGAAAGGTGTCTCAATGATGAAGTAGACGTTGTATTAATATGGCTTATATTTAGCACTTGGAACAAAGAAACTATATATTACAACTCAAGTTAGGAAAATTTAAATGTACTGATTATTTCTCTTAGTTTTGACAATGTGAGCATCACGAAAGAAAATTAAAAAAGTTTTCAGAACTTTAAGAGAATAATGTTGTTATGGAACAATAAATATTTTTTGTAATTGATGTATGGTGTCAAGCATTATTAATAACGTTTTCACCAATATCTGGAAAAAAAACTTAAATTAGGGTTACTCAAATCATACCAAACTAATAATGTTGGGCAGTTTGATCACAATAGCCATACATCAACACGATATCGACCTTTCCCGCAATTGGTAAACGGTCCATTTTAACACGGGTAATGTATCACGAAGCAAATACCGTCCGCACTGGCGGAATGTTACGTGGTACCACGTACTCATACGTTTGTGACTATTACAGCGCCATCTATCACAAAGCGAAAAAAGTGGTCCAACTAAAACACTCGTATTTCTTTACGTACTATACGAATATATAATAAAAAATGGGGGTTCCTATTTTAAAAAACGCTGTTGATATCCGTTTGACCTATGGCAGCGCCATCGAGCGGGCCAACCATAGCGCCATCTGGTTTCAGCCTTCAAGCTAGACGAGCTTCGTTCTTTGTAGTTTTTTCGTGTGATGCTTATTTCGTGAGCTATTTGTCCCGGTCAATATCAGTGGACCACCCTATATACGAGGGCGGTTCAGAAAGTAACCTCCGATTGGTCACAGTGCGGGTTGTGGGGGGAGTAGCGACGCCATCTGTGCGTTCACGCACTCAACAGGTGATCGAGTGAACGTCGTACCTGCGCTAGTTTAGTTTTTGTGGCAGTTTGAAATGTGTGCTGCAATAGAAAACCCCGCCAAATGTGAAGTGCGTGCTGTCATAAGGTTTTTTACAGCCAAAGGATATTCTGCAGCAGCTATTCATCGTGAGCTTTGTGCCGTGTACGGACCAAGAGTTATGAGTGAAGGAGTTGTCCGTGAATGGGTACGTTTATTTAAAAGTGGACGAGAAAACGTTCATGATGAAGAGAGGAGTGGTAGACCATCATTGGTGACTGACGAACTCGTTCAGACAGTTGATGCAAAAGTTCGTGAAAATCGACGTTTCTCAATGTCGGAGTTGTCTACTGGTTTTCCACAGATTTATAAGACTCTCTTGTACGAGATAGTGACAGCAAGATTGGGTTACCGTAAGTTCTGTGCACGATGGGTGCCCAAAATTCTTACCGACCACCACAAAACTCAAAGAATGGCCTCTGCATTAGACTTTCTGTCACGTTATGAGGACGAAGGAGAACCATTGTTAAACAGAATCGTGACCGGTGACGAAACCTGGATTAAGTACGTGAACCCTGAGACAAAAGAACAATCAAAGATGTGGGCACATTCAAATTCGCCTACCAAACCAAGAAAAGCCTCGCAAGATTTTTCTGCCAGAAAACTGATGGCAACGGTGTTTTGGGATGCCAAAGGGGTGTTGTTGGTTGAATTCATGGAACGTGGTACGACCATTAATCAAGACGTGTACTGTGAAACAATAAAAAAGTTACGACGGGCTATACAGAACAAACGCCGTGGTATGCTGACTTCCGGTATCGTTTTTTTGCACGATAACGCCCGTCCTCACTCTGCTCGCAGAACAACGGCCCTTCTTGAGTCCTTCAAGTGGGACGTTATCAACCATCCACCTTACAGCCCAGACCTGGCGCCAAGTGATTATCACCTCTTCATGCATTTGAAGAAATGGCTCGGGGCACAGCGGTTTGATGACGACGAAGAGCTCAAAGATGCGGTCACAGGCTGGCTCCAGGCACAAGCGGGTGATTTTTATGCAGAAGGAATTTCAAAGCTTGTGAAGAGATACGATAAGTGCCTCAATCGCTATGGAGACTATGTACAAAAATAGTGCAAAGATGTAGTTGTAAGATGTATATATTAAAATATTTTTATTTAACTTGGTGTATTTTTTTAAATCAACCGGAGGTTACTTTCTGAACGGCCCTCGTATAAAAACAATAGTAGCGCATTGTCAGAAGAGAGTACAGTTCCTGGTTTCCTGCAGACGTAGTTGTGCTGAGGTACATATGACAGGTGCATCGCAGTGTGTGAGTGAAATGGCGCGGTAACTCCAAAGCTGAAGTACGCCAGACAATAAGAAACCTGTGGGCAGAACGTCTAAATTGCACAGAAATTTGACGTGAAATCTTGATGGTACGTGGACCGAATGCAATGTAGCATCCAGCCGTAGTGAAATGGTGCCAACAATTTGACCAAGCTCGCACAGACGTGGGTGATGGTGATGAGAAATCCAGGTATCGCACCATGAGGTTTTCATCTTTTCGGCAAGCTGAAAGAACAGCTCGGCGGGGGGGGGGGGGGGGGGGGGGATTTCCCAACGATACGGACTTTACGTGTTGGTTTTCAGATGGCCTCTTTCTATTGTCGAGGAGTTGAATGATTGGCAAAACTTTTTTAACGTTGTTCACACCTTGTTAGTGACCATGTTGAAATCTCATGTATCTGTGTCTCTTTGGTGAGGAGTGCAGCATTCAATAAAATTTACTTGCCCTGCCACAGTAATGCGTAACTTATATTTTGAATTCTCCTCGTAGCTGTTTTTTATCTGCTATTACTGGTTTAACCCTCTGGACAAACCACCGGCCCTCGGGACCGTTATAGTTTGTAATTTGGGCCGTACATCACACAGGGCGTCAACTTCCTCGCTCCTCCCCTAAGGGAGTCCAAGTACACTCTCTAATAGGAGGTAGGCTATATCAGCGTTCGGACTTTTCAACCACCTGTTCTACATCTACATATATACTCCGCTAACCACCAATCGGTGTGTGGCGGAGGGCACAATTCGCGCAGAAGTCATTCACCCCCCCCCCCCCCCCCCCTCTTGTTCCAGTCGCGGATCGCGCGAGGGAAAAACGACTGTCTGAACGCCTTAGTACGAGCTATGATTCCCTTATCTTTGAATGGTGATCACTGCGCGATTTGAAAGTTGATGGTAATAATATATGATCTACATCCTCGGCGAAGATCAGATTTCGGAATTTAGTGAGCAGCCCCTTCCATTTCGCGTGTCGTCTATCTGCAAGTGTGTCCCACTTCAAACTTTCTATGAGATCTGTAAAGCTCTCGCGATGGCAAAGTGTACCAGTCACGAATCTTGCCGCTCTTCTTTGGACCTTCTCAATCTCTTGAACCAGACTCAACTGGTAAGGATCCCATACAGACGAACAATACTCTAAGACTGGACGAACTAACTAGATGTAAGCAATTTCCTTTGTTGAAGGACTGCATCGCTTCAGGATTCTACCAATAAACCACAATCTAGAGTTCGCCTTGCCCGTTATTTGTGTAATCTGATCATTCCATTTGAGATCATTTCGAATAGTCACACCCACATACTTGACGGATGTTACCGCTTTCAAAGACTGGGCTTTTACTTTGTACTCTTACATTAATGGGGATTTGCGCCTTGTTATACGCAGTAGGTTACACTTACTTTCCCACACGCACTTGGTCTCCTTACCGTCTGACAGATCATGACTGTGTACTATGCAGTTTGAGAGACCCGTGTTCTCTTTATTGTGGAGCTATGATGCCAGTATTTCTCTTCAAGTCATATTTGAACGACTTTGGGGTTCGTTTTATTCATATTTATATTCAATTATTACATCACATCCATAGACTCTGTATCATTTGTTTCAGGTTGGCAAACTCGAGTAGAGCACACAGCCAATTTTCTGCGCAGAACAGAAAAAGACCTTTGCACTTGCTTGAGCTGCAGGTTCGGATGAGGAGCCAGATGTCGACGTGGACCCAGAAGATTATTACGGTAGATGATGAGGAAATGTCACAACAGAACTCTGACCGTGAATTATCGTATGATGAAGGCGAACCCGCAACTACAGTGCGAGCAGTGAGCGATCACCTACCGACTAGGAGGGCCACGAAGATAGCGGCATTCCATCAAGAGGTGATTTTAGGAGAAGGAATTGGGGAAAAAGACCTCGTCCAACTCATAAACAGCCACTCCAGCAAAAAATATTACAGAAGTTGAAACATTCACACTCAAAGGCCCGGCGAGAAATTTACTTCATTCCAGCCCTGAAGACGCGTGAGGATTCCTATTTACTCCTGATATTCTCGAGGACATTGTCACATGGACTAATATGAAATCCAATTCCATAAGAGAGAACACCAAATTCTGTGATAACTTATATCGCCCGATAGATCTAGATGAAATAAAAGGGTTATTAGGGCTGCTGATTTTGAGCTGCATTTACAAATCGGCTCACCGGCAGGCCAATATGGAACCCTGCGAAGTCCTTACAAGGGCATTATGATTTGATGACACTAGTGCCCCCCGTCGCAAGGAAGAAAAAAATCCGGCAGCTGTCATTTTTGATTTCAATAGGTTTATAATTATACCACCGGCATATTTACGAAATCGAAGCCTTTGGTTCTAATGGCTCTGCGTACTGTGGGACTTAACATCTGAGGTCATCAGTCCCCTAGAACTTAGAACTACTTAAACCTAACTAACCTAAGGACGTCACACACATCCATGCCCGAGGCAGGATTAGAACCTACGACCGTAGCGGTCGCGCGGTTCCAGACTGAAGCGCCTAGAACCACTCGACCACATTGGCCGGCTCGAAGCCTTTGCCTGTGTCGACGAGACACTTATTCCACTCCGGGGAATATGCAGATTTAGGATGTGTGTCCCTAACAGATCAGTTAAATATGGCTGAGGCTCGAAATTTTTACCTCTGAAACGCCAACATTTATTTGGGGAAAGATAGTGACAGAATGGCGAAGAAAGAAAGCAGCAAAAGCCGACGGTAGCACTGGTCCCGATTAACCACCTGACTTGTTAGACACATACATCCTGGCTGGCTCTGAGCACTATGGGACTCAACTGCTGAGGTCATTAGTCCCCTAGAACTTAGAACTAGTTAAGCCTAACTAACCTAAGGACATCACAAACATCCATGCCCGAGGCAGGATTCGAACCTGCGACCGTAGCGGTCTTGCGGTTCCAGACTGCAGCGCCTTTAACCGCACGGCCACTTCGACCGGCCATACATCCTGAATTTGCATCTTCTCCAGGGTGGAACAAGTAACCCGTCGACACAGGCAAAGTCACCCATTTCGAAAATTTGCTGGTGGTATTTTATTAAACCTACTGAATACTTGGCCGTGCGGTTAAAGGCGCTGCAGTCTGGAACCGCAAGACCGCTACGGTCGCAGGTTCGAATCCTGCCTCGGGCATGGATGTTTGTGATGTCCTTAGGTTAGTTAGGTTTAACTAGTTCTAAGTTCTAGGGGACTAATGACCTCAGCAGTTGAGTCCCATAGTGCTCAGAGCCATTTGAACCATTTTACTGAATACTTCAGAAATCGCAGGCGCCGGAACCTTTTCTTCCCTCGTACGGCGGGCACTGGAAACGATACTCGCTTGAACTGTACCAATAGAAACATCACAGTAGATAACTGGTTTATGAGTATGTAACTGCCGGAATATTTGTGCGACTTGTCCTTGACAGTCGTGGAGATGCTAAAGAAAAACAAGCCAAAACTTCCTCTTGGATTTCAGGAGAACAAAATCAGCTCTGCTGAGTCATCTTTTTGGGGATTCATCAAATAATTCGCACTTTCATCCCGTGTGCCAAAAGGTCCAAAGCTTTCATTCTCCTTTCATCAATGCACCTCGACATATATGTCGACAATAATAATAACAAACCGGAAATAATTTCATTTTATATCTGAACGAAATTTTGAGTCGGCATTTTGGATGTGAAGGGGAGCGTGTATTTGGCCAACAGAAAACCCACGGTATGGCCTCTGGCAACTTCTCATCATTTAATATCCATCATCAGCAGCAACGGCTACCTCGTTTACAAAACACATGACGAAGCGAGAAACCAACATCGATTTGACATCACAGCCAGTTTAGGGTTGTCACTGACAGCAAACAGTCTTCGTCGACGGCCGGCTTACCACTCAGAGCTTGCCAGCGGGTCTAATAGCAATAATACAAAACTGCGTGACAACCATCCGTCCTAGAGGGGTCGATGCTGCTTCGTGAAATCAATCAGGGACGAATTGTGCTGGAAAAAAAGTAGTTTTGGCCTACCAAACGCAGAAGAACACTAATTAGAAATGCGTGCACTTCCTTGAAGTACTCAATGAAAATTATAATTCAAATATTCTTTCACTATTTCATGTATTCTTGTGACACGAGTTTTTCGTCAAAATAGTTATTTGTATTTACACATGTTTCTTACTTAGCTACGTGTCGTTTTTTCTGTTTCTTTTTACGCTTTTCTCCGTAGATGGCATCCGTATGTTCGTTTGGGTCAAAGTGTGGTAATTACCTACCTAAAAATGTTCCTAATCTCGTAAAAGAACGTTAGGTACTACTCTGTGGTCCTTGAAATCTATTTTTATGTAGATATGAATTGCATAATAAAGTATATTATGTTGGAAATGTTTCTTTTTTAAAAAAAAAAAAAAAACTGGTGTTTGAAACCTATTCTTAGTCTGCAGTCTGAGGGACCATTCTTCTGCTTAACTGATATATTCTGTGCTTGATTACGATGCCATTTGTCAAATAAAATGTTTTCACATCTATAATTACCTCCTATTTGTACTACAATATTTTTTTGTCATTTACTTGTCACATATCTTTACAACAAACATTCTTCCTTGCCCTCTAGTTAACAGAGCTTTTCAGCCAGTGAATCTAGATATTTAGATAAGTTGTGGAAAGAGTCCGCCCCCTTTAGTTGAGTGGTCAGCGCTGCGGAGTGCCACGCCAAGGGGCCTGGCTTCGATTTCCAGCTGGGGCAGGAGATTATCTCCACACAGGGACTGGGTGTTGTGTTGTCCACATCATCATTTCATCCCCGTTTCGCAAGTCACCCAAAGTGGCCTCCAATGCAATAAGTACTTGCCCTCGGCAACCGAATTTCCCCTCTGCGGCAAAATTTCGCGTCTGTAGCACGTCATCTTCGTTGTGTAGCAATTTTAATGGCCAGTAATGTATTATTGATAAATAAATTCTCTTATACTGTGTTTATTAAACTTACGGAAAAAACACTACGAACTTATGACTCAATCCAGTATATTAACAGCATTTCGAATATATTGTTATTTGTTCAGTTACTGATTTTTATGGCAAGTAAAATACTATATACACTACTGGCCATTAAAACTGCGGCACCACGAAGATGACGTGCTACACACAAACAGCAGCTGACCGGCGTTGCCTGGTGAAACGTTGTTGTGATGCCTCGTGTAAGGAGGAGAAACGCGTACCATCACGTTTCCGACTTTGATAAAGCTCGCATTGTAGCCTATCGCGGTTGCGGTTTATCGTATCGCGACATTGCTGCTCGCGTTGGTCGAGATCCAATGACTGTTAGCAGAATATGGAATCGGTGGGTTCAGGAGGGTAATACGGAACGCCGTGATGGATCCCAGCGGCCTCGCATCACTAGCAGTCGAGATGACAGGCATCTTATCCGCATCCCTGAGTCAACAGACGGGGACGTTTGCAAGACAACAACCATCTGCACGAATAGTTCGACGACGTTTGCAGCAGCATAGATTATCTGCTCGGAGACCATGACTGCGATTACCCTTGACGCTGCATCACAGACAGGAGCGCCTGCGATGGTGCACTCATCGAGGAACCTGGGTGCACGAATGGCAAAACGCCAGTTTTTCGGATGAATCCAGGTTCTGTTTACAGCATCATGATGGTCGCATCCGTGTTTGGCGACATCGCGGTGAACGCACATTGGACGCGTGTATTCGTCATCGCCATCCCGGCGTATCACCCGGCGTGATGGTATGAGATGCCACAGGTTACACGTCTCGGTCAGCTCTTGTTCGCACTGACGGCACTTTGAAATGTGGACGTTACATTTCAGATGTGTTCAAATGTGTGTGAAATCGTATGGGACTTAACTGCTAAGGGCATCAGTCCCTAGGCTTACACACTACTTAACCTAAATTATCCTAAGGACAAACACACACACCCATGCCCGAGGGAGGTCTCGAACCTCCGCCGGGACACTTCAGATGTGTTACGACCCGTGGCTCCACCCTTCATTCGATCCCTGCGAAACCCTACATTTCAGCAGGATAATGCACGATCGCATGTTGCAGGTCCTGTACGGGCCTTCCTGGATACAGAAAATGTTCGACTGCGGCCCTGGCCAGCACATTCTCCAGATCTCTCACCAATTGAAAACGTCTGGTCAATGATGGCCGAGCAACTGGCTCGTCACAATACGACAGTCACTACTCTTGATGAACTGTGGTATCGTGTTGAAGCTGCATGGGCAGCTGTACCTGTATACGCCATCCAAGCTCTGTTTGACTCAATGCCCAGGCGTATCAAGGGCGTTATTACGGCCAGAGGTGGTTGTTCTGGGTACTGATTGCTCAGGATCTATGCAGCCAAATTGCGTGAAAATGTGATCACATATTAGTTCTAGTATACCCGTTTATCATCTGCTTTTCTTCTTGGTGTAGCAATTTTAATGGCCAGTAGTGGAATACAGCTTCTTTTATGTAGAACTGAATCTGGAAAATGCCTAAACAGGACAAATTAAGACTTGTAGGCATGCAAATCGATTTTTTAAACTAAGTTGAAGCATCTCAAGGTGAGAGAAGTTCCCGTATATAGAAATCAGGTAGCGTATAAAAACTCCCACGTAAAGTATTGCAGAGGCGAAAAAACGGGGTTTGAAATGGTATGAACATATAGTGAGACTAGGGGATGAACGATTACTATGTTGGTAACCTGCGTACAAGACAAAAAGGAGAAGATCCTGAGCAGAATGCAAAAAAGTGGAGGGGGACATGTAACGAAGATGTTCTAAGGAAGGCTTACGACAGCATCTAGAGGCTTCGGTACGAGACTGCGAGAAACGGCTTCAAGAGCTGTAAATAACTTACAAAGAAAGTAGTAAATAACGTACTATTTAAGAATGTATATGGCAAATGCACTGTTCAATATAGTTAGGGAAACAGGTGTATCAACGTCTGGTATGTTAAATCTATTTTGATGCAGGCAGTACCTGTAGTCTTATTGCTTGGCTTGAGATCTTCGCTTTCATTGTGGGTGACATGACCCCGCAGGAGTTAACTGGGATAGATACCAGGGAAAACATCAGACAACGTCAGAAGGTCAATATCTTGAATAAATGTAAGTTGTGGGGAGTACGGGCAGCACCGTTTCTCTAATAATAGTTTTTTTTACCTTTAAACTTTCTCAACTTTATTAACTTTATTTTAAAATAATAAGTGGACATACGTTTTCATGAACAGCAAGATCCTCAACAGTTTCGTAACGAAAGTTCCTGAAGCATTACTTTAACAGCTCAGAGAACAGCTCTCAGCGTCAATTTACAATGCTTTAAACTGAAATCCCTTTTTAAGCAAAGAAAAAAATACAAACTGCATAATGCAAGGTTAATAAAAGATTCTAACGCCACATGGCAATACCAAAGTTTTACTGTGATCTCTAAGGCCAATAAAATATTGATCACAAATTTTTTTTATCAAACAACAACTTAAATGCAATAAAATCTGATTACTATCAACGTACACTCAAACCTCGTAGCCTCTGCGATACGCACCGTATCACAAAACACTTTCCTTCCTTTAAAACACTTTACGCCATAAACCTCCCTGCATGTGATGCATACTGCACCCAACGACTTACGACAAATAATCAAGCATCGATGTTATAATTAACCATGTACGTAGATCTTTTCCTTTCAAAAGAGATAAAAAAACACAAATCAATTCTTAAGCTCAGTGGTTACATCCGTTAAAAAAAATATACGATACGTATCTTTTTGATTTCGCAGTGGTCATGCGCTGTTGTGCACCGTGCTCTCCTTCAGGATCACATGCGACACGGGAAAGATTTTCCGCGATGTGCAAAACGTTAACAGGGCGCAACCAACTTACAAATTACATACTGGGATTATACGTCGATATGGATGCGGCCAGAAAATCTTGAAACGGGCGACGGAGTAGATGCGGTACTGCTGAACACTTCGACTATACCGCACTGCACCAAACAGCAGTACGGTGGGGTAGTCAAGAGACAAATCAACAACTGTTGCAAGGTAACCTCAGCAAAGGTAGTAAGAAAATATTTCTGACTTTAAACTCTTTTGAGGGCCACACCACACCACAGAATGACGTTCCAAGCTAAATTATGAAAATAGTAATAGGCTATTTCGCCGCGACAAGTAGAACCGTAAAATACCATAAGAAGTGAACTGCAATTAGCACGATTCATAAGTGACCGAATGAAAAGTTCTACAGTCAATCTTTCCATTACCACAAACACTTAACAGCACCTCCAAAGTTCACTCGTGGACACTACCGCAGTGTCAAATTACTCGTTATAGCTACAGATAACAGAGTTTAACACGCTGGTGGCCGACTAGGGTTTCTTAATAAGACAAGCAATGGTTAGGTCCCTCGCTTGGGTGTACCTTCGATCCAAAAAAGTAGTTTACTTTAAAGCAGCTAAACAGATGACAATGCCAATATCAACACTGCCCTCCCAAGCAGCGCCCTAACTGGAGACTGCAGTGCCGAAGCAAAGCTTACACCACTCACAAGTCTGATGTACGCCACCAACGTGCACCTTTTTGAATTCTTATGTTCACCTCATACACCAAACTTGCCGTGATTCCAAGTGCAGAACCACTTCTCAGCCCTTGAATGACCACACGATGACCGCCATCGAGACAACACCGGCCCTTCACACTAGCATCTTCGAGCCCACGGCGTTCTGTCCCCAACCGACTGCTTCTGCGGGGCCCACCGACGAAGCGGTCTTGCCCTCTGACAGCGACGTCGCTCCTCAAACACAGTCCAGAGATAACTCCCCGCAACCCCATTTCTCATGGAGGTAAGAATAAGGGGAGATGGCGCTACGTATCCCAGCCGTACTACGTTTTGAACCCATGGGGGCGTGGCTCGCTGCCATGACACTCTAACCAAAACATTGCCAGTGTGCTATAGCGCTGCGTGTATTACAGTCGCTAATTGCACCATATACGCATGTAACGTCATCAGCTTGGTTGTTTCAAAGTTTTTGTTTAAAATAAAATCTCGTAAAGGCGAAATTCCGCATTTCTTCTGATTAAAAATAGTTTTTAATGTAATATTACGAATAGCTAGCCTTCAATGTAAACGATACAATTTTGTTAATTCAGTAATAAACGTGTATCACAAACTAAATAATAGAAACTGAAAACTAAGTTAGCTATACCCCCCCCCCCCCCCCCCCCCTCCAAAGCCCCATAAATACATCTTGTTTGTAATACGTACTGGGACATTTCAGTTTCATTACACTACTGGGAAACACTGTTCATTACCACCAATATTTACTGAAATACGGTACATATAATGGCAAATATACACAGTGTCCTGTTTAGGCCTATACTTTACGCCAGTTAATGTAGTGTTAGCTTTTAATTTGGTACATGATGAAGACAAAGTGAGTTACTCAACACTTCGGCCGGCCGAAGTGGCCGTGCGGTCAAAGGCGCTGCAGTCTGGAACCGCAAGACCGCTACGGTCGCAGGTTCGAATCCTGCCTCGGGCATGGATGTTTGTGTTGTCCTTAGTTTAGTTAGGTTTAAGTAGTTCTAAGTTCTAGGGGACTAATGACCTCAGCAGTTGAGTCCCATAGTGCTCAGAGCCATTTGAACCATTCAACACTTCGATTATCGACGATACGTACGTATTATACTGAAACGTGAACTTGAAAACGAAGAATTTAATTCTTTGAATTAACATACCTTTTGAAAATGTTTTGGGTGTGTAGGAAAAACTGATGGTACAGCATTTTCTCGGAGCCTTACTGTTGAAAGGGAAGTTCGGTCTATGTCCTCTTCTCGGAAATGCTGAGAACATATAGTGCTCCTTTTAGACACACGCCAATTCTTCCTCCTCACGGCATTCTCCCACAGAGCTTTCCGACTTTCATTTTTAGGAAATCTAAAATCATACAGGAGAAAAACACGCTATAGTACAAGTACCGATGTAGCGCACGTTCATTCACAATGAAGTTGTAAAATCACACTTAACGAGACAACTTACACATGAAATGTTATTCCCTTCGATTTCGCATCGCAATCAGAACGATTCGTACATCCGAACACCACACAAGTCACCATAATAGCGTAAAATCCTTCCAAAAGCGAGCGACAAGCCTATGCAAACAAGCTTACAGCAGCAATGTTTTGGTCGGATTGAGATGGCTACCCTCGGTTTCACATAGCTTCGCAGCTGTGACGTCACGGCGTCTCCCTCTATTCTTACCTCCATGCCATTTCTCCTCGTTCTGTTACCTCGCGGCGAGCGGGAAGCCTACTCACCAAAGATATGCGGCGACCAGAGACTTCAATCCCATCTCGATATTGACATCGCGGCGAGTACTGAGATGGCGGGTGATTTCAAAAACAAAAACAAAAAATTAAATAGCGAGCGGTACCGGCTCAGTGGGCAACAATTAAAATCATTCGCCATCTATTGACTGTGTTATGCATTACAGTAACAGATGACCCCCTCACTAGGAAGGGAGCACTGGTGTTCCAGTGTTTTCTACTGAGGAACAAAGATGGCATTTGTCATTTGTCAACCTTGTATTCAACCTAGCACATGAAATGCGACATCTTCATGTAGTGCAAGTTGCAAGGGCAGTCTGTTTGATCCAAGAAGGACAGACTTTATGTCGTGTTGCTGCGGCTAATGTCTCCCATCTGTCATCCATGGGCCGGCCGATGTGGCCGAGCGGTTCTAGGCGCTTCAGTCCGGAACCGCGCGGCTGCTACGGTCGCAGGTTCGAATCCTGCCTCGGGCATGGCTGTGTGTGATGTCCTTAGGTTAGTTAGGTTTAAGTAGTTCAAAGTTCTAGGGGACTGATGACGTCAGAGGTTAAGTCCCATAGTGCTCAGAGCCATTTGAACAATTTTTTTTTTGGTACGTACCAAATGTTCTCCAAGACACAGACAGTTTCGGTCAACGTTCTGTGATGATGCGGGAAGGTATCAGTGTTGACAGCCGTACGGATCTTGTCGTTGTCCATGGTCGCCTTACCGCCAGGCGGTACATCGAACAGAACTCGTTGGATCATGTGGTGGCTGCTGTATACGGTTCTCATGCCCAATAATGCCAGCGTCTACGCGGTGGAGATCACCAGGAATGTCTTTCGAAGCAAGGACATTGAAGTAATGGTACGTCCAGGGGTGAATCCCGACCTAATCCCCATCGAGCTCATACGGGACATGCTTCACAGACGTTTTCGTGGTCGTCCTGTTCCAACACAGACTCTTCAAGAACTCTCAAGGGCTCTCATTGAAGAATGGGAACGTATACCTCCTTAGACTTATGCAAAGATGGCACGTAGATATCAGGCAACGACAAGCACTTACTGAGGGCATACAAGTTATTCAAGCTCTCAAAGTCCAATGAAACCACTCAGGATAACGGGGTGAATAATTCTTTCCATTTTGTTTTTTCGACACCTGTCGGACATCTCAATTCTTGTTATGTAAGTGAACGTGGATGTAATAATGTTCTACCATGTTCTTAATTTGAGAAAAATACTAGTATGATTTGGTAACACACCCAGTCCTCAATTATATGAAGATGGTATCTGTTCTTTCGGACATGTCTGAAAGAACAGGTACCATCTTCTTATAGTTAACGCTATCCGGCCATTGACTTTCTTCCTCTGCGCTGGATGCACACGCACTGCCCATGCTCTTACGGGACTCGGTAAGATTGTCCGCCGCGAGTAATGAGTGTAATGGGCAGGGGCACTACGAATGTAGTGTGTGGACATTAGGTTGGGAATGTGGGTCTCACAGGGAGCGTGCAAGAGATAAATCCCTATAGTCACACTATCCTCTGTGCCCTCGGTGGCTCAGATGGATAGAGTGTCTGCCACGTCAGCAGGAGATCCCGGGTTCGAGTCCCGGTCAGGGCACACATTTTCAGCTGTCCCTGTTGATCTATATCAGCACCTGTCGACAGCTTAGGGTCTTGATTTAATTATCATTTCAGTCCTCAACTATTGCTCAATGTAGTACTGCAGACGCCCAGAGTCATACTCCCTTAATTCTTTTGAGCACTGTGTATCTCTTGAAAACGTTATCTTGCACTTGAGCTCCAATTTCGCTCAAAAATTTGTGCAATCTCTTAGATAAATCGTGCATTGTCCGAAGTAACATATGAACAGGAACTTTGGCAACTGCTTCTCGGATCTTAGCTTTCAACTCTTCTGCCGCAGCCGGTCGACTGCGATCCATTTTGCTTTTAAGGTAGCACCACAAGAAGATATCGTCCCCTGACGTACCAGGAGATCTGGGAGATCATGTAATGTCATGATTTCTCGAAATTGCACGGTTGCCAAACAACTGGTGTACAGCAGTCATCGATATTCTTGCTGTGTGTGTGTGTGTGTGTGTGTGTGGCGTTGAACCGTTTTGGTGTAATCAGCCGCTGTCAATAATTTGTGGAAATGTTTGCTAGTTTATGCGTAACATAACTTTCGATTCTCGCGACGTATCGATCCGTTATGACTGTAGCCGGAAAGCTGTTCGTGCGAGACCTACAGGTTGTTAACAAACTCAATGTCGTCGTTTGTCTTTTCACGCATTTGTTCACAGAACTGTCGTCACATTAGGTGATCGTTGGGCTTCATTTTCTGAACGCTCTACCACTGTATGGACAACAATGTAAGCCCTTGAACTACGCAAGTGTGAAGACAATGCATGATGCTGGACTGAACTATGTGAGCTTCCTATGACAGCACGTGAAATAGCTTCTATATTGTCCGGTGAACGAACGGTTCGCATATGACCTGGAAATTTCTTTTTCATTGCTAAACCGGTTTCTTCAAAAATTCAGCATTCATGTGTGAATACGTGTCCTGCTGAAACGCGATCGTGGCGTTTGATATAGAAAAGATGGCGAAATTGTGCATGTGTAGCCTCCACACTGTTGTTTTTGTAAAAAGATTTGATGCCAAATGCACGTTGCGCGTTCTGTACATCACACAACGTTAACAGTCGCCCGAAGCTGCCAACACAAATCCAAAATTCCCCGTTTCTCTCAGTCATCCTGCACTTACCTTGATCTGTTTTGTCGAGGTTGACAAATCCTCGTCTTCATATGTCTGAGGTGATTTGAAACGGTTGATAAACATTCGTGTGCTGTACGTTTATTATCACTCAGGCCAGACCAAAAATATGTAATGAAATCAGTAGTACCAGAGACCATTTTAAGTCTCAAACAGCTATGATGTTTCTATGAAGCGCCAAAGAAGCTGGTACACCAGCATAATGTCTTGTAGGGCCCCCACGGGCACGCACCAGTGCCGCAATACGATCTGGCACGAGTCGACCACTAACAACGGGAGGCCGCCAATTGTGAAATTCAGATTCGATTCATACTGCGCATAATAAAAGCTCATGGCCAGAGGTGTAATGTGGCAAAGCACCAAGATGCACTTCTCAGCCGTTGTCGAGAAAATAGACAGTTAAAAGAAACCGTTGCGGTCAAATACTCTCTACGATTAACAATTTTCTACAGCGTCGTGGCGCAGCGGTGAGCGCTCGGATTCGTAATCCGAAGGTCGCCGGATCGAATCTCGCGCCATGCAGCTTTTTTTTTTAGTATTTGTTTTTTGTAATTCAAATATATATATATATATATATATATATATATATATATATATAATTCCCGGCAATCAGTTGCAACAATTATGCATATAATAAGTTGTTGAAAGTCGTTTGTCGTGGAAAAACTGGCGACTTCGAACATCATTATGTTTTCCGCAAACAAAGTTGTATTTCACAAATGTTATTAATTATCTTCATAATGTTATCCACGTATACACTCCACGCATTTCTACCAGCAGTGCCGCCATTGTTGGAAGCTAGCTGAAAAAGCCTCTTTCGGAATATAGCTCGGCTGTCGTTTCTGCCATAATGTCCTCTCTTGTCTGAAATCGTGTTTGTTTCAATGGTCTCTTGAGTTTGGGGAACACCCAGAAGTCTCAGAGTGCCATACCAGGAGACTAGGGAGGCTACTGCAGCACAGGAATGTGGGTTCCTGCCAAAAAAAGTGTAAATCAAGTGTGAGAAATGTGCTGGAACATTGTCATCATGGAGGCACCAGTTCCTGTTGACTGGAAGTCCAATCTCTGGCATCGCACAGCGTCACGTGGGCGATGGAGGTTATCC
The DNA here is from genome assembly GCF_021461395.2 of Schistocerca americana. NCBI lineage: Eukaryota > Metazoa > Arthropoda > Insecta > Orthoptera > Acrididae > Schistocerca > Schistocerca americana. The sequence goes on from NC_060127.1 coordinate 50,881,695, forward strand.
CTACAGTACTCTTTGGTGATTGTTTTACCCTGTGATGCATACACGTACCGCACTTTGAGCGAGGGCGTATAGTGGGCATGCGGGAGGCCGGGTGGACGTACCGCCGAATTGCTCAACACGTGGGGCGTGAGGTCTCCACAGTACATCGATGTTGTCGCCAGTGGTCGGCGGAAGGTGCACGTGCCCGTCGACCTGGGACCGGACCGCAGCGACGCACGGATGCACGCCAAGACCGTAGGATCCTACGCAGTGCCGTAGGGGACCGCACCGCCACTTCCCAGCAAATTAGGGACACTCTTGCTCCTGGGGTATCGGCGAGGACCATTCGCAACCGTCTCCATGAAGCTGGGCTACGGTCCCGCACACCGTTAGGCCGTCTTCCGCTCACGCCCCAACATCGTGCAGCCCGCCTCCAGTGGTGTCGCGACAGGCGTGAATGGAGGGACGAATGGAGACGTGTCGTCTTCAGCGATGAGAGTCGCTTCTGCCTTGGTGCCAATGATGGTCGTATGCGTGTTTGGCGCCGTGCAGGTGAGCGCCACAATCAGGACTGCATACGTCCGAGCCACACAGGGCCAACACCCGGCATCATGGTGTGGGGAGCGATCTCCTACACTGGCCGTACACCACTGGTGATCGTCGAGGGGACACTGAATAGTGCACGGTACATCCAAACCGTCATCGAACCCATCGTTCTACCATTCCTAGACCGGCAAGGGAACTTGCTGTTCCAACAGGACAATGCACGTCCGCATGTATCCCGTGCCACCCAACGTGCTCTAGAAGGTGTAAGTCAACTACCCTGGCCAGCAAGATCTCCGGATCTGTCCCCCATTGAGCATGTTTGGGACTGGATGAAGCGTCGTCTCACGCGGTCTGCACGTCCAGCACGAACGCTGGTCCAACTGAGACGCCAGGTGGAAATGGCATGGCAAGCCGTTCCACAGGACTACATCCAGCATCTCTACGATCGTCTCCATGGGAGAATAGCAGCCTGCATTGCTGCAAAGGTGGATATACACTGTACTAGTGCCGACATTGTGCATGCTCTGTTGCCTGTGTCTATGTGCCTGTGGTTCTGTCAGTGTGATCATGTGATGTATCTGACCCCAGGAATGTGTCAATAAAGTTTCCCTTTCCTGGGACAATTAATTCACGGTGTTCTTATTTCATTTTCCAGGAGTGTAGTTAACGGAAGACGTAGAAACGATATTCCGAAACGAATACGTATAGCGTAAGTCAAACGTTCGAATTAGAATAGAGACACCACGAACACAAATTTGCTGTGGCAGGTATGAAATATAAACTCCGTTACTCGCTCGTTACACGTGAAGGACAGATGTTGAATGGGCCGAAACGAGCCGCCGCATAACAGCGTAGTTGCGTGCTAACTTCGAAAGAAGGTAGATGAGGTCCCTAGCGCAACTTACAACATCGTCGAAAATCAGTGCGGACGTGAGAGCTTTGGTACACCCTGTTAAAAAACAAGGGAAAAATGGAGGCGGTACAACTGGAGAGCGATCCGCCTTCACCAACATGCATAAG